>NC_056743.1:1223423679-1223744483 GCF_019279795.1 Protopterus annectens
CCAAAAAAGGATTAAAATAGTAAAACTTTTTTGGAAGATAGGTCAAGCCTCACAGATAGTCAGTGTAATAACACCATTACTCAACATGAATTAAGGTACGTCACAACTTTTAATGGTAGGTCAAGTTCAATTAGACAAATTATTAACAGGAACTGGCCCATTCTGATTGCATTGGATGAACTAAAAACTATATTGGGCACCAAGCCACATTTTACATATAAAAATATGAGGACGATTAAATTTTAGAAAATATACAAAAGAAGAACACCAACTGCTGCAAGTTGAATTTTTTAATTCTGGTACCTCGGCCTTCGCCTTCTCCTGGAATACAATTTACATAACACACCACCCATTTTTATACAAATTCTTTAATTAAATTATTGGTGCACCATCCCCCAATTATACAATTAGGCTCACTATATGCTGTTTTTTTATTTGTTATTTTATCAACACTTGTTTGGCATCTTTTCCCCACTACATAAAAATGTACGACATATTAGCTGGAGAATAAATAACAATCAATTCATAAATGCTTGTTCTGATTAATATATACATGAATATGAATACTATTATAAGAAAATACATGTTTATAATTTAATTTGACCCTTTCATGCAGTTCCTTTTCCTTAATTTTGGGAAATATGTGGAAAGTACATTACACCTCCATATTCATTCCATTAGGAAACAATGTTTTTAAATTGAGAATGAACCTTGATTCCATCAAAAGTAATTTATCCCGGAAAATAGCTTCATTACCATATGCATTGGGTCTGCCCAAAACACTGAATACAAAACCGTCTGGAACCCCCCCATGGTTATCAAAAAAATGTTTTCCTACTGGACTCTCTAATCTCCTGTGCCTTATATCTCCTAGGTGTTCCAAAATCCTTAATTTGACCCTCCTGGTAGTTTGTCCTATGTACCAAATTTGTTTCTCACAGCCACATACTATTATATACACAACCCCTGTTGTATTGCAATCATAAAAATCAGTGGCATTATATCTGACCCCATTAATTTTGAAACCATCCAAGTTCCTAACCCACTTACACACCTTACATTTTCCGCACTTGAATGTTCCTTTTCTATCATCTTCACCCGATCTACCATTTTTTCTGAAATTCAAGATTTCCCTGAGATTAAAATATCTCTTGTATGAAAAGGTCACCCTTGACGGAAAAAGTTTTCCTATTCTCTCATCTTCATAAATAATGGGCCAAAATCTGTCCACTAATTCCTTCAATATTTTAGAAAAATGAGAAAATCTGGTTACAAAAAATATTTTTTCATTTAAATCCTTCATGCCACCATGATTTTCAACGTCTGTTCCAAAAATCCCAGAGTGCCCTAGACCCCGAAATCTAACCCTATTACCGGACCTTTTTGTGAGACCTAACTCATTCTCCACCCTCCTTCTAGCTTTCTTGACACTCATAACAGAGTATCCTCTCTACCAACTTTCCTTCCACCTTATTAAATTCTTCAGGAATCAGATTTTTCTCTGAAATATGCCTACCTATTCTCTTAAATTCACCTAATGGCAAAGAACTTATCAAAGAGTCACTATGCATACTAGAGGCGTGAAGAAAATTTTCAGCTGCAGTCTTCTTATAATAAGGTTTGTACTGAATTTTATCACCATGGCACACATAAATTTCTACATCCAAGTAATGGATACTTCTGCCCCCTATGATGTAAGTAAAAAAAGGGATGGTGCACCAATAATTTAATTAAAGAATTTGTATAAAAATGGGTGGTGTGTTATGTAAATTGTATTCCAGGAGAAGGCGAAGGCCGAGGTACCAGAATTAAAAAATTCAACTTGCAGCAGTTGGTGTTCTTCTTTTGTATATTTTCTATATTTGATTTGTGAAGGAGTGGAGGAATTGTGTTTTTTGGACGATTAAATTTTACTCTGTTATAAAGATTTTTATAGACCCTGTTATACACAATTGGCTGCTAAAACTGGTACTTTTCCATGTTTTAACTGTGTTGCCTCTGCTTACATCTTAGGGAATGGTAGTGATATCTTCACTCATCCTGCCAATGGACAAGTATTTAATTTTAAAATTACAGCTACTTGTAACACCACTTTTGTGGTTTATTTGGCTACCTGCATCTCATGCAGTTCATTTTACGTGGGAAAAACAATACTTAAGCTTAAGGAACGTGTTATAGACCATAATTCTGAAATTAGGAGAAATTGTGACAATAATGCACTATGTAAACATATTAAAACTTGTGGTGAAACACATACATTTAAGTTTAGAGTGATTGATGCTCTATGTCCAAATGAAAGAGGTGGTGATGTCAACAACCGCCTTGAGCTCAAAGAATTTGAATGGATATTGAGATTAGCTGCTGACACTCATCCTGGTTTAAACAGCACTGTCAGTTTAAAACCTGTGTTAGTTAAGCTACGTATTGTAAAGTAAATATTTTGTACTGTGTATCTACACATCTTTTAATATATTTATATGTATATGTCTTTAATTTTTAATTTGTTTTCTGTCACATGATTTCATTTGGCTGCTGGTCATGTGATTTTAGACCTGTATTTAAGCTTCTAGAGTTTAGTGTTTGAATGTATTAGTATTGAAGAAGGGTTACCCGGGAAAGCTCTGCTTTTTATTAAACTGGTTTTCTCTGCAAGTTTTCTCTTTTGAGTTCGTGTTTTGCAGCTGGTTTTACTTGTGCTGTGTATATATATATATATATATATATATATATATATATATATATGTAATGTATGTATAGCTATAGGTGCGTGTGTATGTACACATATATACACAAATACATATGTCTCTGTGTGTCTATATATATATATATATATATATATATATATATATATATATATATATATATATACGCACACACATAATATATATCTCATATCTATTTCCATACATATACACACACACACACATGCATATACACAAATACATTATGTATGTGTGGGTGTGTGTATACACACACATACCATCCCAGACCATATCCCAGGACACTTTCTGAATAACACGAAACATGATCTATCAAGCCCTCTCAAATTGCTGTTTAATTCTGTCCTCCAGATAGGTTTCATGCCTCACGAATGAAGACTAGCAACAGTAATCGCTCTGCACAAAGGTGGGCCAAGTACAGACCCATAAGTTTCAATAGTCTCTTATACAAGGCCATGGAAAGAAATCATGGAAATGATAACGAATGACACAGGAAACCCCCAGACACTCGACCCATCCCAGTTTGGTTTCCTGGGCAGTTCATGCTAACTCAGCCTGGGTAGACTTCTTTGAGAAGGTTACCAAAGCAATGCATGAAGGTAGAATGGTTCATACTGCCTACCTTGTCCTGGCCAATGTGTTTGACACATTACTCCATTCGGGCAGTGTTGACAAACTCAAAAGGTTAGGTTATCCGGTGGATAGTCGTCCGTCTCAGAGTAGGACCTGGGAAGTTAGAATTGAGTATTCCACCTCAACAAAGAGGCCAATCACAAGTGGGGTCCATCAGGGATCTTTCCTGGGACCACTCCTTTTTTGGCATTTTCTTCTCTGAAATCAAGGCCAATGTCAATGGCCTTAGGCTGATTAAATTTGTAGATGATTGGAAATTAGGAGCAGTTATAGAATCCCCCACCAACCCAAATATTCTCCAGGAAGGGCTGACATAGACAAAAAACTTGTCAGAGCTGTCTCATTGAAATAAAAATCCACTTAGAAAACCCAGCAAAACCTGTCGCAGTTAGAAAGTATTCTAAATCAAACTATTTCCTATAAAGTGGCAGTTTGTCAAACTTCAGTGCCCTGCCCAACCCAAAGTTTACAACAGCCTGTGCAGAATTATTTAGAGAAACTCTGTACAAACATGTTAATGGCTGCATAGAGGCTGTTGTACCTACCAGAAGTAAGCTCATAAACTGCACTAATGGAATCCTAATGGGTAGATAACAAAAGGAAAAAAGTCTTGGCCAGAGTCTGAAAGAGCAACTTATAGTGACAATAACTCTCTAATAAAGCTCATCAGGAAACTGAGGAATAATTAAATACAACAAAGCCAGTTACGAAGTCAGGATAGCTTCTTATAGATTCATAGGTAGGTACTAGGCTATCGGCCCAAGGGCCTACATAAGCCTAGCCATCAAGGTTCCATAGCTTACGCCACCCAAGAAAGTTATTTTCCTGTGTCACTGTCCATCAGAGACACAGAAGTGATCCCCGGGGTGTATTTCCTATTTCCCATACACTCATCAAGATTTTTCTTGAAGAGTGCTAATGAAGAACTTTGCTTGACATGGGTAGCTTGTTCCAGAGTATAGGAATTCTCTGGGACAGGAATATATCCCTCCAGCGTGTCCTGTTTATTGTGGTGACAAAGTTTAGGTCCCTAGAGTGTGTAGCTCTGAGGGATTGGGTTTTCTTTAGGTGTAGCATGTCCAACAGCTCTGAGTTTGACATAGCTTTATATGTTAGGCAGAGATCACCTCGGAGTAGGCAATATGCTATGGAGTAAAGCTGGAGTTTTTTGAGACTGTCAGTGTAGGGCATTTGTTTGAGGCCAGTAATCCTCTTTGTGAGGTACTTCTGTGGTCTTTCCAGCTGCTGCAGATGTCTTGTGAGGTACATTCCAAAAGGAGCGTTGTACTCTGTAATGGGTCTAATGAATAACGAGTAGAGGGGAACAATGACCTCTTTTTTCCTGGATGAGAACCCTTTTATGATGAGGTGTGCCACATAGGAGGACTTCCTGACTACTGTGGCGATGTGATTATCAAAGGAGAGACTGCTGTCCACCTGGGTCCCAGGTCTCTTATCACACATTCGGTGTTAAGTAGATTGCTGCCTATGTGGTAGTTCATGGGTACAGAATTTTTACCAAAGGGGATGACTGCACTTTTTGGCATTGAGCTTGAGACGGCATCTGTCTCAGTGAGGCCCTTCTGTAGGATGTCCACATCATTTGGGGACTTGACTATATATCTCCTAGTTTGCAGTCATCTGCAAACTTTGTTAGCCAGAGGCCATCTGTGTTAGCCTGTACTTCAGAGAAGTAGATACCAAACAGGAGAGGTCCCAGGACGGAACCCTGTGGTACTCCACTTGTCACTGCTTTGAGGTCAGATTTGGAGTCTGCAACTTTTACAGTGTGGGTTCTGTCAGTGAGCCAGTTGGGAACCCATCTTGTGACGTAGGGATTTATACCTAGTTTAGTGAGTTTTGCTATAATTCCAGAATGGGGGATGGTGTCGAAAGCCTTGGCGAGGTCAAGGTAGGCTGTGTGAACCACCTTATTCTCATCCATGGCTTTGGTGACCTACCTCAAAGAAGTCGATCAGGTTCAGGAGGCATGATCTGCCTTTCACAAACCCGAACTGGGTGGGAACCAGAATTTGGAGGTTACCAATGTCTTTGAGTTCCATGATGATACGTTCCATGGCCTTGCATACCAGGCTTGTCAGGCTAATAGGTCGATAGTTCCCGGGATCAGTGGTGGCTCCCCCTTTGTGAAGTGGTATAACTGTTGCTGTGCACCATTCAGTGGGCACAAAGCCTGATGCGAGGCCGTTATTGAACATGGTGCTTAAGTGGGGAGCCAGTTTGTTCTGAAGTTCGTGTAAAAGGCAGCCTGGGATGTTGTTTGGTCCCATGGATGCTGTGTTTTTGGCTTTAGAGTGCAGCGTTTACCTGTGTAGTTGTGATTACAGTGACTCTGCATTCTTCCTGTGTAGATATGGGCCCTTTAGGAGGTGAGAGGGAGGGTAAAGTTAGCACTGAACCTATCTGCCAGAATGTTGGCAATATCAGTTGTTTCTGTAATTTTCGTACCTTTGTGCTGTAACTCAGAGCAGATCTGGGTGTTGCCGTTCAGATTCTTGACATAGCTATAGAATGCTTTGTGGTTGTCCTTGGATTTAGTGGAGATTTTGTTTTCATACCTAGCTTTGGTGGATCTTGTAAGGGATCTCATCTTCTTACTGAGGCTGACCAGGGAGCTCCTCCACTCATGGGATTTTACTCTCTTTTGCAACAGTTTCTTCCTTCTGTTGTACAGTTTGTTTATGGCAGGGAACCACCAGATTGGCTTCCTTTTTTTGGAGGATAGTGTCTTGGTTCTGTTTGGGATAGCACAAAGCTGCCTACAGTTGTGTCCGAAGAAGTATCAAAGGTGTTCTGCAATAGTGTACAGAACCGGTAGTAAATGGTAGCACCTTTAGTGAGCAGAGTGACATAGCGATTCTGCTGACCTCTATCCCCAGCACCCTCCCCACCACCCCTTGTGAAATCCTTGCCACACAGCTATCCACAGGGAGCAGGTTATAGTAGCACTCACTAAGGCTAAAAACACAGCCTCAGTGGGGGCTGGCAATATCCCAAGTTGCTTCCTAAGTAGCCTAAAACATGACTTATCAGGAACACTTCAGTCCCTTTTCAACTACAGCCTCAAAACAGGCTATATACCAAGAAAATGGAGAATGGCAATGGTTATCCCCTTTTACAAAGGTGGATCATCAACCAGTCCTGGAAACTACAGACCCATTAGTCTGGCTAGTCTAATATGCAAAGCCAAGGAACAAATTATCAAGGAAATGATCAGCAGATATTGACAGCCTACATACACTGGACCCATCCCAGTTTGGTTTCGTCAAAGGAAGGTCATGCCTACTTAATCTGGTAGACTTCTTTGAGAGGGTAACTAAGCCAATGGGTGAAGGAAAAGCGGTGCACATCACCTACCTAGACCTGGCTAAGGCATTTGACACAATGTCCCACTTAGGTATTGTGGACAAACTCCTTCACAACTCACTGGATTCCCAGCTGGCTCACAGGACACAAGAAGTCAGGATTGGTAAGACTACTTCTACCAAGAAGCAGGCTAACAGTGGTGTATCACAGAGCTCCATGCCTGGCCCACTCCTGTTTGGCATCTACTTCTCAAAGGTCAAGGCTAATGTCAGGGGCCTCTGGCTTATGAAGTTCGCAGATGACTGTAAATTGGGAGGTGGTATAAATTTTCCCCTATGACTCTTAACATCCTGCAAGAGTGTTAGGCACAGACAAATGACTTGTGCCAAAGCCACTGATTAAAACTCAGTGCAAAGAAGTACATTATAGTGCTTTTGAGAAAATGTCTATTCAGGCAAATTACTCCATTGATGAGACTCTCCTAAAAGTTGACCCGGTAGTCAGAGATATCGTAACATATATAGACAGTAATCTGGCCTTTGACAAACATGTAGCCAAGGTAATAAGAAAAATCATTCTGTCACCCAACTTATAAGTAAGGGTATGTCATCCAAGTTCAAGGAAGTTATAGCACTGCTCTACTTGTCCCATATCAGACCCATCAGAGTACAATGCTCCTTTCAGCATGTACCTGATTAGGCAAATGCAGCATTTGGAATGCTCAGAGGTTCCTCACCAAAAGAATCCAGGGTTTTAACACACTGTCCTGTACAAATCATCTTGGAATCCTATACTCTGACTCCTACAGGTTGTTGAGAGATGATCTGCGCTTGGTATATAAAGCATCCTTAGATCCAGCTCTGGTGGAGCTTTTGCACATCCGCAAAATGAGCAACACCAGAAGAACTAGATACAGGGAATTGAACTTTGCTTGTAACATATATAGAACATGCTGGCGAGACAGATATGTGATTCAAAGGATCCCAGTACTCTGGAATAGGCTCCTCATCCATATAAAGCAGAGTCCATCTTTAACCCTTTTCAAATGTAACCTTGACCATTGGAGGGGAAATCACAAATTCATCCCTGAGCTGGCCCCCATGTTTCTTACAGATAGAGGCCGACAGTAAACATTCTCCAACGTATAACTTCTTAGCAACCTGCTAACATACACCTCTTGAAAACATACTCCCCCTTAATTAAGAAGCACACATTGCCAGGGGATGCATTTGGGTTGGGTTGTGTGGCTAGGCTTATAAAGGCCCTGGTTGTCATTAGTCTGCTGTATACCTATGAACACATGGGAACTGGAGAAGGGGGATAGTTGGTTTTGAAAGTGCTTTTTAGGCCAGCAAACAGACTTTCATAAGCAATTCTGTTTTCCATGTTTGTGTAAATGGCCTCAGTTATGAAAAACATTGCGGTAAATGTGCTTTTGAACACTGTGGATCCAATGGTACACTTGTCAGAAAAAGATGTAGCTATTTGTATTGTCTAGTTTCTGCTCTCATACGATTTCTTTTTAAATATATTTGTTAATGAGCAGAGATCGGCTTTTGGTTTGCAGTCCTGGTAGGGGTGAAAGGGAGAACATTTGGAAGTAAAACTATGCTGAGAGTGTTGACAATTACAGAAGCTGTTGTTTTGCAAAGGCAATGGTATAGGGTTGAACAATTGAGTGGGGGAAGTGTGTGTGTGCATAAAAAACATATAATTAAGAATTTGCATGTCCACCAAGGATACAAAAAAAGAATGGTCACAGCATGTAGTGGTCACCATAGTCTTAAGTTTTATTTACAAGAGGTAGACAAAAATAGTACTTATTTCTCAAACTCCCCCTATTTCAGCATCATCTCTTTCCACTTTAATAACATTGTATTTATTTTATTATGTATATGAGCCGTAACTTTGTAACCTGTAAATTCCTAAACCAACTCCTTCTATAGGAATGGTCAACATATCCCAAATAACTTTTGCCCTCTTCCCCTCCAGAATGTTCTCCACGGCTTCTGCAATGATTGATAAAAATATGCTTGACCTGTATATAAAACTGAAGGGACCTTTAAGTGTTTTCTCTGCTTGTATCTTGATATCTATATCTATAATAAAGAGATTCCAGTTTCTCAGTGTTTTATATTCTCTTTTAGTCTATTCCCACTTATTCTTTAATGACAAAATAGAAAGCTTTTATTTAATCTATATATCTAAATACTTATGCCCCTATACATATGGGTACTGCTAAACTAGTTCATAGTTTACTATTATAGCCTTTGCGTCATCATCTATAATTTTATATCCCAAAAAGATTTAAAAACTGTTTCAAAATGTTCCACAAAAATGAAATGTCTCATTCTGAATTTTTTAAGTACAAAATAAAATCTGCTGGTAAAGCTGACTTTTCTTGAATACCACACCATTTATAAAGTGGAATCTGTGAGTCCGTTATTTTCTTTGCTAATGGCTTTAAATGTAAAGCAGATAAAGGGAAAACAGGACAACCCTGCTTGGTTCCTCTCCGAATACAGCTTGTCAGAGAGGAACCCTCCCACCTTAATTCTTGCCTTCAGCTCTTCATATATTCTTCTAATTAACCCTATTCTATCAGGGCATGCAAATGCTACCATTGCCCTCATCATAAAATCCCAGCTGACTCTCTCAAATGTTTTCTCTGCATCAAGATCCACCAACAATAGCAGTATTTTCTTACATTCGGCTTCCATCTGGATCATCTTTGTTCTGTTAAGGTTGTCAAAGGTTTGCCTCCCTTAGACAAAACCAACACTGATCTGTATCTGTCAGTTTTGGCAACTCCTTTGCCATTCTCTTAGTGCAGATGTAAACCCCTTAGAACCATGATTTAAAATTTAAAATGTATGTGTATATGAAATTGGGGCTTTACCACAGATTTCTTCCAAAATACTGGGATCTCTTTTAAAGTACTGCTAATCAAAACCTTCCAGATCTTTACTTCCTTCCCTCTTAACTTTCAGACTTTCCTAGAAGTACCGTCTAAACATGGAGTATTTCCTGTAGTTTATACTTCACCAATTTTATCTGTCTCATCTCTTCCTGTCTTAGTTATTAACTGCTTAGCATCCTCTTCTAACTTCCCATAATTGTCATCCATAAATATTTCCATTGTCACTTTTTTGTTGGTTTCCATCTCCCCTGCTTTATACAAATTTTTGTAAAATGTCTGAATTATCTCGCTGTATAGGATCTCTAGTTATTTTTCTTATCCTAGACTTTCCGTTTTTGGTGGCATCCCTCTACTTTCTATTGCTTGAATCATACTAAGCATTATTCTCTGGAGTTGTTTTTAAAGTTAGTTGCTTAACAGTGACCCTTCTAAACTCCTACATTTTATCCAAATACTCTATTATTTTCCATTCAGCTCTCTGCAGTTGCTCCTCTTGTTCTCTGAGATTCCCCTTATTCTGAATCACTAACAGTTTTTACTTCTACATTCCCGTTTTTACTACTACATTCCCATATATCTTTTTTTTTTTTTATTTTACCCTCTTTTTAAACTCTATTTTCACTTTATCTTCCTCAGTTGTTCTCCCTTCTGAAGAAATGTCTATCTTCCCTAATAATTCTCAAATCATTTTTGCTACTCATTCCTTAAATTCCTCTCTTTTTGACAGGTAAGAAAGAAAGCAGCAGTGCCTAACTCTTATTTTAGTATCCTGTATATTTATCTTATTTTTTATGTGCATTATATTTAAGTTAGATATGTGTGAATGTTTTCAATTATATACACATGCTCCTACGGAATGCAATTTTGCTCCACTCTAGCCCAGTTATTGTACATTGGGGAATAATTAAATTTTGTTTCTACTAAACTTGCCAGATATTCTCATAATTATTCAGAAATCTTCTCTTTTATGATTTTCTAGATGCACCTGACACATAATTGCTATTGCAAATCAAGTTCTAGTCCTTACCGATGAATAATTTTCCCTTCTGAAAGCTTTTCTCCCAAATTTTATTAAGCTCAATAATAGCAATTTGTTAATAGAATATAAATATATGCTAGTATAATCATCCTCCTTCCGGTAACCCTTTGCTGCTACAAATCTACTCTTGTCTTCATTTTCTCTTCTGTCACTATTGGAGCCTCTTGCAAGCAGTATTATTTTCCCCTTTTCCTTTGATGTTCTTAGTGTTTCACTGTTGCAGTAATTACATTTGGATTATCTGGTTGCAGGTAGCCCTCAGTCGGCCTGATTAACAAACTCTTTGGTCCTGCCTCGGTTGCTGTCCCTTCTTCCATGATGTCAGGTCGTCAGGGGTATAAAACATGCAGCCAACGCCATTAAATCAGTCTTTCTTGCTGTGCGATGCCTGAAGCAGAAGCAGTTCGCAATTGCCGGTCGGCCGACTCCCGAAATGTTCGTTTTCAAGTTTCAGAACCGAAGTCTTCAACTAAAGTGAAGTACCCTGTTGGGGAAACTTTTTCTTGCTCCTTACCAGTGTCAGTAAAAGTTAATAATTGCATTACGTGTGGAAAGCAAATACCTCAAAGATTTTCATTCGTACTGTATTCCTTGCCTAGATCCTGACCACGACATACCTTGCTGTCGGTTTTGTGCTGGTCAGTGTACTATCCGTTGTCGGTATATTTTCGCCTCTAAATATTTCAGTTCTCTGTTTAATTATCCAGAAATGTCATCGGTTAGCCATCCGACTACTGTGATTCCGAAAAAAATGCAAAGACAGAGGCAGGCTGCCGAGGTCCAAAACTGCTGACAATGCTTCTCCTAAGCCATTCGCCAGTTTGGCAGTACTCAGTGAGGCGCTTTCGCAGCCCCTGATACCTGTTACTTCTGATTCACAGGCCTCTATTGAGACACATTCGGAGTCCGGTATGCTGCGAGATGCTTCCACTATGGAACCCGCGGATGTCTCTATCTTGGATGGGTCCGGAGCTGCTGTGCAGGCACTGGCTTCTGAGGGTGTATTCAGGCCTATGGACTTGCATATTAAACAGACACCTCCTTCTTTACTTAGGCTTAAATCTCGATCCATGTCTAAAAAAACTGATGCCCAGGCCACATGCTCAGGCCTCTAGGCCTAAAAAACAAATGATAAGAATGGCTGAAGATCTAATGACTCTAATCAGGGGTAGCCACCCCCCCCCCCCTCTACGAGGCCTAGGACTGAAGTTGATTATGAATCTTCTGATCAGGATTCTGTTTTTTTTTCGGATTCTTCTGATCTGGATTTGCCCTTATCTACTTATGAAGATTCTGATGCAGAGGACTCCATTCTCTCTGCTTCCCCTCCTGAGGATTTTTCTTTTGGGGAAACCTTACATACTCTAAGGGAGCATTTCCACTGGGAAAGCCAGGATTTTTCTGATTCAAAAAAGAGGCTTAGGGATTTCCTTCTCCTATCTCAGCATAGACCTTTAGCTATTCCTCCTGTACTATACATTGTTGATGATGCTTTTTCGGAATCTAGTTTGGCCCCTGATTCCCTGCCTCCTGCTCCCAGAAAACCTCACAGATACTGCAGGGTCCCGGAGTCCCACAAGTTCCTTTTCAAAAATCCTATTGCAGATCCAGAGACTATTTCACAGGAGCCCAAGGGCATTGAGGCTTCTACTGCTAAAAATCCTACCCCTTCTGATAGAGACTCCAAGGCGCTGGATAGATTGGGTAAGAAGGTTTACACTTCTGCAACCTTGGCCATTAGGGCTTTAAACTGCCAGTTTCATATGTTAAAGTATCAGCAACATGTTACTGGACTGCGTAAACAGAAAATGATGTTTATTCCTGACTGTGTGGAAAATAAAGAATTACAGGATTTAATGCCTTCTGCTGAACAAGTTGGAAAACATACTTTGCAATGTGGTTTTGATTCATTAGAGGTCTCTTGCAGGGCTGCTGTTACTGGGTCTGTGCTCAGAAGGCATGCTTGGCTTAAGGAGCAATCTTTGCCTGATCATGTTAAAGCTAAATTGTTGGATGCTCCTTTAAATCAGGATCACCTGTTTGGCAACGAGGCTGAGGAAATTCTTAAAAAGATGGAAGATAAAGCTAAATCTATGCAAACTGTTAGATTTTTTTTACAAGTTCAGCCTCCTAGATTTAGTAGGCACTGGCCCTCTAAAAGTTGGTCCTTTCCAGCCCCTTCCAGGTCTTTTCAAGCCAAACCCAGACACAGCAAAACCCCCAGGTTTCAGTCCCAGGGGCCACACAGAACTAAGCAGTGGTGGTGGTGGTGGTGGGGGGGGGTGCCTCCACTTCCAAATCTGGGAATAAGACTCCCCCTATGGCAAACTGTATCAATGACTTCCTTTTAAAATTTCCAAGCACTTATCAACTGACTGACCCTTTGGGGGGAAAGATTGCTCTTCATGCAAAGAATTGGGAACTCATTACCCAGGACAAATGGGTTTTAAATACAGTGTCCCAGGGATACAGATTTCACTTCCACACGTTGCCAACACCAAGTGGGTGGCCGGACCTACCCCCAAATCAGTGGGCAGATACCCAAAAACAAGTACTTTCTCTCTTAAGCATTGGGGTTATTCAACTGGTACCAGAAGAGGAAAAGGGACAAGGTTTCTACTCTAGACTTTTCCTGGTACCCAGAAAAGACAATTCATGGCATCCTGTCCTGAACCTGTCTACTCTAAACACCTTTTTGGAGATTCCAAAATTCAAGATGCTGACTCTTCACCAATTACTTCCTATGCTAGGCAAAGATGCCCGGTTGGCAACACTAGATTTAAAAGAAGAATACCTGCACATCTCAATCAGGGGAATCTTGCAGAAGATACCTACGCTTCAAAGCAGGCTACACACGATCAGTTCTCAACACTGCCCTTTAGCTTATCTACTGCACCCAGGGTATTCACAAAGTGCCTAGCTCCAGTTATTGCTTTTTGCAGGCAAAGAAATAGTCAAATATACCCATACCTGGACGATTGTCTAATTCAGGCAGAAAGTCAGGATATACTTTTGAATCATCTGGCCTTTGTAAAAAGGATTCTAACTTGTCTGGGGTACACCATAAACGAAAAGAAATCACACATGGTACCCTGTCAACAAATTATATTCCTGGGAGCAAGCTTGAATACAACTTCCCAGATGGCTTACCTCACGCCAGAGAAACAAATTCATTTGACAACCTACTTCAAACAAGTGCCCACAAAAACCCTGCTATCTGCAAGACAAATACTGCAAGCCTTGTGGTTCATGGCCTCCTGCATTCTAATTCCATATGCAAGACTGCATATGAGGAAACTACAGTGGTATCTAAAAAGCCTATGGTGTCAATATTCTCAAGACCTAGAAACTATTATTCCTGTCATACCTTGCCTACGCCTAGAGTTCCTTTTGTGGGCAGAGGCCTGCCACCAAAACAAGGGACTACATTTCACACCACTCCCATCGCCCAAACCCTAACAGACACATCAGACTATGCATGGGGGAGCTCACCTGGCAGGGAAGTGCATTCAGGCCAAATGGAACCTAAGTCAAATGCACCTGCATATCAACCAAAAAAAATGTTAGCTGTACAGAATGCTCTGACAGCCTTCAAGGACCACATTCTTCCAGGACAACTAATGGTAAAGATGGACAACACCACTGTTCTGTGGTACATAAACAAGCAGGGGGGTACACATTCTTACCCTCCTCTGCAGACTAGCCATGCCATTGTGGAACACAGCCTTGAGCTACCAAGTGCACCTACAAACTCAATTCCTGCCAGGAAAGTTAAATACACTGGCAGACGAACTAAGCAGAAACCTCATGGACCCACACGAATGGAAACTGGAACCAAAGATTTGCAAATGGGGGAGCCCAGATATAGACCTGTTCGCCTCTCCCCAGAACTACTAATTGGACAAATTTTGCACAAGGACTCCCCACAAACAAGCCTGGAAAGTGGATGCTGTGTCCTTCAGCTGGAAAAATGTATCAGTCTATGCCTTTCCTCCTCTGCCTCTGGCTCTCCAAAGTACTACTAAAAATCAAATGGGACAAACCAAGGATGATTTTGATTGCTCCAGACTGGCTGCGCCAACATTGGTACCCCCTCCTGCGCAGTGTGTCACGATTATCTCCATGGCACTTGCCTCAGACTCCTTCCCTGCTGTCTCAGCAGGAGAACCAGATTCTGCACCCTCAGCTTCTAACACACTGAACCTTGCAGCCTGGCTAATTACTTGATCTCTCCTTTACCATCCCTCAGCAAACCTGTGATGGATATCATTTTAGAGGCAAGGAGGCCTCGTACTAGAAAATCTTATGCTGAAAAATGGAAAAGATTCTGTGCCTGGAACCAATCTCAAGGGATGAGCACAGCAGTGCCCAATTTACCTCAGATTTTACAATACTTAACTGAGATGCTTCACAAGGGCCTGTCTTTTTCCTCCATTAAAATTCACGCCTCAGCCATTTCAGCTAATTTTCCCCTCTTCTTTCATCCACTGCTCAAGCAGTTCCTCAGAGGGGCCAAAAATTTGAGACCACCCAGGAGAGCTCCAACCCCAGCCTAGGACCTTAACTTTGTCTTGGAGAAACTCACTCTACCTGCCTTCGAGCAAGCTGCTACTGCAGACTTAAAATTTCTTTCTTGGAAAACAGCTTTCCTTTTAGCAATCACTTCAGTTAGAAGGGTATCTGAATTACAGGCCCTTATGGCAGTGGAGCCTTTCATCATCTTTCATGCGGACATGGTATCCCTCAGAACCAATCCATCCTTCATGCCCAAGGTGGTATCCACTGTGGCTGTTAATCAGTCCATTCATTTGCCAACCTTCTTTCTCAATCCACATAATAAGGGGGAACGGATACTGCATTCCTTAGATGTGCACAGACAACTTGGATTCTACTTGGACAGGACTAAACCTCAAAGGAAATCTGAACAACTACTGGTGAGACTTGCTGCAGGGGCAGAGGGGAAGGCTATTTCAAAGCAAACCATTTCTAAATGGATAAGCCATTGCATTCATTTCTGCTATAAGCACCATGGAAAACTTATCCCCCAGGGGATCAGACCTCACTCCACCAGGGCTGCATCTACCTCTACAGCCTTTCCTACCAGGGACATCCTAGAAGCTACTACCAGGAGTTCTATACGTACTTTCACCAAGCATTATCATTTGCCAATTTTCTCTAAATCCAGAGCTGACTTTGCCACTGCAGTCTTGCAGGGCCTTATAGCTGGCCCTAATGCTGTCTAAATTCCTCCAACCAACCATAGCTTTGGGAATCTACCCAAGTGTAATGACTGAAACAGTGAAACACGAAGAACATAGTACAGTTGTCACAAAACAATCTTAGAGGTGTGCAACATGCGCTGTAAGGATAAATCCAGTTGAGAGGTTCAAAAGAACAAGTAGATCGAGTCACAGTCCATAAAATTCATTAAAATCCAGGTTTAATGACAAAACAAAACAAGAAACTGCAGTGGTAAGCGCTTTCACGTTTTATCCAACGCTTCATCAGACAGTTGTGAACACTTACCATAAATGTAGATGTTCGAGTGTATTCACTGTTGCAGTCCTGGTCACCCTCCCTCCAGCCCCCTAACGTCTTTTGGCTATACCTCTACTTTCCTTTACTATGCTTAAAAGCCTTTTTGGTGTATTTGCTTTTTTGTTGGAGGTATATCCTTGTACATTTATACTTAATTGCTTCCCATTAGGGGGGGCACCTGACATCTGGGGCAAGAAAAACTGATGGAATGGTGTCGGCTGCATGTTTTATACCCCTGACGACCTGACGTCATGGAAGAAAGGACAGCAACCGACGCAGGACCCAAGACTTTGTTAAACAGGCCGACTGAGGGCTACCTGCAAGCAGATAACCCAAATGTAATGACTGCAACAGTGAATACACTCTAACGTCTACATTTATGGTAAGTGTACACAACTGTACTTTCCTGATATTTTGCTGAATATCCATTTTGAAATCCTTTTTTGTCAAATTCACATGCTCATTTCTAACCAAACATGTCTCTTGCTACACTGCTACTTCCGCCTTATATATTTAATGTAGTTCACTGCTCTTTGCTTTTTGTGTGTTAGTAAGGCCTATTTACAGTCCATGATAACAGGGGCAGAATATACCCATTGTGATAGAAAGCTTCTGCAACCACCTATTATGCATGACATTTCTTTTAAATGTGTATTTCCAACTTGTAGCTTATATGCACACACTGTTTGGCAGGCTGACTTCTTATACAGTTGCGTCTTATCTCCTTTTGCACCTATGTCACATTATTCACTTATCACAGCTTCAAATTTAATTTTTACAAATTGCTTGCCAAATGTACCTGTAAATGTTGACTACGGTACACCTTGTACAGTTTTTCTCAGCACATTGTGTTCAGAGCTCTCATGGTTAATTGCTTGTACCTGCAGTTTACCTCCAAGTCCTCATCATAGTCGATCCCATTTCTCATTTTTACACGGGGTTGGGGTGTTTCATCAACATTCATTAATGTGACCAAATGACCTAGTGCCAAAAACAGCTAGTAACTTTGCAGATGCATGAAAGAGTCTTTGTAAGTTTCAGTCAAACACTGTTCAGACTTATGGTAATTGTCTGCTCCTTTAGGCTTCATGCCTTACACTGAGAGCATTTGCTAATGAAAAAAAACGACCTTACCATTTTCCGCCATGCTTTTCATACTTTTATTCTTCTGAGACACTTGCTTAAAATGTGTCTGTAGGTTAAACAACTGACATTAATGTAGTCGTTAGCCTTTCTAAAAGCAGGAAGATTCTTTATTTTGCATATAATGTGATCAGTATCACTTCCCACTCCAAAGATCACATTATATCAACTTTAATGTGCTTCTTTCCAGACTTTCTTACCTTGTTGGTTAAAATCTGAATCCTTACAACTAAGAAAAAATACCATGTTGTTTTCAAAAGTTTAGTATATACATCAGTCAGTCTAAAGACTACCCTACCTCACATGTCAAATACTCCTGACTACACCCTATGCAAAACTGCTTTAAAATTTAACATGCATTTTTATAATAAATTTATGCCATTTTTATAGTAATATTAACAGGAACAAAGACTGTTTTACTCCTACAGTTCCTTCTGTGTCCTCCTAAACATTAATGACGAAGTGGGGTGTATGTTTTACAGTTCACCCACCAGTTTAGCACAGTCAATAAAATTCCAGTCTGTCTTGGCAATTTCTTGCAAAGCCTCATTTCATGTCTAACTCTGTATTGAATGGGAGTGATGCTGTACAGATTAATTTAATTTCACAATGCTGCTGGCCTTTGTCATCACCCCCATCTCTCGACACCACTCTAGTTAAAATATGAAATAATATAGCAATAACGCTTGTGGGTAATTTACCCAGTTATGGTTTGGTCCCGAGGCTAAGCCCGAGGACCAAACAAAGCCAACCGTGGTAAATTTAGCATTACCCACACCCAGAAGTGGGTTATTGCTATTATACCATGACATTATTTAAGAAAAGAAACTGTTACTTTTCTTAAATAATGGCATAGTATAATGCCTGTTTACTGCCCTTCCGCAGATGTCTGGCATCCGCTGCAGTTCTGATGTACTGCGCCTGAGCAGTACATCAGAGTTGTGCAAAAGCAACGGAGAAAGCAAGATCTTCGCTGTTTTTATGTCTGCTATGTTAAATGAGTTTAACATAGCGAGACAGTTTTAAAATAAGCAACGGACATCACGCTGCTTATTTTAAACTGTCTCGCTATGTTAAACTCATTTAACATAGCGAGACACTAAAAAGCAACTGAGATCTTGCTTTCTCCGTTGCTTTTAACATGTTCGCTATGTTAAATGGGTTTAACATAGCGAGACAGCTTTAAAATAAGTATCTCCGTTGCTTATTTTAAAGCTGTCTCGCTATGTTAAACCCATTTAACATAGCGAGACAGTGTTTTAAAAAAACGAGTTATACTAATGGAAAAAAGTCCGGGCGACCGGACCTTTTTCCATTAGTATAACTCGATTTACAACGGGCACGCTGGCCAATCAGCGTGCACGTTTTGGGGGGGTCATGGTATAATCATAGTTCTTCTAGTCAGCTTCAGTGCTTTTTTCTGATACTCTGTCATTTTCTTTGTAGAAATGGAAGTTTTCACTAGCAAGGTTTCTCTTTAGACTTTTCTTTTGTCAGAAGAATGAGAAGCAGTGTCCCCTTGTGGTTGCTAGCTCATGCTTTATCTAAACTTTTTTTTTATTTCCTCTTTAACCTGTTCTCATGTAAAAATGTCTTTGCATAATTTTGTTTTTTGGAGGGTCAGAGAGACTGATAGCAGCTTGAAGCTCGCATCTGCCTCTAGACATAGATTGGTGGGATAAACTTGCTTCTCTTCCACCTTGTATACAGAGAATAGTAATTTTCCATAAACACCCTGCTGTACCCCATTCTAATACTTTTCCTTAATGCCATAATTTTGATAGGGGCATCTCTTTCTGTTGGTATGATTGGGTTTTTACTAATATAGGTCTTGGCTACTTATGGACAGCTTTGAATCTTGCACCCAATGTGTCCTCTCGATCAACAAATCCTGCTGTGGAACATCAGTCCAGTTGCTTGTTTATACTTTCATAAAATGTATGCACTCTGTTCCTTCCAGTTTCTCTGGTACAACAGAAAATCTCAGGATTTCTCTGTGCACTCTGTTTCTTAACTCTAATATACATCTTTACTGTTACTGTGACATTTCAAGTGGTTCATAATCAGTCAGCCTTTACTTCATTTCAGTCTCTGAAGTTTACAGTTTTATCAGGTCATCTGAAGAGCTAGTTCAAGCTTTTAATTTTTGATCCTTTTGTTGACTGCATATATTCCTTCAGTGCTTCTCTTATTTTAAACAGGTCTAATTCAGACGATTGACTTTTTAAAAACGTTAACATTCATACAGTCAAGACTGTATGATCAACATTTTAAAAAGTTGAAGTGTTTGTGCTAAGATTGTGGTACAGTGGTAATTGCAGAATTTGCCCTTTTTACAACTGAGTGGGGATGCAAAGTGGTCTTGCCCTCCTTGCAAAACACTGTCTTGTTAGGTTGTTCAACTTTTTAAAACTTAGATCATGTAGTTTCAACTGTACAAATTTAGACTTTTTAAAAAGTTAATTTGCAGATCCATTTCTAATGTCTCTAAGTGCATTTGATTTATTTTTTCTCTAAGTTACTGGAAGCAATCTTCTGTGCCAGTGCTGAAACCCGAACTGCTTTTTGCTCTAGAGTTGCAAGGTTATTCCCAGCCAGAGTTGTTTTTTTTTTCTTATTTTCTGGCTGACTTTGTTATGCTCTCCAAGTATCTTCTTTGCTGGCATCCAGATAGTGTAATTACTAGACAAGTAACTGAATTTCCCCAAATGAATAGGTTTTACTGGCGGTTTCCACACTTGCAGTTTTCATACTAGGAGAGCCGTTAACCTGTTGGTCAGTGAGCAGCCATCCTGCGAGTCCCCTGGTAGTTACGGTTACTCTTGACATCGTTTGCTGGGGATGTCATTGTCCTTTAATGAAACACCCTTTCTGGATCTTTGATTCACCGACGGATGGCTGCTTTAGAACTAAGAAAAGTGCCTTTCTGTTTGGTGTATGATTACATAGTTCATAGCATACCTTTCAGAGGCTGCAGAAGAACCATGTGAGATCTTGGTCCTGCTGGACTCTGGAAGGCCATATAGGAGCAGCATGGGTGCATTTTCCCCCAGGCTTTAAGTAATAAGATGGTTAGAGCAAGTTCCAGTGCTCTCATTATGGACAGTGTCTGAGTGAAGCCCTTGTGGTGACAAACAGTAACACAGGCACACTTATTGACCACATTCATCAGGAGGTGGGTAGATGGACTCTTTCCATGTGCCAGGCTTGAACTGCATCATGTGAACATGTGGATAGGTGGCATGGTATTTAACCACCACACACGCATACACGCACTCTTCCCTTTTTGGATATTTTGCTGAGATAGAATCAAGTAGGAATTGGTAGTAAAACAGGTTCCCTTTCATCAGTCTATTTCTGGATAGCTAATTTGGTTAGTAGACCTACTTACCTGGATGCTACTAAGGCTTTGCAAGTGCTGTCTTAGTTATCAAGTAGTAAACTTCTTCTTCTGGTTGGGGGATATCTTCTGTTATTTTCTTCCTTCAAGAGGTATCCTTCTATTAATGTCCTAACCTTGCCAGGACGCACAATCTTGCCAGTTCTCCTCTAAAAATTAATTTTATTGTACCTTGTACACTTCACTCAGAACAGTGTTCATCTAATTATTTGCTGGCACCTGCACACTTGTCACCTCCAACTAAAAACATTTGCTGATAGCAAAAAAAAAAAAAACTAGTAAGTTTTCAAATGCAGGAAAGAATCCATGCAGATTCCAATTTGAATACACTAGTCAAAACTCTCATGATTAATTGTAACGGTTAGCTCCTTGCTTCAGCTACAAATAGGTGCTAATAGGAAAAAAGCAACTAATAACTTTGTAAATGCAAAAACCAGCTACCATTTGTCATATTTTCTTAATTTTCTCATGTTATTCAAGTATATTTGCTTAAAAAAAATGCCTTCTCTGTATAAACTAAGAACATTAGTCTGGACATCCACCTGTATAAGAACATGAGAAATTATCTTTTACTTGTACATATATATGACTGACACACTTGTACATCTCATCAGCAGCCCGAGAGCACATTATGTTGACTTGCACTTGTTCTTTCCATCCTTGTTTTGCTACAGTGTAAAGCTTGGGTACATTTCAGTTGAGAATTGGTACTTTCTTACTAGCATGTACAGCAGCCACTGAAAACAATACTGCTTTACAATCTAACATGCAGTTGACATCCTGACATTTATCGTGCAGTTAATAAGAACAAAACTTTTTACAGTTTCTACTTCAGTCCCTTTGTCCTCGTAAGCGTTAATGACAAAGTAGGTTTATGCTTGAGAGTCCTCCTGCCAATCTAACACAGTAAAGTCCAAGCCTTTTTCAGTCCCTTCTTGCAGAACTGTAGTTTACATGTTTAAAGAACATCTAGTGGAAATGATACTTTAGGTTTCTAGTTTATTCACTGATTTCACATTATTACTTTTTTCCTGATCATTTAGACCTTCCAGTTCAAGTCCAAGGCTGTGCTAATTCTTTTACTGAGTTCTGGGCTTTTACTCTTCCAAGATTTCACACGCAGAATGTCTGTGGACTTTCATTCTTAGATAACTGAGAAGCGAAGCCCCCCTCATCTTGCTGGCTCGCTGTTTGTTGGATAAACTTTTTCCTCCTTAGCCTGTTCTGGAACCAAAATGTATTCATTCCTCCAGAAGAAATATTCTGAGGGCAGCTAAAAATAACTTGAATCTCACACCTGACTCTCAACATTCCCTGATTGTGAGGTTAATCTTTTCTACAAACACATTGCTGTCCTCAGTCTTTAATACCTTTACTTTCTGCAACAGTTTTGAAAGGAGCATCCCTGTCTACTGATACATTTGCATCTTTACTAATGTAAGTTGTGGCTGCTTTCTCATGGGTAGATTTGGAGTATACACACAGCATACATTCTCAGTTACCAAATCCAGTCCAGTTGCTTGTGTGTTGTTGTGTCTTTCGGCTTTTCCCAGTTAGGGGTCGCCACAGCAGAACTCCGGTCTGCTAATGATTGATAGTTGATTTTTACGTGCCGAGTTACCAGCCCTGACGTACAACCTTCAACGAAGGTATGCCCATTCACGCATGTCAACACGCAGAAGACACTCTAGCTGAGAATAGAACCGGACAGCGTCTTACTGTGAGGTGACAACTGTACCGCAGCACCACCACCACACGCCAGTTGCTTGTGTGTACTTTCCTAAAATTAATGCAGTCTCTTCCACCCAGTTTGTCCAGTATAGCAGAAAATCTCAAGTTTTCATTGCATACTCTTTCTTCTAACTCTATTTTTTTAAACATACCTTTGTGAGAAGCTTCATGTTCAGCCAGTCTTTTTTCCTTCCTTCATTCATTTTACCAGCTTATCTGAGTAATATATTCTATTTTTTTCTAGTCTTTTATCATTTGACTTTATATATTTCTCCAGTGTTTTACTTGTTTTGAACACCTCTGAGTATATATTTAATTTATTTTCCTCTGAAATACTGAAAACTGTTTACTGTACTAAAACTGAATCTTGAACTGCTTTTTGTTGAACAGATGAAAGGTCTTTCCATACAGAGCTTTTTCTTCTCCTTTCTGTTACTTTCTCAAGCCTTCTTGTTTCCAGGCCTTTAAACATTGTAATAATTAGCCAGTAACTGACTCACCCAAATTGATAACTAAGATTGTTAAAATAAAAAGTTTTCACACTGGGAGAATGCTAATCAATCTACTTGCTGTGTGCAGCTCTTTTGGTCTACCAATACCAATGAGTTTGTTGATTGGTAGCTCCTTAGTTCTGGTTTCTTAACTAATATTTAAGAGGAATAAAACCAGAAAGACCTGTTTCTGACAATGACCGTTTTCCAAGAAATGTATGATTAAATATAGTTTTTCAATACCTAGGCAGCATGCTGATTTCATTCATTGTCAAGAAGTTCAATTTCATCAAAAAATATTTTGAAACATTCTAGTAATAGATCTGACCACCTATTATCATTCAGATTTGTCAGTGAACTTGGAAGGGTTTGCATGATTGTCAGCATCTCACCACATTTTGTATTTTCATGGTTCTTGTTTCCTTTTTTTAAAAAAAATCATTATTAAATTATCACTTATGACATAGACAGTCATACATTTATATAAATGAAAACAAACCATGTTGACATTTTTAGTTGCAAGTATTATGCATCACTTATCTATCCAGTCATTGTCAGTCAGACATTACATAGCTCATTCAAATCTCGCCTTGTTTTAAACCCCATTCCTCCTCCAAAACATTATTCTGCATGTATTGCTCCCACGGTTCCCAATTTTTCTATGTAATTTGCTCCTGCCCTTTTCTAAAAATCCCATTTCTATTTGTTTTATCTCTGTTACTATATTCGCTACCTCTAGTACAGTTGGTTTAGACTTTTGTTTCCATTTTCTAGTAATTTCTTTTTTGGCAGCAGCCATAATTAGGCTCCACAAGGCCTTATGTCTAGGCAATTCCAGTTCTGTAGCATGATTAAAAAAAAAAATCATTTCCTTAGTTACACCAGTTTGCCAACCCAGTATTTCTGATAGAGTATTCTGCCAACTCATTACACCTCTTAGAACATATGTTCTCAATGACCTCCTTCTTCCCCATCACACCTCCAATGTATGCTATCTACCTGAGGAAAATTTCTTTGGCTCATAGGTACATATGAGGTTACTAGGCTAGCTAGAGCCTTTACAAGCCTAACCATGTTAATCCCAAGTATCCTATTTGTTCTTTATGGGTAGTTCACAGAACGAATTTATGAACAGAGCGGGTCTGTGATCAACATTGGCTACTCCTGTCCATAAGGGACATGGGTGCCACCCCATGGGCGAATTTGCAGTCTCCCATCCAATTATCTAGGTTGCATTTGAATAGGGTCAGTGAGGAGCTCTGTCTTACATGAATAAGAAGTCTATTCCAGAGAAGCGGCAGTCTCTGGGAGACGTATCTGTCTCCAGCATGTTCTGTTAATGTCACAAGTTAGGTTGAGATCCCTAGAGTGAGTGACTCCATTTGACTTGAAGATGTACAGCATTTCCATTAGGGCAGGGTTGGAGATTGCCCTGTAGGCCAGGCGCAAGTCACCTCTTGGCAGCCTATAAGATAGTGACAGGGTTTTCAGCCTGTCCATATAGGTCATGGTTTGGAGTCCCTGTATTTTTTTAGTGAGAAACCTCTGAGGTCCCTCCAGCTGCTACGGGTATCTGGTGAGGTACATGCAAAAGAGTGCATTACACTCTTAGTGGTTTGACAAGTTTAGAGTTCAGTGGAGTTAACATTCCTTGATCTGGATGCTGTGCCCTTGCTTATGAGGTACACTACATAGAAGGGGCTTACCTTACCACTGTGGAAACTTGGTGGTCAAAGTTTAGATTGCTATCAACCTGTGTTCCCAAGTCTCCAACCACTGGGTTGGAACTCAGGGGGGTGCTGTCAGTATTGTAATTTGTAGGGAATTCCGTTTTGCCAAAGGGAATAACCATGCACTTTTTTTTGTATTTCATTTTAGACTGTGGATTTTGGCACCAGTCATTGTTTCTACTAGCCCTCCTTGCAATATTTTGACATTGTTGGAACTCAATGATCATAGGAGATCACTAGGCTGTCAACTCTGAGGTCACTGTAAGCCTAGCCATTCCATCCCAGTGTAATACCATAGAAATGCTAGTCATTACCCAGGATTGCATTTAGTGATGACTGCCCATGTCCAGGAGGGTTGTGGGCTCTGTCCCCAGTAAGAATTTACAGTACCCCATCCACTCTTCCAGGTTCCTATTGAACAGTGTCAGAGGTGTTCTGTTTCACATGAACTGGTAGCCTGTTCCAAACTTTGAGCCAAAGGCTGTATACTTTGGCATGGACTTCTGAGAAATAGATGCCAAACAGTAAAGGGCCCAGTTCAGACCCCTGCAGTACTCCACTGGTGACTGGTCTACTGGTGGAGGTGGAGTCACCAATTTTGATGGTGTGGTCTGTTGGTGAGCTAATTAGCTACCCATCTAGTAAGCATCATCATCATCTTCTTTCGGCTGTTCCCGTTAGGGGTCGCCACAGCAGATCACCCATTTCCATTTCTTCCTGTCCTCTGCATCTTGCTTTGTCACACCAATCACCTGCATGTCCTCTCTCACCACATCCATAAACCTTATCTTAGGCCTTCCTCTTTTCCTGTTACCTGGTAGCTTCATCCTTAGCATCTTTTTCCCAATATACTCAGCATCCCTCCTCAGCACATGTCCAAACCAACATAATCGTGCCTCTCTGGCTTTGTCTGCAAACCTTCCAACCTGGGCTGACCCTCTAATATACTTATTCCTAATCCTGTCCATCCTCGTCACACCCAGGCAAATCTTAACATCTTTAATTCTGCCACATCCAGCTCAAACTCATGCCTTTTTGTCAATGCCACTGTCTCCAACCCATATAACATAGCTGGTCTTACTACCCTCTTGTAGACCTTCCCTTTCACTCTTACAGGTACTTGTCTGTCACAAATCACTCCTGACACTCTTCTCCAACTACTCCATCCTGCCTGTACTCTCTTCTTCACCTCTCTTCCACACTCACCGTTACTCTGAACTATTGACCCCAAGTATTTAAACTCATCCACCTTTGCCACCTCTACTCCTTGCATCCTCACCATTCCTCTATCCCCCCCTCATTCACACACCTATATTCTGTCTTAGTTCTGCTGACCTTCATTCCTCTTCTCTCTACAGCATATTTCCATCTCTTCAGGGTCTCCTCCACCTGTTCCCTACTCTCACTACAGATCATAATGTCATCTGCAAACATCATAGTCCACAGGGACTCCTGTCTGATCTCGTCTGTCAACCTGTCCATCACCATTGCAAATAAGAAAGGGCTCAGAGCTGATCCTTGATGTAACCCCACCTCCACCTTAAATGCGTCCGTCACTCCCACCGCAGACCTCACTGCTGTCACACTACCCTCGTACATATCCTGTACCACTCTTACATACTTTTCTGACACTCCTGACTTACTCATACAATACCACAACTCCTCTCTAGACACCCTGTCATATGCTTTCTCTAAGTCTACAAAAACACAATGCAACTCCTTCTGATATTCTCTGTACTTCTCCATCAACACTCTCAGAGCAAAGATCGCATCTGTGGTGCTCTTTCCCAGCATGAAACCATACTGCTGATCACTAATCATGACGTCCCTTCTTAACCTTGCTTCCACTACTCTTTCCCATAACTTCATGCTGTGACTTATCAGTTTAATCCCTCTGTAGTTACTACAGCTGTGCACATCACCCTTATTCTTTAAAATATCTGTACCAAAACACTTTTTCTCCATTCCTCAGGCATCCTCTCACTTTCCAAGATTTCATTAAACAATCTGGTTAAAAACACCACTGCCATTTCACTTAAACACCTCCATGCTTCCACTGGTATGTTATCTGGACCAACAGCCTTTCCATTCTTCATTCTCTTCATAGCTATCCTTACTTCCTCCTTACTAATCCATTGTACTTCATGATTCACTATATCCCTACATCATCCAACCTTCTCTCCCTCTCATTCTCTTCATTCATCAACCCCTCAAAGTACTCTTTCCATCTCCTCAACACACTCTCCTCGCTTGTGAGTATGTTTCCCTCATTATCCTTTATCACCTTTACCTGCTGCACATCTTTCCTAGCTCGGTCCCTCTGTCTAGCCAATCGGTACAGGTTCTTTTCTCCCTCCTTAGTGTCCAACATTTCATACAACTATTCATATGCCTTATCCTTAGCCTTCGCCACCTCTCTCTTTGTCATGCACATCATCTCCTTAAACTCCAGTCTACTTTCTTCATCTCTCTGACAATCCCACTTTTTCTTTGCCAACCTCTCTCTGTATACTCTCCTGTACTTCCTCATTCCATCACCATGTCTCCTTGTCATCCTTCCTCTGTCCAGATGTGATACCAAGCACCTTTCTAGCCGTCTCCCTTGCTAGCTCTGCTGTAGTTACCTAGCTATTTGGTAACTCTTCACTGCCACCCAGTGCCTGCCCTTAACTCATCCCTGAACTCCCTCACAATTACCCTTTTTCAATTTCCACCATTTGATCCTTGGTGCTGCCCTCACACTCCTCCTCTTCTTGATCACCAACGTCATCCTACAAACCACCATCCTGTGCTGCCTAACAACACTTTCTCCGGTCACTACTTTACAGTCTCCAGTCTCCTTCAAACTGGCCCTCCTACATAAGTTATAATCCACCTGTGTGCATCTTCCTCCACTCTTGTATGTCACCCTATGCTCCTCCCTTTTGTTAAAATACGTATTCACCACAGCCATGTCCATTCTTTTTGCAAAATCCACTACCATCTGACATTCTGCATTCCTTTGTTTAACACCATACCTACCCATCACTTCCTCATCCCCTCTGTTCCCTTCACCAACATGCCCATTGAAATCTGCTCCAATCACCATTCTCTCACCCTTGGTTACAGTCATCACCACTTCATCCAATTCACTCCAAAATTTTCTTTCTCATCCATTGCACACCCAACTTGTGGAGCATATGCACTAACAACATTCATCATTACACCATCAATTTCCAGATTCATAAACATCACTCTGACACTCTTTTCACCTCCAAATCACTCTTCGCATACTGTTCCTTCAGAATAACTCCTACGCCATTTCTCCTCCCATCCACACCATGATAAAACAATTTGAACCCACCTCCGATGCACCTAGCCTTACTCCCCTTCCATCTGGTCTCTTGCACACACAATATACCAACCTTCCTTCTGTCCATCATATCAGCTAGCTCTCTCCCTATACCAGTCATACTGCCAACATTCAAAGTTCCGACCCTCACTACCACAGTCCTAGCCTTTCTCCTCTCTTCCTGCCTTTAGCCGTGTCTTCCTCCTCTTCTCCTCCTTCAGCCAACAGTAGCCCAATTTCTGCCAGCACCCTGTAGGCTAACAGTACTGGTGCGGTCATTGTTAACCCGGGCCTCGACCGATCTGGTATAAAAATGTCTATTGGCGTCTGCATGAAAATCATTTTGTGAAGTTTTACGCCGGATGCCCTTCCTGACTCAACCCTCCCCATTTATCCGGGCTTGGGACCGGCACAAAGAAATGCACTGGCTTGTGCATCCCCAGTGGCTGGGTTAGCTACCCGTCTAGTAATGTAAGGCTTAATCCCTATCTGAAAGAGTTTCTTAGCTATGCCAGAGTGAGAAATTGTTGAAAGCCTTGGCAAGGTGAAGATTGGCTGTGTGCACTGTCTTACCTTTGTCCATGGCTTTGGCTGCATTCACAAAGAAGTCTACCAGGTTTAATAAGCATGATGTACCCTTAAAGCCAGACTGGGTTGGGTCCAGCATTTGGAAGACGACCATGCCCTTTTTTTAAGGTCCATGATAATTCTTTCCATGGCCCTGCAGATGAGGCTGGTTAGACTTGCGGGTCTGTAGTTCCTAGGGTCAGTTGATGGTCCCTTTGTGCAGAGGGTTACTGTTGTTGTTTTCCATTCTGCCGGAACATAGCCAGTTCTCTAAGAGAATGTCAACTAGCCCCACTAGGTCTTGTTTTAAATTGTTTAGTAAACTACTGCTACATTGGGTATATACATACCTATATAAGCACTTCCAAGCAAAGATCCTAAATATTCTAGACGCTGTTGCATATTTGGGAGATGTACATATATCCCCCCATTGTTTCTTTGTGAATTGCTTATCCAGTCTCTTTCCAATCCGTTCTAACCCCCTCTGATTACATTTTCATAGTTCTTGATGTGGGAGGGAGTTTTAGTAAAGGAAACTGGCAATCTTTCTGAGCTATACCTACTTTGAAATTCCCTATTTACCCACTTCAAAATTCCCGATTTCACCACATATTCCTTTCATTGCTGGCAGTTTTGAGTAATTGCTGACTGTGGTCTGCATGGTGAAATATACTTTTGTACTTAACCTGACTTTGCCACTTGCAGACAGTTTACTTACCCTTCTTATGGTTGTGCCTTAGTTAACCTTTGAGTATGTCTTTGTTGATGTTGCAGACCTACATGTAGTAACTTTCTGTAGATGGAGTAACTTAATACTGCAGTATATGTCCTTTTAAACAAGGTTCAAAAGTGGATCGTGTAATACCCATAACTATCTTTTTTGTGCATCCTGTCACGTACATTATTTACATCATCTGCATAAGATGAAGCAAATGGTGACATGTAAATTTTATCCTTACAAGAGCCTTTGTACACAAATATCTCCTCTAGAGCACTGGTAACTGTACATTTTAACTTTGTTTAGGCTGTTGTCATGCAAAATTGTCTGTGCTTTTTGTAATTATTAAAGAGAAAAACAGCTAAAGCAACTATGCAGTGCCTCATGTAAAGTGGTTTTACAGACTAATTGCTTTCTGTATGGTTTTCAGAAATCTGATCTGATATCAGTATTCCTTCAGTACTCAAGTTATGGGTTTGGATCTGATTCCTGGGATCCAGCTCAGCCGTTGCTAAAGCTTGTGGCAGCCAAAAACTCTTGAGCTTCCCTTACCCACAGTGCAACACCCCCAAGTACCTCAGATTTCTTTTGCCGCTCTGCTTGAAAGACGTGGTGACTGTTACTGTCGAGCAGGTAAGTCTTTATTTTTCTGAATTTATCTTCCTTATGGCAAAAAAAACCTGTAAATTCTTGGGTTTCCTTAACTCTCTTATCCTTCCACTTCATAGTCCTTTCCTGATTAAAATATTGTCTGTTTCTTTTCTTCCTCTTGTACATTTCTCTACCTTGAATACTACTGTTAACACTCTTTCCCTTTTTCTACACTTTGTGTAGCTGTTTATTACCATTGCTGGTAATTTTTGTTTATCTTTCTGATTTAAAAAAAAAAAATACTTTACTTTTTTTTCGCTTAATATTTGGTCTTTTTTCCTGCTAATTGTTCTAAAATGGCAGAGAAAGAGAAAGGCCTGGCTGGGTTTAAGAAATGCCGTAAGTGTGGACACGAGATTCTGTTCTCTGATGCACACCCATTGTGTGCACTGCTTAGTACTGCTTCATTTATAAGAGGACTGCTCCATTTGTCATGCTTTTAACCCCATAGCCCTGGTTGAATGCAAGAATAAGTTGATTTTAAAATGGTAACTACCTTTTGGAGATGTGCTATCTGGAGCTCTGTCCCCTGAGAAATTAAAGCCTGAATCTCATTCTCTGAGCCCTTCTACATCCTCTTCCAAGGCTTTGAAGCAGACAAAGGAAAAAACACTTTCTAATCCGGCCTCCCCTTCAGATCCTACAAGAAAAAAGTCTAAACTATTGGATCAGACCTTAACCTTGGATCCGAAGCAAAAGAAAAGAGATTCATCGGATCTGATCTCAACATCAGATCTGTAAGTAAAGAAGAAAAATGTGTCAGATCTGACTTCGTATCTATGCAAAAATAATCTGATTCAGCCTCCAGTATCTCTTACCTCCCATATCTCTTGCCTCCCAATGACCAGATACTCTCCTTCAGTGGACCCGGTTCCCTTCCAGGGTTCCTTCCCCCTTTCTGGAGTGACCTAGGTCTCCTTCAGTAATTTCCACTCACTCTTCCAGGAGTCTGATGGAAGAAGATATGGAAAGATTGGTAAGAATGTTCTCGGCGCAAAGTGTCACAGGTGTTTGTTCAGCTCCTACCCCTTTGGATCAGGGGGATCTGATCTTCCACTACACCCTCTGCTACCAGTTCCTCCTCTGACTCCTTCCACAGTCTGAGTCCTTGGATCCAAGCTGTCCAGCTGCATCTGCCTCTGATCCGAGGATACCCTTATCCTTGGATCCGAGGTTTGCGCTGAGCACTTCGGTTCAGTTGGATCCAGAGAGCTCTCAGAACCGAGATTGCCCTGTCAGGTCCGAGGTGCTGGAGTTGACTCAGAAGTTATCTGAGCCATCCCTGCACCTCTGAGCCTCTGCACAGGTTAGTTTGGCTTCAGCATCTGCCTTGAGGAGATTGTCCTCCGAGCAGGGAGGGATATCGGTCCAAAAGCTTGCCTTTTCGGATCCGAGGTCCTATCCCTCTCTGGGAAGGTCTGCCTTTTGATGCCATGGAGAGAGCATAGCCTCCCTCAGTGGCACAGATGGTTCCTACTCCCTCTGATCCTCAGTCTGCAGCCTTGATGTTTCTGCACTTGGTGCCTCACCCTTCTTTTCCACAGGGACAGCTAGTACTGAAACCCCAGGCTTCCCAACAGGGTGTTCTTTCTTCTTCTGATGCTTCCCCTGAGCATCTCACTGAGGAAGTTCCTAAGCAGAAGACATGCAAGAGAAAGCACTGGATTCCCCAGAGGAGTCTATCACAGAAGATGCAAACTTTGAAGGTGAAGGGTCCCCATGGTCACCTCCTGAAGATGGCTTATTTGGAGACATCCTTGAAATCCTTAAACAGAGGGGTGGCTGGAAGTCCATGAACCCTTCATCTGATGTGTCTGCATCCTGGAGGCTTTTGGTATTGGCTCGTTTACCTTCTGGGTGAATCTGCCCGCCAAGGAGCTCATTGAGTTGATCTCTCGGCAGGCATGGAAGGATCCCGATGTCATTAAACCAATACCTCAGAGACTTGACAGAATTGTGGCAGCATTGGAGGACAAGCAGTTTTGAACAAAAGGGGTGCTTATTGATGCCATGGTTGTGACGTCAACCACTAAAAAGGAACTTGCTGAAGAGAATTCCACTGTTCACCCCCCACCCCCCCAACAAGGAGTCTTGGGAAATGTGTCTGTTTCAGTGACCTTTGCCTTAAGGTCACTGAACTATCTGGCTCTTTTCACCAGGTTACAGAGAGATCTGATTAAGTAACTTTCTGATGCCATCTCAGGATCTCTTTCTAAAGAAGTGCAAGCATCTGTGACTTCTCCGTTGGCTACACTGCAGCTGATTTCCAGTTCTTCCATAAGGCTTATATCACACATAGCTGAAGGAACCTCAAGGGCAGCAGGTTCAGGAGTTTCCTTAAGGAGGCACTCCTAGATGTGCTTATGATTTTGCGGAACCCTTCAATTCTTCGGTGCTCCTTTTGAGGAGCATGTCTTTGGCTGCAAGGTAAGACTCCTTATCCAGGTGTGAAAAGTACAGAAAGATCATGTCTGCCATGGGCATATGTTTTTCTGCCCCACAAAGATCCTTTTCCAGGAATCAATGAGGTAGTGCAAAAATGTAGTTCAAAAGCCCCAGGGACCTTTCCAGGATGCACGTGGAGGTAGTTACCTCAGGGGTAGAGGGGGGACTCAAGTGGTAGACACCACCTCCGCGGCAGAGGTGGCCAGCAAAACCAAGTGTCTAAAGATTGATTTTTTGGCAGACCCTTCCAGTGTTCCTGAAAGGGAGCCCAGTTGCCCTCCTCTAGAGACAATCTGGGTTCGACTGTCTCTGCACCAGAAAGTGTGGCTAGCAATAACAGGTACTTGGGTGCAGAGATAATTTCCAGAGGTTATATATTTTCCCTCCCTCCTCTAACTTAAAGAAAAATCCCCAGTATTCCACTCAGAGGGAACAAGCAGCAAATTCAGGTACAAAGGCTACTGGAAAGAGTGATCCAAGAGGTCCCACCAGACCAGACAGAATCTGGAACTTACTCAAGATTCCTTAGTGCCAAAGAAAACAGGGGACTTGAGACCAATTTGGATCTCAACAGCTTAAATAAGTCAGTTCAACAGACCAAGTTCCAGATGGTCACAATTCAGTTCATTCTCCCCTTTTTGGGCAAGGATGACTGGATGTGCTTGAAAGTAGGCATCCTGAAGATCTATCACATAAAGATGAATAGATGATCCAGAAGATACTTTGTGCTTCAGGCTGAGAGCCAGTCTTTACTAGTTCAGAGTTCTGCCCTTTGGTCACACCACAACCCCCAGGATGTTCACCAAGTGCATGGCAGTAGTTGCAGCTCACTTGAGACTGCAGGGATTCTGGGTGTTTCCATATCTAGACAACTAGATTGTTTCTGCCCTGACCAGGCATAATCTGTTAAAAGGCAAAAGACCAGGTTCTCCAGAAATGTTCTCTTTTGGGGATAACCATAAACTATGAATATTCTCAACTAGAGCCAACTAAAGGTTTAGAATTCACAGGAGCACTTCTCAACACAGTCTTCACTACCTCCCTCAAGAGTTCAAACAGTAAGATTACAGCTCAGAAAAGTAATCTGCAGTACCAGGATTTCAGTGTGTTTGGTTCTTCAATGTCTGGGTTTAGTGGCAGTGGCTATAACTGTAGTACCATTAGATTTTACATGAAAAGTTTACAGTGGACACTAGCAACATAGTGGTAGATACTGTTCCAATCCATGTCCACTCCAATATGAATCATCCACACATACAAGAGAGATCTCAGGTAGTGGGTTCAGTTGGATCAAGTTCTACAAGGCCACCCATTCATTCTCCCTAAATTCAAGGCCATAGTGGCCATGGATGCGTCCCAGTTGGGGTTGGGAGGGCATTATCTGGTTGAAAAGTCGAAGGCACCTGCCCCCCCCCCCCCCCGAAGAGGCCAACTTGCATATCCGTTTCCTAGAGATGAGAGCAGTGTTTTTAGTGTTGTGGGCCCTTCAAAATGTTCTCCCCTCGGGGGCAATTGTAATTTTAAAAGGACAATACGTCAGTAGTTTGGTACATCAACAAACAAGAAGAGATCAGATCTTACCTCTTGTGTCAAAAGCGCTCAGGTTGTGGCAGTGGGCAATCTCATCTAACCACTTTCTTATAACAACGTATATTCAGGAGATGCCCAGCATGATAGCAGACAAGCTGAGCAGGTGCATTCTTCTACCACACGAGTGGTCTCTTGGCAAGAATGTGACAGAAATGGTTTTCCACCATTGGGGCCAGCCTTTGCTGTGATCTTTTTGCATCTCCCCTAAACAAATTCAGCAGCTATTTTTGCCCTAATCCTCCCACAGGAGGAATCACCATGGGATGCTATACTTCATGATTGATCTCCCTGCTTAGCCACAAATTCCACCAATTCCAAAATTCCTTCAGAAAGCTGCCATGTTGAAGAGCAAAGTCATTCTCATTGCACCTTACTGACCTTGACATATTTGGTTTCCCTTCCTTTGGCCTCACTTACTACTTGAACCCTGGATTCTGGATCCAGCTTCAGACCTCCTGTCTCACCCGAGAGGCATGATCCATCCAGATATACCAAGCCTCAGGCTGACCGCTTGGATGCTCCAATTCCATTAATAGCCAGACAACATATGCTCTCTTCCCCTGTCCTACACATACTTTTTATTTTCCCATAAACCTTGTACATGTAAACTCTACTCCAGTAAATAGAGAAGGTTCGTTTACTGGGCACATCAAAATAATGTTGATCCTTTTTCACCTCCTATGCACAACATCCTTGAAAGCCTTTTTGCGAAGCACTCTTCTTTTAAGGTCTCCTGTTAAAGACCCTACTCCACCATGGGATCTAAATCTGATTCTGCAAGCACTTATCCAACCCCCTTTGAACCAGCAGCTAGGTGTGACCTTAAATATCTTGGAAAACGATATTTCTAGTATTCATTGCTTCTGCCAGGCAAAGAGATTCAAGCCTTCTCTTCAAAACTATCATACTTGATCTTTCACAAGGATAGATTTACATTACAAACCAATGCATCTTTTCACCCTAAGGTGGTGACAGACATCAGTCCATTAATTTGCCAGTAGTCTTGCCTAAATTCACTAACAAGGGCCAACCCGTTACACTTATTGGATGTTCACAGACAAGTTGTTTTACCTACATAGAATGAAAACATCAGGAAAACTGACCAACTTGTTTCATTTTTAGAAATAAAGTTGAGGAAACCAGTTACCAGAGTAACTTTAGCCAGATGACTGTATTTCTTTTTATAACAAATTGGGTACTGTCTTATCAAGACTGTTGCAAGCTCATTCATCTAGATAGATGGCAACTTCTTCAGCTTAATGTAGAGCGTCCATGGATGACATATGTGCAGCAGCTACTTGGGCTACTCTCCATACCTTTGTTACTTATTACAAATTGGATATGGTCTCTAGAGGTAGAGCTTCATTTGATTCAGTGGTGCTTAAGAATATCCTTTCTTAAATCCACCCGGGATTATAGGCAGCTTGAGGACTCTCCTGTAAGTTGAGGACAGAATGAAAATTGACAACATTGGGTAAAGAAGGTATGTACTGACCGTAACGTTCCATCTGTGTTGCTCATTTTCATTCTTCCTCAACTCCCCACCCTCCAGCCACCATCCTTTCAAAACTACTGGAAGAGTGAGTGGTTTGGGGCATCATTTCCCTGATACTGAGCTCCAGATATTCTGTTCAGTGTATGACTGCTAATATTTCTTTCTGCTAAAGTCCGCAAACAAGATCTGAGGTACTTGGGGTTGGTGCATTGTGGGTAAGGGAGAAGCTCAAATGTTTTTGGTTGCTACGAGCTTGAATGACGACCGAGTTGGATTCGTGGGATGAGATCCAAACACAAGTTGAAGAATGAAAATGGACAACACAGATGTAATGTTATGATGAGCACATAACTTTTTTTTTTTTCATCTTTTTCACTTAATCTTTCAGGCAACTGTATTAATTGAGAAATGCATTTTCCCCAGTGAGAAGCATAACCAATCTGATGTCAGTCTTCATTTTATCCTCACAGATTGGTTCAGATCCGATCTGTCGGATCCGACTCTGCGAATACCACATCTCGCAGTCACCAGATCTCTCAGGCTTCTCCCTTAGCCACAGTGCACTATGCCAAATACCTCAGATCTTGTTTGCCACTAATAGCTAATGGACGTGGTCTGCCAGTTTCTCTCAAGCCTATTAGAGGAGTACATTTTTTTTTCCTCATAACTTTTCTAGCAACAGTTTTTTCTTCATAGTTTAAATTATACCTTTTTAACCCGTACTGTTTTTACTGTTTGTACTTCCAAACTTCGTCTTTCTGCTTTCTCCCTTGCCCGTACGACTTTGTCATATTTCCGACCTACCATTATTGGTATTTCCTTGCTTCTCCTCCTCCTCTGCTGAACTTCAGGGTTGTAATCTTTTTGTTAACTTTTCTTCACTGTCCCTCTTTCTTAAGACCTGGTTGTAGTTCTGGTTACCATTTATAGATTTATGGTATTCATTTTCCTTCATTCAGCCTGTTAAAAAAAAAAGTTACTATTTTCTTACCTTAAATTTTTGATCTTTAGTCATTGTAGAAGCTGAGAGACAAACCTGCAGGATTCAAAAAATGTTCCTAATGTGGACATAAGTTGCCTATCTCAAATGCACATTCCCTTTATGTATGCTGCCTGGGTCCATTACACCCGCAGGAGGATTGCTCAATTAGTCACGGATTCAATCTGCAAGCATTAACGGAACATAAAAATAAATATTAAAAGGTCTCCTTCCTTTTAGAGAAGCCATATCCCAGTCTCCATAGTCGAACCCCTCCACATTGTCCAAATCCTCCTCTGACTTATTATGGAAACAGACTGCTAAATTTCCACTCTCAACCTCTGAACAGAAAAAGGCAAAACTTTTGGATCAGACTGTTACTTTGGATCCTACAACTTCAAAAACAAATTCAACCGCTCCGGCTCTATTAAAGTCTGATCAGACACGATCTTTGGAGATTCTCTATTGTCCTTACACTAGGTACTCTGTCGATTGATCCAGTACCAGACAGGCTTCCATCTCCTTTTCTGCAGAGACCAGCATCCCCCTCCATTTTTCTAGAAGTCTCACAGAAAATGTGGAAAGTGGTGAGGAAGATTCTCTTGACTCGGGCAGATTGGTCTTCCCTCGGCACCTACTCCTCTGGGTCAGGTAGTCTGACCTTCCACCACACCACCCCTGTAAGTTCCTCCTCCAACTTCATCTGCTATCTGAGTTCCAGGATTCCAGTCATCTGGATCCATCAGTCCATGATCCAAGGATCTCTGTATCATTGGATCAGACATCTTCTCTGAGACCTATCTTTTTGGATCAGGAGAGCTCTTGGAGCCAAAGCCTGCTTGCCGAGTCTGGGGTGCAGCATTCTACTCCAAAGTTTTCAGAGCCATCTCTATTCCTTGGTGCCTTGGCATTGAACAGTTTGGCTCTAGCTTTCTTCTTGGGGGATGGTGCTGACGGATCAGGGAGAGGTGACTATTTGGAAACCCAGTTCTTGGATCAGAACCTCTGTCTGGGTCCATCAAGCTCTGACTTTGAGGCTGTGAAGAGTGTGTTCGCTGCCTTGGCAGCTGTGATGGAGCCTTCTCACTCGGATCCTTCCCATTCCATGATGCCCCAGCGTTTGGAGCCTCTGCACTGGAACATAATGTTCCGTATCCTCAGATTTCCTCTCCGGGAAGTGTGACATTTTTTTCCGAGACTTCCACAGGTCATCCCACTGAAAAGTACCCAGGAAAAGGATGTGCAAGAGGAAGCACCTAGACTCTCCACAGGAGTCTTGTCACTGAAGACACAGATTTCGACGAAGCTGAAGGGTCCCCATGGTAACCTCCTGAACCTGAAACAGAGGTGGCTGGACATCCTCCAACCCTGTGCTGGAGGAACCCATTCTAGAAGCTTTCGTTGTGGGACCCTCTACTTCATGGGTGACTCCCCCCACTGTAGATATGATGAGCTTGTAGATATGATCTCTAAGTGGACATAGAGCCATTACCTCAGAGACTGGACAGGATAATGGCATCACCTGCGGATAGACAGTTTTGGGGAAAAGGGGTTCCAGTTGATGAAATGGTCATTGTGGCAGCCACAAAGAAGGAACTAGCCAATGGTTCCACTGTCCATCCCCCAACAGGGAGTCGTGGACAATGGACAGAGTGGAGAAACATGTCTTTGCTTCACTGACCTTTGCATTATGATTGCTGAACTATCTGGCACATTTTGGTATACTTCAGAGATTTGACCAAAGAGTTATCAAATACTGTCTCAGGAACCATATCTGCAGAAGTTAAGGATTCCGTAGTTTTTCAGTTGGCAACCCTACAGGCTATTTCCAGTAGCTCCATGAGGTTAATTTCCAACATAGAGGAAGGAACCTCAAGAGTAGTGAGTCCAGGCATTTCCACGAGGAGGCATGCCTGGATGCACTGCGACTTTGCGGAGCCATTTAAGTCCAATTTCGTCAATGCTGCCTTTGACGGAAGTACACATTTTGGCCCTAAAATGAAAGAAACACTCTCCAGGTGTGTGAGAGATGGTAAGACCTTGTCTGTAGTAGGCATAATTTTTTTGCACCCCCCCCCCCAGAGTTCATTTCTCCAGGAATCAATGGAGTGGTCAGAAAATGTGGTTAAAAAAATCCCAAGGTCCATTCCATGACACACATGTAGAAAGTGCTCCCGAGGCAGAAGGGGGAGCTCCAGTGGGCATAGTCATCTCGTGGCAGAGGTGGCCCACAAATCCATGGTTCACAAGAATCTTTCTTCGATGAATCCTACCAGCACTCCTGAATGGAGGCCAAACTGTCCACCTCTGGAGACAGTTGGGGTAAGATTGTCCCTGTACCAGAGAGCCTGGCTAGAATTAACAAAAGATACTTCGGTGCAGAGGATTATATCCAGAGGTTATATAATACCAGATTCCCTTCTGCCTCCAATTCACAGGAAAATCCCTGATGGTTCACCTAGTCAGAGGGATCAAGCAGCAGTTTAGATTCAAAAGCTGCTAGGAAGTCATCCAAGAGGTCCTGCCAGGCCAGATAGGATCCAGAACTTACTCAAGGTTCTTTACTATTGCCAAAAAAGACAAGTGACTGGAGACCAGTCTTGGAACTCGCAAATCTAAAAAAATCTGTGTTGAACCAAGTTCAGGATTGTCATGGTTCAGTTTATTCTCCTTTTTCTGGGCAAGGACGACTGGATGTGCTCGACAGATTTCCAGGACGCCTACTATCATATAAAGATGAACAGGTGGTCAAGTAAGGACCTACGCTTCTAGCTGGGAGCCTGTCATTACCAATTCAGATTACTGCTCTTTGGACTCACCACAACCCCCAGGGTGTTCACCAAATGCAGTAGCACCACACCCTAGACTGTAGGAATTCTGAGTGTTTCCCTACCTGGATGACTGGCTCATTACCACTCTGACCAGGCATCAACTCGTACAGTCAAGAGATCAGGTTCTCCACACCTGTGCTGTCCTAGGAATAACCATAAGCTACTACAGATCACAACTTCAACCAGTTCAGACATTGGACTTTATTGGAGCACTGCTTAACAAAGCCATTGCATCTATAGGGTCACAGGTCAGGAAGGTTGTAGACAATACATCACTCTCAGCCCACACAGTCCTCTGAACTTTGGGTCTCATGGCTGCAATGATAGCCTTAGTTCCATTGGCCAGGTTTTACATGCGGATCATACAGTGGATGCTGGCTACTCCGTGGTCAGTCTTCCATCAGTCAATGTTGTACCAAATAAAATTTACCAAAACTTTCAAATGAGGTCTCTGTTGGTGGACCCAGTCCGATAAACTGCTCCACGGCCATCCATTCATTCTCCAGCAGCCCAAGGTTATAGTGACCATGGATGCTTTCCAGATAGGGTGGGGGGGGCATTATCTGAGGAATACCATCCAGGGTACGTGGCCCCCTGAAGAGGCCAGTTTGCATATAAATATCCTAGAGATGAGACCTGTGCTGTTGGCGTTGAGCATTCCAAGATGTCCTTCCCTTTGGGACTATTGCAATTCAGATGGACATGTTGGTCATCTGGTATATGAGCAAAAGGGGGGAAACCCGATCTTACCCATTGTGTCGAGAAGCACTCAAGGTCTGGCAGTGGGTGATTCCTTCAGACCGCTTTCTTTTAGCGATGCACATTCAGGGAAGATCTACTGTGATTGTCAAGCTGAGCAGGTGCATCCTACTTCCACATGAATGTCCCTCAAGAAATTGGCAGACAGGATTTTATGTCTATGGGGCGAGCCATACAGCAGTCATTTTGCTTCTCCCAAAAACAAGTACAGCAAATACTTTGCCCTGACTCACCCATGGGAACAGTCACTGAGGGATGCCATACTTCACAATTGGTCTCCCAGTCTACTTTATGCATTTCCACCAATCCTGTTTTCAAAATTTCTGCAGAAAACTGCCAGTTCGAAGAGCACAGTGATCTTCATTGTCCCTACTTGCCTTGACAAATTTGGTTTCCCTTTCTATGGCCTCACCTGGTTCAACCACCGTGGAACCTAGATTCGACTCCAGACCTCTTGTCTCACCTGATGGGCATGTCACACCTGAATATTCTAAACCTCAAGCTAACCGCTTGGCTTCTCCAGTTCTGTTAGTAGCCAGACGGGCTATGCCCTCATCTCCTGGCCAACGTATACTTCTGTCTTCCCATAAACTTCTACAAGGAAAACATATTCAAGTAAATGGAAAAGGTTTGCTATTTGGTCTCAGCAAAATAAACTTGACCTCTTTCAGCCTCTATTATCACATCATAGATTTCCTTGCTCACCCTCTTCAGGACAGTGTTAGTACCTCAACCATTAGGGTACAGTTGGCAGCAATTTCAAATGACCATACATGGTTGAATGGCGCACCCATTGCTTCTCACAAATTGAGCAAGTCCTTTGTTGAAAGGGACACTCCTTCTAAAGCCTCCTTTTAAAATCCCTACTCCTCCATGGGACCTGAATTTGGTGCTACAGTCTCTAACACAACCTCCTTTTGAACCAGCAGCTACATGTGACCTTAAATATCTTTCATGGAAAACTATCATCTTAGTTGCCATCACTTCTGCAAGAAGAATTGCTGAGATCCAAGCATTATCTTCTAAACCTCCATATTTAGTTTTCTTTAAGGACAGAGTGACCTTGCGTACCAACCTGTCCTTTCTTCCGAAGGTTGTGTCAGAATCCAACATAAATCGTTCTGTCAATCTACCAGTATTTTTTTCCTAAATTTCCCAACAAAGGAGATAATTTTGCGTTTACTGGATGTTCATAGAAGGTTTGGTTTTTATTTGCATAGAACAGAAGAAAATCAGGAAAGCAGACCAACTGTTTCCTTTTCTGCACCAAAATTAGGAAAATCAGTTTCAAAAATGTCTCTATCAAAGTGGTGAATAAATTGCATATCCTTTTGTCTATAATAAATTGGGAATTTCTCACACATCCTTTGAAAGCACACTCCACTAAATCTGTGGCTGCTTCTGCAGTTTTCCAGTCTAGGATGTCTATGGATGGTATTTGTAGCAGCAACTTGGGCTACTCCTCATATCTTTGTTATTCATTACAAATGTGATCTGGTCTCCAGAGTTAGGGCATCATTTGGTTCTATGGTGCTCAGGAATAGACTTCCTCAAGTCCACTCTGGATTCGGATACCTAGGGATGCTGTCCCATTTGTGAAGATAAAATGAAGATTGGCAACATCAGATAAAGGATATGCACTTAATAACGTTCCATCTGTGTTGTCGATCTTAATTCTTTCTTCACATCCCCTCCCACGTAATCCCGTCCATAATTTCTGGAAGAACAGAACAGTACATGGTCTCCGAATAGATACATTTATGTTTACATGACTTTGGATATAGCTGCCTATATTTCTCTGTTCTTTTACAGTTTATAGCAGCAAACAAGATCTGAGGTATTTAACAAGGTGCATCGTGGGTAAGGGAGAAACTCAAGATCTGGTGGCTGCTACCTGTAGCATCAACCTAGTCAGATCCGACGGATCAGACCTAAACCCATTTGTGAGGAAAGAACAAAGATCGACAACACAGATGGAATGTTATGGAAAGTACACAGCTTTTTTTTTTTTTTTTTTTAAAAAGAATAAGTGCAGTTGTAGTCTGTTACGTGATGTATAGTTACAAAACTAGTCAAGCACTGTAGTGATAGAAAAAGATGCATCTTCTCCTCCCAGGAAGAGTAAGAATACTAGGTTTGTGGTCATATAGAGTATTGCTGTCTCTGCAATTTCAGATGTCTGTATTGTTACCTTCAGTTACTGAATTTAGCAAGCATCTGTTTCAGTAGGTGAAAATGAATGAATGAATGGATACATACATATTTGTTCATATGTTTCCCCCCACAGGGTAAGTGACAGGACTGGCTACAGTTCAGCTCTTTATTGCAGTGTAATACATGACTGTTCTTGCACTGCTGTTCTCATAAGGTGCTCATAAAAATCCACTGCAGAAGAACAGTACCATAACTGCATGAATTATGAATTGGCTTAAACTTGTTCTCTCACTTTTCTGTCTCCTGTGTGTGTGTCTCTCTCTCAACAATGAATGTCATTAAGTTCCATAACAAGCAAATATTTGGGGCAATTTTTGCCACATTTCAGTACTGAAGATCTTCAGGAACCCAAAGACAAGACACTCTTATTTTATCAACAGTCTAACAAATGCCCCTTTCTTCCTAAGTGGAAGTGTGCTAAGCTTGTATTGCTTGTATTAATGTAGCTTTTTCTCTGATCTCATGGCATCACGTTGGGGCAATGAAACGAAAATGTCAATGAAATTTTGTAAGTAGTAATTAAAATGAGTTTGCATGTGTACCTAATGAGTTCTGGAGACGGTGTTGAAAGGTATGGTAGCATTGTCAAACATCTGTCAACAAGAGTGAGGGATTATTTAGAAATGCTTGAGGTATCTCTTCTGATATACTTACTGCCAAAGAGATGAAAATATTCATAGTTTGCTTATTAACGTGTCCAGCTTCAGTCCTTCCAGCTGGCAGTATTCATCACAAAAGAAAATTGCAGATCACTCATTCCCATGTACTGAAATTACGTAGGTTCATAGGTAGGTACTAGGCTATCTGCCCAAAGGCATTTATAAGCCTAGCCAGAATGTGATGGCTTTCGCTGCCCCTTTAGATTAGTTCACTGTGCCTCTGTCCAGCAGAACTACTGAAGTGATCCCCGGGGTAAACTTTCTGTTTCCCATCCACTTGTCAAGGTTTCTCTTGAAGAGTGCTAGCGAGGAGCACTGCCTAATGTAGATTGGAATCCTGTTCCAAAGCATGGGAAGTCTCTGGGACAAGAATCTGCCCCTCCAGCATGTCCTGTTTATTGTTGTGGTGCGGTTTAGATCCCTAGAGCATGTGGCTTGAGGGGATAAGGTTTTCTTTAGGTGAAGCATGTCCATCAATTCTGGGTTGGACATGGCCTTGTATGTCAGGCAGAGATCACCTCTGAGCAGGCGGTATGCAACCAAGTACAGCTGGAGTTTCTTCAGTCGAGCTGCATAGGGCATCTGCTTGAGGCCAGTGATCCTCTTGGTGAGGTACTTCTGTGGTCTTTCCAGCTGTTGCAGGTGCCTTGTAAGGTACATCCCAAATGGGGCATTGTACTCTATGATGGGTCTGATGACTAGAGGGGCACAATGACCTCTTTTGATCTGGATGCAAACCCTTTTGTGATTAGGTGGGCCACATAGAAGGATTTTCTAACAACTTTGGCAATGTGATTATCAAAGGAGAGATTACTATCTACTTGGGTCCCCAGATCCCTTATTATGTTTTCCGTATTTAGGGGACTACCACCTATGTGGTAGTTTGTGGGTATTTTATTTCCAAAGGGAATAACTATGCACTTTTTGGCATTTAGCTTGAGGCCATGATTTTGACACAGGTATCTGTCTGAGTGAGACCCTTTTGGAGGATGTCTGCGTCAGCTGGTGAGTCAATTATAGCCCCTAGTTTGCAGTCGTCTGCGAACTTGGTCAGCCATAGTCCTCCTGTGCTTGTCTGTACCTCTGAGAAGTATATGCCGAACAGGAGGGGTCCTAGGACTGAGCCCTGGGGAACGCCACTTGTAACTGGTTTAGAGTCAGACCTAGCTCCCGCAACTCTCACCATGTGGGTTCTGACCGTGAGCCAATTGGCAACCCATCTTGTGACCATAGGGGTTTATGTTCAGGCTGGTGAGCTTGTCTATAATACCAGAATGGGGAATGGTGTTGAAGGCCTTTCGAGGTCTAGGTAGGTTGTGTGTACCACCTTTCTCTCATCTATAACCTTGGTAACTGTCTCAAAGAAGTCCACCAGGTTTAGGAGGCATGATCTGCCCTTAACAAAGCCGAACTGGGTAGGGTCCAGTGTTTGGAGGTTCCCGATGTCTCTGTTAATGAGTTCCATGATGATGCGCTCCATAGCCTTGCAGACCAAGCTAGTCAGGCTTATAAGGGCGATAGTTCCTGGGGTCTGTTGTGGCTCCACCTTTGTGGACCGGAATAACCATTGCTGTGCACCACTCTATGGCTACGTAGCCTGTGGAGAGGCTGAGTTTGAACAGTATTTAGGCGAGGGGTTTGTTCATGTTTGAGCTCGTGTAGGACGCTGCCTGGGACACCATCTGGTCCCATTGATGCTGTGTTTTTGGCTTTGGAGAGGGTTATTTTAACCTGAGTGTCTGTGATTTCAGGGGATCTATATTCTGGTATGGTTATGGGCCCTTTTGGTGGTGGGGGAGTGATGTTGGCAATATCGGTTGATTCTGTGTATTTTGTGCCATTCTGCATTAACTCCAAGAAGATCTGAGCATTGCCACTTAGATTCTTGACATATCTAAAGAATGCCTTGTGGTGATCTTTGGAGTCCTTGGCAAGTTTTCTTTCAAAGCTCACCTTGGACAATTTTATGAGGGATCGTAGTTTCTTGCTGATACTGATCAGGGATGTCTTCCCTTCTTGGGATTTTACTCTTTTCTGTACTAGTTTCCTCCTTCTATTGTATAGCTTGTTTATGGCAGGGATCCACCAGACTTGTTTCCTTTTTCTTAGAGGAGTGAGCCTTGGTTTTGCTTGGGATAGCACGATCCATGCATTCTTGTAGGTGCTCGTAGAATGCATTAGTAAAGGATTTTGCAGCTTGGACAGTGTTATCTTTTAGCATGGGGGCTTTGAAACTTTCCACTTCCATCTTAAGTAAAGTGAAGTTTGCGTTTGAAAAGTTTTTCATGGTGGTTTCCTTGTCCGGGGGTGGGGGCGCAATGTGGATATCTAAAGTGATTTGTTTACGGTCAGATCTAACCAGCGAGGGGTTGACCTCCGGTGTGGAACACTGGTCGCCCATGTTGATGATGACCAGGTCCAATATGTTGTCACCTCTGGTGAGAGTGACCAGTTGTTCCAGGGCATTTGAGTTTATAAATTCTAGGACATGTTGGGCAAGGGTGTTAGTACTTGAGTAGTTCTCCCAGTTAATGTTTGGGTAGTTGAAATCACCCAATATTAGGGTGTTTGGTAGGACCCTTATTTTACCCAGTGTTTCCAGAAATGCGGAATGGGGGTCCTGGGACATGGTGGGTGATCTGTAGCAAGCTACAATTTGAATTGCAGTTTTGCCCATTGTTAGTTGCACATGGATAATCTCTGAAGCATCGTGCTGTGCCACTTACCTGGAGATGTGGGTATCCTTGATAAATATGGATACTCCCCCGCCTTTTGTGTTTCGGTCCAGGTTCTCTGGCCGAAATGTATGGTATGAGTTGTAGCCTGGTAGTGCTGGGGTGCTCTCTGGAGCCTTAAACCAGGTTTCTGTTACTGCACATATATCAATTTTCTCCATACTGAAGAGTGCCTCGAGTGCGTGCAATTCTGAGGTTTAGATTTCTGGCATTGAGTAGTATTACCCTCAGATATTTGTTACTTGTGCTATTTACGGCGGTGGATTTGTCTTTTGAGCCTTGCCTAAAAAAGGCACTATAGGGGTGGCAAGAGCCTTGTCCAGTATTTGAAAGCCTAAGGGTGACAGGTGCAAACCGTCTCTAGCAAAGCAGCGTGGCTTGTCGAGCATGTCATCCCAGGCAGATGGACACTGGATCCCCTTTGAATGACACCGGAAACTTAGCCAATTGTTGAAATTGATAATTTTGTCTTTATACCATGGTATAATTCTTGGTGAGGGCAAAATGCTAATCGGGGTCAGGGTCATACAGGCCTGGGCTAAGTGATCAGAGAGCTCTTCCATGTCTCTTTTCATGTAGTCCAGGGAGGTATGGCTCAGGTCATTCACACTAACATGGACAATGACAGAGTCGTATTTGTACTGGTTCTGGAGTGACCTGAGTGCTTGTGTTGTGTGGTGGATCCTGGCACCCGACAGACAGCTAACAGTAACCTTCTCCTTATTCAGCCTTGAGTGGGAAGTCAGTGTGCCTGACTATAGTCACGTATTACTAGTTTGTTGGGTATGTTATTTTGCCTTGAGGGCTGTGATTGTGTGGCACACTGGTTTTGTGAAGTATGTGTTTCATGGTTTGTGTTGGGGGTGAAGGTTGTTTGGATGTCTGCTTTGGAGGGCTCTGTTGCTTTTGCAGATTTTTATTTAGAGCCTGCGAGTAGCTTTTCGTGTATTTACGTGTGTTTTTTGCCAGTGCTGGTTTAATGGGTCTATGCGAGACTGGTGGCATGATGCCAGTATTTCCCTTCTCCTTTTGACTGTCTGATCCAGTCTTGGGTTGAGAGAGCTTAGCCTCCAGTTTGGCTGTATAATTGTATCTCTTGCATGTATTAGTGCTTGGTGGTAGGAGGAGAGAGTTGTCTGTGTACATGAGACAGTTGTAACATTGCCTCAAACTGCTCAGATTCACCAGTTGAACTGGAGAGTACACCTGAAACTGCCCTTTGGACATGCCTGGATAGGTACAGTAAACTGTTTTACTAAATGGCTGCTAAGGTCGTATAGAGAGTCTTGTCCTTCTGTAGTGCTAGGGGTTTATAAGTGCTTGCTATGAGTTTTGAGCAAGTGCCAGGCTGAGAAATGAATGTCTTGAGTGCTTAAGTTGAAAGTGTGTCTAGTTCCAAGGGAAAAATTTAAGAGGACACTTTGTGGAGCCGGGAATAGTTATACCCTAGCTAACTGGCGCTGCCCGGCGCGCAAAACCAGGCAAATGCAGTTTTTATATCAGGGAAATGAAAGAGAGAGAAATTAGCCCAAAATGGCCAATAAACTACTACTTACTGGGCTGAAACCACTCCTCTAGGGACAGATAGACTGCTCGAAGCTCCCCTCTCTCACAGGTGAACAGAGAAACTTACTTCTATCCAAGTAAGGTATGGGCAAACAGAGATTTGTAACACAGCCCTAAATTCAGCACTAACCTGAAAACTGGACTATACTAGCTTAGAAAGGCAAGAAACCAGTATATTTTTTTTTTCAGAAAATAAAGCAGATGCAGTCAAAAAAACACTTTAAATGCGCATAAAAAGATGCTTATTATATATCTCTGTTCAGAGTTGTAGTCAATGCCCTTAGTAATAAAGTAGGAAGAAACACAAATACAGTAAAAGCAGATGAATAAAGTGCAATTTTATACATATATATATATATATATATATATATATATGTATATGTGTGTGTGTATATGTATATATGTATATATATATATATATATATATATATATATATATATATGTGTGTGTGTGTGTATATATATATATATATATATATGTATATATATATATATATATATAAAACAATGGAAAACGAACAATCTGATTTAAACAAGTTACCCAATTAACCAGAAAAAAACTCAAAACTGAGCCCTGTTCCAGCAGTTTTCAGTCAGACAAGTTCTAACTGCACACTCCCGCTACTAGGGTGCAGGGGAACCTTCTCCAAAAAAGATGGCCTGGATCAGTGCTCAAGTTATACAAACAAAGCTAGATTCAGCAGGCCTGAATTTAGTCCTATGCTACAGTAACAAGGCGCACCAATTTCAGAAAGAACAGTTCGAATAAGCAGCCACAATAAGCCTGTGACCAGAAATTCCCAACTCAGAAGGGCAGAGTTCAGCCTCTCCTCCCACAACAGTGCAGACCTCAAACCTTCTTAATGTAGAATAACTGGCCTGAAGCCCAAGTGCTTAGACCAGAACTAATACACTTTTAGAAAAGCAGACCCTGAGCTTTTAATCAGCAATTCCCAGCTTAGAAGGATGTAACCTACCTGTCCTGCCACAACAGTGCAGACCACAAACCTTCTTGATGTAAATCAACCGGTATGAAGCCCAAGTGCTTAAACCAAAAGACTTAGAATAACAGTTACAATTTAATCAGGCTACTACCAAGCAGCAATAAGTGCAGCAGAATAAATACATTTGAGTACTTTTAAGAAGAGGCAAAAGCAAAATAAAGTAGGAGGAAACACAAATACACTAAAAGCAGATGAATTTTGTTTTTCTTTTTTTTTGTTAGTAAAGTGCAAGGAGAGAGGAAGGAAGAACCTAAGTGGGTTGACCTTCTCAAATCTTCTCTCTGTATTATGTAGAGTGAACACTAGACTCGGAATATGATCTCACTGTATTCGGTTAAGTGAGCAAATGAGATGGGCTCAGGAGGACTGTTCGAATACAGACTTACAGGAGGTAGCAGGCAATTCCAGACCCACAAACACTAACAAAAAAAAAAAAAAACAGGGAGGGTGGGTAAGGACAAACCAGAAGAAGAATAAGTACAGTTGTACAAATTACAGAGATATGAAATCAAAATGCAGACATAACATGAGAATAAACACTTATTTTCTCAATATCACAGCTGGCAGTAGGTCAATCTCTCTGCAGCAGCCTGAGCAACACATATACCTGACCCTTTCACACTTTTTTAAATAAACTTGTTTGCCTCATATGGTTTGTACAATAGCAGCATTTACACCTGATACTATGTTGCTTGCATCAAATAAAACTTGGTCTAGTTTGTCTGGCAATCCAAAGAATTCCAGTTTTTACTTTAATTGTTTCAGCTTTGCTTCATTGTGAAAGGTTGCCATGTCATAAAACAATTTTCAGTACATATGGAAATGGAGCAAAGATTCTTTAAGCTTATTGTTGTGTATATATGATTAATTCATAACTAAGCTTTTGCCAAATTGTTAACTGGGTGGGTTGGGTAGTCCAGGGATATTTTTCAGCGTTAATGTAAAGATATTTAGTTAACAAGATACTAGTCCATATAAATGTAGCAGTAATGCAGAATGCGATTGTGGTGCTGCATAATACTTGAACACCATATCTTCTTAAAAGCAACAGTAAAGTAGTATTAGTCTTTCTTTAAAGAGAAAACTGTGATGTTGTTTAGGTGCAGAGATGTTTTATGCAGTGCAGATGTTGGAAGATAGGAGGACTATGGTGTTCAAATAATGCAGAAAGGCTAGAGGGAGGAAAGGGAATGCATATGTACAGTTATGTATAACATTGGTTGTTAGATAAGCTATTATTATTAGAGTTCTTTTTTTTTTTTTATTAACACTTCATTGAAATAATGACATGGGCACCCATACAGTTATAGATATGAAAACAAACCATTGCTCTAATTTTAATTAACTCTAGCATTATATAAGTTGCTCAAATCCTGCTTTCCCCTAAAGTTCAGTCCCATCCTGAACATTATTCTGCGTGCACTAGTGCCAAAATTCCACTTATTTCCATGTAATTTGGTCCTTCCCTTTTCTAAAGATACCTCATCCAGTTCTTTTATCTCCTTTACAAAATTTAATAGTTTGGTTGTTATTGGTTTAGATTTTGATTTCCATTTTTTAGTAGTTGCTTTTTGGCAGCCAGTAACATTAAACATAGAAAGGCCTTACTGTACCTAGGCAATTCAGATTCCATATACCAGCTCAAAAGAGTGATTTCCTTTGCAGTCATTTGCTCCTCCAACATTTCTTACAAAGCACTCTGTAGGAAATTTTCAAAGTCTGTCAACTCGTTACATTTCCAAAAGCATGTTCAGTTATCTGTTTTCTCTCACAGCTCAGCAGTTGCTATCTCCTGAGGAATAACTTGCTGATTTCTGCTTGAGCTATACAAATATCTATGCAGACATTTTCATGCAAAAATCCTAATCCTTATGGACTTTCCATACTTGGAAGCCATACATATGCCCTCTCACTGTTGCTTTGTATATTGCCTTTCCATTCTGCCTTACCAATCTATTCTAACATCTTCTAATTGATTATTATAGTTATCATTCAGTTTTTGTGTATGCTTTACTAATTATAACTTTAAAAGCAGTTTCTATTTTAGACTCAACTAAAAACTTGAGCAGTGCTGTTTCTTTTTCACGCTATCACTCCTCATCCATTTTTCTTGCTTAAAATCTACTGTCAGTCATAGTAGGGAAGATAGTGGCCTCATCCCACTCTTTCTTTTCCATCTCTATTTATTTGCTCCCAGTACCTTCATTTATTCCTTTACTAATTTTCTCCAGTATATTGTGGCTCAGTCTTTCCTGTTTTCTATGCCCCTGCTTGCCGTCATGCCTGTTGGTAAACTCTCCATTCCCATGTTGGCCTAGTTCTTCAAATAATTTCTGCTGCTTCATAAATATAACATTCTGTATGGTTATTCTCAGGCTTGTATCCAAAATCCTACTCTTTCATTATTCTGGAAACCCCATCCTGTTTCATCATCTTGCGTTTCGGCTTTGACTGGTAACCATGTCCTTTGTTTTTATGAGCCTTAACTGTGTTGCTCTAAAGTATCTCTTCAAATCACATATTCCTAAAACACCTTATTTTGTGGGGGTAAACATTATCTCTTACAGTCTTCCTTCCCAAATAAAGCCCTTCAACTTTTACTATTTATGGGCAAAACTTCTCTGATTGATAAAAATACACCTATCCGTAAAAAAAAAACAAATGGAAGTAGAAACACTTTCACTTTTGGTATTTACTATTTGTGCCTATAATCAAGTATTTCTAATTTCTAAAGTTTTGTATTATCTTTCGTTTAGTCTCCTCACATATAGTTAGCTGCCATACTAGAACCTTTTTTTAATGCATACACCTAAATACTTCATTTTATGGTCCCATAGATATGGATATTGCTGAAGTAGTTGGAGTGAGTACTTAGTTTACCACTATAGACTTTGGTTTGTCTTTATCATTTTATGTTTTGAAAAGACTTGAATGTCCCAAAATATTAAACAACACTGAAATGTCCTTCTCTGGATTTATCAAGTACATAATAATTTCATCTGTGAATAAAGCTAACTTCCTGATTACCATATCAGTTGTATCTTTGAATCTATGAGTCCCTTATTTTCTTTGCCAGTGGTTCTAAGTGCAAAGCAGATAACAGATGGGAAAGAGAAGATCCGCTTTTGGTTCCTCTGAAGTACAGCTTGTTGGACAGGAACTCTTCCACTTTAATTCTTGCTTTTGTCTCTTCCTATGTACTAAACAACTCTATTCTGTCAGGATGCAAATCTTGCCAGTGCCCGCTCATAAAATCTCAGCTGACTATATTGCATGCAATTTCTGACCCACTAAAAATGGTGAATATTTTTAGTCTGCTTTCATCTGCATCGTTCTGTTACTGTCAAATGTTTCCTCCCTGCACAAAGCCATGTTGACAAAAATCTATTACCTTGGCAACACTGTTGCCATTCGTTCAGCTGGTATAGACACAGACTCTTTATAATCATGGTTTAAAGTTGAAATTAGTCTGTATGAAGCTGGATCTGAGGAGTCTTTATCCTCCTTGGATAATACAGCCAACACAGCTTTTGCCCAAGACGCTGGTACTGTCCCTCCATTTAAAATATTGTTAAATGAAACCTTCCAGGGCTTTCAGTTTCTTCCTCCTGTGTTCCACATTTTCACAGGAATATCATCTGCTTCTTGTGACCTCACTGATTATACATCACCATTGTTATCTTGTCCCTTACTATCCTGGCTATTAATTTTTGTACCTCTTACCTTGGCATAGTTATTTCTGTAAATATCAGTTTTTGCCTTTTGTTGGGTTCACTGTTCTTCTGCTTTATTCAGATGTTATAGAATTTCTAAAATATCCCTAAAACCTCCACAGGATATCTGGGTAGATGTTTTTCATGTTTCAATGTTGCAGTCATTACATTTGGGTAATCCTGCTGGCAGGTTGCCCTTAGTCGGCCTGAATTCCAAAGTCCTGGGTCCTGCATCAGCTGCTGTAAGCCGCCTTCCCTAGAAGACATAATAACATATATCACAGAACATTCAGACACAGATATTCTTGGAGTCAGGTTGCCCCCCACTCACTAGACTGTCTAAATGGATAATGGGGAGTCCCTTTATCATCCTTGACTCTGTAGGGGGCCCCCCCATCAAAACTTGTTGCTTGTTGGAGAAACATGTATCAATTTTCTGAATATGCTGTTTAACCTGAATGGTGCTTTGAGATATGACCCTTTTAGGATAAAGCTAATAACTAAGCCCTCTGTTTACAACCACACACCCATTCCTAAAAACCAGCCCTGCTCAAATGTGTGTGTGTACATAAAGGCTACTTATGAGTTGCTTGCGGAGGGGCTAGAGATTGTGTGAATATTACATCTTTAATTTTCATCACAGTTCAAACCTTAGAGATGCGCACATGAAGTCATTATAGCTTTAGTTGAGCTGAGGGCAGTGTTTCTCACAGACCTCAAAAGAGGTATACAAAGAAGGTTACTATAGCTTGTGTAAAGAGAGGTGTACTGTCTAGGAGCAACAAATTCGAAGCCATATAACTGAAATCATTCTCACAGATCACATACTAGGCACATATACATGTGGCAACCTTTGGCTTGTGACTGGGGGTGCTTGAAGAACATGCTATATATATGTATATCATCAGTCACTTGGCACTTATATATGACAAAAGGCAATTTAAATCCTCTTTCCGCTTTCATCCCAGTCTAACACCAGAGGGATGCATAGGCAGTGAGCAGCTTGTACTTGGGGTTGGGGAGGTAGAGTTGGGGAGGTGAGCAGTATTTCCAGATAAGACTTAAGATAAAATTTCTCACAACTACTGGGTTTGTTAGTTTACTCTAAGCTACAATTACTGTCCAGCTTTGAAAATTAAGCCTTGGGCACAAATTATGCCTTGAAGAGAAAAAATAAGACTGAGAAATTCTTTTTTTCTTCATAATTTTTATTTAGGCAATACATGCTAGAGTAAAATGTTGAAAAAATGCTCTAAAAGTGCATCCCAGAACCATCTATAAACCTGTAGCTGCTCTTGGGCCCCTGACTTGAGTTATTTCCTAAATGGTTATTACTTTGGGCTGTCTTGTTCAGGAGGAAAAGGAGTGTGTTGAAGGATGCAAAGGAAACTAAGCTGAACCACAACCCAGTGAATTTCTTTTTCCTTAATCATAATTTCTGTTCAAGCTATTATTAAGGATGAAAAGGTTGTATATGGAAATGCACTTCAGAACATATAGAAAGTTATGGCTAGCTTGAAGAAGCTTAGAGTAAAGGCAAAATGTGAGAGAAAGGAAGAAAAAGGTAGGTAACTTTATGGATGGTGTATGGGGGAGCCCAAAAGGAGAAGGACTCAGAGGTGAGGCTGGAGGGGTGTGTGTGTGTGGGGGGGGGGTGTTGAAATGTAGGTCCAGTCATCCCATTACACTTTAAGTCCAGACCTGTACATAGGAAGCTTGTTGCAATGTATCACTGTTGCAACTAAGTGCCAGTAACTCTAACTGCTCCTTTGTTAGACAGCTCAACATAGTGATAGTGTGATACATAGGCCTGTTGTAATATAAAAGCTTGTAGCTGCAGGTCTGTCTGTGGATACTACTCCTAAAAGTTTGCAGCATGAAATAAAGGGTTGCTTAGGATGGATGGCATTGTTAGGATGATACTTATTCTGGAAGTGCCTAGGGGGCCCCCAACTTGACATTTGCTGGGGGCCCCCAAAATGCTAACACCGGCCCTGACCTAGGCAATTCAGATTCCATATACCAGCTCAAAAGAGTGATTTCCTTTGCAGTCATTTGCTCCTCCAACATTTCTTACAAAGCACTCTGTAGGAAATTTTCAAAGTCTGTCAACTCGTTACATTTCCAAAAGCATGTTCAGTTATCTGTTTTCTCTCACAGCTCAGCAGTTGCTATCTCCTGAGGAATAACTTGCTGATTTCTGCTTGAGCTATACAAATATCTATGCAGACATTTTCATGCAAAAATCCTAATCCTTATGGACTTTCCATACTTGGAAGCCATACATATGCCCTCTCACTGTTGCTTTGTATATTGCCTTTCCATTCTGCCTTACCAATCTATTCTAACATCTTCTAATTGATTATTATAGTTATCATTCAGTTTTTGTGTATGCTTTACTAATTATAACTTTAAAAGCAGTTTCTATTTTAGACTCAACTAAAAACTTGAGCAGTGCTGTTTCTTTTTTCACGTTATCACTCCTCATCCATTTTTCTTTGCTTAAAATCTACTGTCAGTCATAGTAGGGAAGATAGTGGCCTCATCCCACTCTTTCTTTTCCTTCTGTAGTTATTTGCTCCCAGTACCTTCATTCCTTTACTAATTTTCTCCAGTATATTGTGGCTCAGTCTTTCCTGTTTTCTATGCCCCTGCTTGCCGTCATGCCTGTTGGTAAACTCTCCATTCCCATGTTGGCCTAGTTCTTCAAATAATTTCTGCTGCTTCATAAATATAACATTCTGTATGGTTATTCTCAGGCTTGTATCCAAAATCCTACTCTTTCATTATTCTGGAAACCCCCATCCTGTTTCATCATCTTGCGTTTCGGCTTTGACTGGTAACCATGTCCTTTTGTTTTTTATGAGCCTTAACTGTGTTGCTCTAAAGTATCTCTTCAAATCACATATTCCTAAAACACCTTATTTTGTGGGGGTAAACATTATCTCTTGCAGTCTTCCCTTCCCAAATAAAGCCCTTCAACTTTTACTATTTATGGGCAAAACTTCTCTGATTGATAAAAATACACCTATCCGGTAAAAAAAACAAACAAATGGAAGTAGAAACACTTTCACTTTTGGTATTTACTATTTGTGCCTATAATCAAGTATTTCTAATTTCTAAAGTTTTGTATTATCTTTCGTTTAGTCTCCTCACATATACTTAGCTGCCATACTAGAACCTTTTTTTAATGCATACACCTAAATACTTCATTTTATGGTCCCATAGATATGGATATTGCTGAAGTAGTTGAGTGAGTACTTAGTTTACCACTATAGACTTTGGTTTGTCTTTATCATTTTATGTTTTGAAAAGACTTGGAATGTCCCAAAATATTAAACAACACTGAAATGTCCTTCTCTGGATTTATCAAGTACATAATAATTTCATCTGTGAATAAAGCTAACTTCCTGATTACCATATCAGTTGTATCTTTGAATCTATGAGTCCCTTATTTTCTTTGCCAGTGGTTCTAAGTGCAAAGCAGATAACAGATGGGAAAGAGAAGATCCGTTTTTGGTTCCTCTGAAGTACAGCTTGTTGGACAGGAACTCTTCCACTTTAATTCTTGCTTTTGTCTCTTCCTATGTACTAAACAACTCTATTCTGTCAGGGGATGCAAATCTTGCCAGTGCCCCGCTCATAAAATCTCAGCTGACTATATTGCATGCAATTTCTGACCCACTAAAAATGGTGAATATTTTTTTAGTCTGCTTTCATCTGCATCGTTCTGTTACTGTCAAATGTTTTCCTCCCCTGCACAAAGCCATGTTGACAAAAATCTATTACCTTGGCAACACTGTTGCCATTCGTTCAGCTGGTATAGACACAGACTCTTTATAATCATGGTTTAAAGTTGAAATTAGTCTGTATGAAGCTGGATCTGAGGAGTCTTTATCCTCCTTGGATAATACAGCCAACACAGCTTTTGCCCAAGACGCTGGTACTGTCCCTCCATTTAAAATATTGTTAAATGAAACCTTCCAGGGCTTTCAGTTTCTTCCTCCTGTGTTCCACATTTTCACAGGAATATCATCTGCTTCTTGTGACCTCACTGATTATACATCACCATTGTTATCTTGTCCCTTACTATCCTGGCTATTAATTTTTGTACCTCTTACCTTGGCATAGTTATTTCTGTAAATATCAGTTTTTGCCTTTTGTTGGGTTCACTGTTCTTCTGCTTTATTCAGATGTTATAGAATTTCTAAAATATCCCTAAAACCTCCACAGGATATCTGGGTAGATGTTTTTCATGTTTCAATGTTGCAGTCATTACATTTGGGTAATCCTGCTGGCAGGTTGCCCTTAGTCGGCCTGAATTCCGAAGTCCTGGGTCCTGCATCAGCTGCTGTCGCCCCTTCCCTGACATCAGGTCGTCAGGGGTATAAAAGAAGCAGCCGACGCCATTTTCTTTAGTCTTTCTTGCTGTGCGGTGCCCGAAGCAGAAGCAGTTTACAAGTGCCAGTCGGCCGACTCCTGAGATTTTCGTGTTCGAGTTTCAGATACGAAGTCCAATAAGCTAAGTACCCCATTGGGGAAACTTTTCTTGCTCCAGAACGATGTCAGAAAAAGTAAATAATTGTATTTCTTGTGGAAAGCAAATACCTCATAAGGATTTTCATTCTTACTGTATCCCTTGCCTAGGCCCTGATCACAACGTTTCTGGTTGTCGGTTTTGTGCTAGATTTAACCAGTGCACTATTAAGCGTCTGTATGATTTTGCTTTAAACTATTTTGGACGCCGGTTTAATTATCCAGAAATGTCGTCGGATAGCCATCCGACTACCGGAGTTCACAAAAAACGCAAAGAAAAGGAGAGCGAGAGACAACTAAGGCCCAAAACTGATGACTAAGCTTCTCCTAAGCCAGTCTCCGGTTTGCCGGTTCTCAGTGAGGCACTTTCGCAGCCCCTGACGCCCGCTACTTTAGAGTCGCAGACCGCTACAGACTCCCATGTGGAGTCGGCCATGCCGCTGGAAACTCAAGGTATTCGAGCCTCGGATATTATCCCTTCAGATGGGTCCGGTGCTGCTGAGCAGGCACCGGCTTCTGAGTGTGTATTCAGACCTAAACATCTTTACATTAAACCGACTTCAGCTTCAAAGGCAAAGACTAAAGCACCTTCTAAAGCAAAGAAACAAACTCAAGAGCCACGTGGTCAGGCCTCTATGCCCAAAAAACAGATGCTCAAAATGGCCGAAGACTTGATTACCTTGATCAGGGGTTCCCATCACCCTCCTGAAAAGAGGCCTTGGCAAGAGACCGACTATGAATCTTCAGATCAGGCTTCCATTTCTTCGGATTCCTCTTCTGATCAGTAATATTCTCTTCCCCCCTATGAGGATTCTGATGCTGAAGAATCTATACCTTCAGCTTCACCTCCAGAGGACAATTCTTTTGGGAAAACCTTACATACCATGAGGGAGCATTTCCACTGGGAGAACCAAGGTTTTTCATAATCTAAAAAGAGTCTCAGGGATTTCCTTTTACTACCTCAACACAAGCCACTAGCCATCCCACCTATGTTAGATATTGTAGATGTGTTTTCGGAGTCTAGTCTTACCCCGACTCCTTATCTCCAGCTCCTGTTAAGCCTGACAGATATTACAGGGTTCCTGACTCTCATAAATTCCTTTTTAAAAACCCTCCTGCAGACCCAGAAACTATTTCTCAGGGTCCCAAAGGAGTTGAGGCTTCCGCTGCAAAAAACCCTACCCCCTCTGACAGATTCTAGGGCGCTGGATAGATGGGGAAAAAAGGTTTACACATCTGCTACCTTGGCTATGAGGGCCTTAAACTGTCAGTGTCATATGCTCAAATAACAGCAACATGTCATGGCATTGCTTAAACAGAAAATGTTGTTAAACTCTGAATGTGCAGAAAACAAGGAAATGCAGGATTTATTGCATGCAGCTGAACAAGTTGGAAAGCATACTTTGCAATGTGGTTTTGATTCTTTAGAGGCCTCCTGCAGGGCCACAGTTACAGGTTCTGTAATTAGGAGGCATGCTTGATTAAAGGAACAAAATCTGCCTGATCATGTCAAAGTTAAATTATTACATGCACCTTTACAGCATGATACTTTGGTTTTAAGGCAGAAGAGGTGTTAAAGAAAATGGAGGGCAAAGCTAAATCTATGCAAACGGTCAAAGATTTTTTACAAGTACAGCCACCTAGGTTTAGTAGACACTGGCCAACAAAGAATTGGTCCTTTCCTGTGTCAGACAGACCTCAAAGGGGCAGATCCAGACGCCCTAGAGGCAGATCCCAGGCGCAAGGTTCATACCGGTCAAAGCAATGGGGTGCTTCTACCTCCAAAGTTGGAGAAGGCAAATCACAGCCATACAGGAAACAGTCCCAATGACTTCCCCCTGCCTGCACCAAGCACTCATCTCCTGGCAGCACCCTTAGGGGGAAAATTAGCACTTTTTTCTCAAAATTGGCACATTATAACCAGTGGGTTCTAAATATCGTGTCACAAGGCTACACGTTCCATTTCCATACCCTGCCAAAGGCAAACGGCTGGCCAGATCTGCCAAAAATTCAATGGGCAGAGGCACAAAAACAAGTCTCATCCCTCATGGACATGGAGGCCATTAAACAAGTACCAGAGCAAGAGCAGGGACAAGGATTTTACTCAAGACTGTTCTTGGTACCCAGAAAGGACAAGGCCTGGAGGCCAATACTGGACCTATCTATTCTGAACACATTCCTGGATATACAAAATTCAAGATGTTGACTTTGCAGGAGCTTCTGCCCATGCTGGGCAAGAACGCTTGGCTTGTGACTTTTTAGACCTAAAAGAGGCATACCTGCATGTCCCAATCAGACAGATTTGCAGAAGATACCTCAGATTCAAGGCTGGCTCAATGCATTACCAATTCTCTGCACTGCCCTTTGGCTTATCTACTGCGCCCAGGGTCTTTACATAGTGCCTGGCACCAGTAATTGCATTCTGCAGACAAAGAGGAATACAAATATATCCTTACTTGGACGACTGTCTAATTCAAGCAGAGAACAAGGACATTCTTGTACAGCATCTGGCGTTTGGAAAAGATTCCTAACATGCCTAGGGTACACAGTCAACGAAAAGAAATCAAAACTATTACCCTCTCAAGAGATATTTCTGGGTGCAAGCTTAAGTACAACTGCCCAGATGGCTTATCTCATGCCAGACAAACAAAGGCAACTGAGTACCTATTTCAAAATGTTGGCAACAAAGGCCCAGTTTTCTGCAAGAAAAATTCTGCAGGCTTAGGGCTTCATGGCATCCTGCATCCTACTAATTCCATATGCAAGACCGCATATGAGGAAACTTCAGTGGTACCTAAAAGGTGTTTGGCCTCAACATTGCCACAGCCTGGAAACTATGATTACTCTCATTCCCTGCCTGCAACAGGAGTTTAGATGGTGGGCAAAGGCTTGTCACTAAAACAGGGGACAGCCATTCACATTAACCCCAGCCAGGCAGACACTAACAACGGATGCATCAGATTATGCCTGGGGGGCCCACATGGCAGGAAGATGCATTCAGGGCACATGGACCTCAAACCAAATGCATCTACATATCAATCAAAAAGAGATGCTAGCAGTTCAAAATGCCCTGACAGCCTTCAAGGACCTACTTCATCCAGGACAACTACTGATAAAGACAGACAACACCACGGTCATGTGGTATATAAACAAGCAGGGGGGGGGGGCACACATTCTTACCCCCTTTGCAGACTAGCCATGACTTTGTGCGACACAGCATTGACTTACCAAGTACATCTGCAGGCACAGTTCCTGCCAGGAAGGAAAAATACTCTGGCAGACGAACTAAGCAGAAACCTCATGAATCCCCACGAGTGGCAGCTGGATCCACAAGTCTTCAGCATGATAGCAAGGAAATGGGGATGCCCGGACATAGATGTATTTGCCTACCCTCACAACTACCAACTAAAAAGATTCTGCACAAGGATTTATCACAGACAAGCATGGAACGTGGATGCCCTGTCTTTCAGCTGGAAAAACCTATCCGTATATGCATTTCCCCCACTGCCTCTCCTCCCCAAGGTACTCCTAAAGGTCAGACAGGAGAAGCCAAAGATAATACTGATTGCCCCAGACTGGCCCCACCAGTACTGGTATCCAATACTAAGGAGCTTGTCTCAATGCCCAGATTGGACCTTACCTCAAACACCTCATCTACTGTCACAGCAAAACAGTCAGATCCTCCACAGCCAACTCAGGACTTTAAACCTGGCAGCATGGCGGATAATGTAGTCATACAAAACACACCTTCTCAGTAAAGCTGTAATGGATGCAATTTTGGAAGCCAGAAGGCCTAGTACTAGAAAATCTTATGCTGGAAAATGGAAGAGATTCTGTGCTTGGAACCAGGCACAAGGGACTGGTACAGCTGTGCCAAATATTCATCATATTTTGCAATACTTAACTGAGATGCTGGACAAAGGCCTATCTTTTTCTTCTATTAAAATTCATGCCTCTGCCATTTTGGCTGATTACATTGTAGAACCACCAATCTTTTCGCATTCCTTATTAAAGCAGTACCTCAGAGGAGCCAAAAATTTAAGGCCTCCAAGGCGATCACCAATGCCTGCATGGGACCTCAACTATGTCATGGAAAAACTCACCCTGCCTCTATTTTGGGCCAGCTGCTACTGCTGATATTAAGTTTTTATCTTGGAAAACAGCTCTGCTCCTAGCAATAACTTCTGCAAGACGAGTTTCAGAGCTAGAGGCACTCATGGCTGTGGAACCTTTTATCATTTTTTATCCAGACAGGGTTTCTCTGAGGACAAACCCAACATTTATGCCTAAGGTGGTGTCCAGTGTGGCTCTTAACCAAACTATTCACCTGACAACTTTTTATTCAAATCCACAGAACAAGGGGGAGAGAATTATGCATTCTTTGGACGTACACAGACAGCTTAGATTCTACTTGGACAGAACCAAAGTTTTCAGAAAGACAGAGCAATTACTAGTGACATATGCGGCAGAATCACAAGGAAACGCCATCTGAAAGCAGACTATTTCAAAGTGAATAGGCCACTGCCTTCATTTCTGCTATGTACACCATGGCAAGCCAGTGCCTAAGGGCATTAGGCCACATTCAACCAGAGGTGCAACCACTTCAGCAGCCTTTCTCAGGGGAGTACCTACCAAGGACATTTTAGAGGCTGCTACTTGGAGTTCAGTGCACACCTTTACAAAGCACTGTCATCTGCCACTCTACTCTAAATCCAGGACAGGCTTTGCCACTGCAGTTCTGCAGGGCCTCATAGCCGCTCCTAATACTGTTTAGCTCCAGTCTCCCAACCATAGCTTTGGGACTACCCAAATGTAATGACTGCAGCTGTGAAACACGAAGAACATAGTACAGTTGTGTACACTTACCATAAATGTTGATGTTCGAGTGTATTCACTGTTGCAGTCAGGTTACCCACCCACCATCCCACCTTTTCTTCTGTTGGAACCTATCTTTCCTTCTCTGATTTATACAACTTATGTGGTGTATTTGCTTGTAGATGAAGGTAAAGTTTATATTGGTGCATGTAATTATATATATATATATATATATATATATATATATATATATATATATATATATATATATATATATAAATAAGAATTTTGGCAACCCTTTTAGGGGGCACCTGACATCTGGGGCAAGAAAATGGTGTTTGCTGCTTCTTTTATACACCTGATATCAGGGAAGGGGTGACAGCAGCCAACGCAGGACCCAGGATTTTGGAATTCAGGCCGACTGAGGGCAACCTGCCAGCAGGATTACCCAAATGTAATGACTGTAACAGTGAATACACTCAAACATCTACATTTATGGTAAGTGTACACAACTGTACTTTTTTTTTCTATAGGCTCCTTTAGTTTGGAAATTAACATTTCTACTCTTTGATGCCTTAGTCATTGTGCTGTGAGTTTCTGTGCTTTTAGAGTTTTTTCCATATGACTTTATTGAATTATCACTTGTGACATAGGGAAATTTACATTCATATAAAAGTAATCAAACTATATTACCATAACACTCTGAACTAGGGTTGCCATCTTTCTACTGTGCCATTTCCTGACAAACAAGCCCCGCCCCATGCACAATCAAGCCACACCCATTCCTTTTAATAGCCACACCCCTTTACTCTAGCACCCTTCAGCATAAGTCTTTAATATCACATACAGTTACCAATAAGTAGAAAAAAGTGCAACGAGTCAAAAGTAAATTAAAAAAACTTTATTTAGCAATACTTCAAAAGGTTCACTACATACAACAGTACATCACACACAAGCATGGGAAAACTAAGCCCAAGTCTCATATCACAGGTAGTACTAAAATGGAAATACAATTAGATATTAAAAACACCAGTTCATTCAAAGCAGTACATTAAGGGTTCACCACACACAATAGTAAAAGAAAAGCGACTGTTTAAAGTATCTTCAGTTTTGCTAGAAATCATTGCTTATACTTGAAGCTATATTTGGCATTTGATCTAGCAGCCTCAAGTAATGGCTGGTTATTTCTCACAAATGAATAAAATTGCGAACAACTCTTGTTAAAGTTTAGCTTGACCTGCAACTGTGCCTTCACAAGTGACACAAGCATTCTATTTCTTACATCAGTCCACGCATTCCCCATAAGTGAAAAAACCCTTTCCACAAAGCTATTGCTGGGGGGGGATTGAAAGAGCAAACTGCACCAGTCTGTAAAGTGGTTTGCAGTCTGGAGCTTTACTAAAAAAAAGTCACCCAGCGATCACTTACAGATGCCTCTGTCATCTGTAACAGGGCTGGCAATGCAGCAGTTAAAGTACAGTAGTCTGAGTAAAGTGCTTCAATGTCCACATCCAATTTGAAGAGGTCTGCAACTGTACGCAGTTCTGGCCAAGTTACAGGGTGTTGGAGGCTGAGGACCTGCATAGCTTTAAAGGGACTATTATCATAGTCAAACCACTTTTGTAGGTAACAAAGTGCTTTACTGTAAAAATCACAGAAGGTCCTACAGACCTGCTGTGCGACAGCTGGAGTAAAGTGCTGTAAGGCAGATGAAACTTTAGTACCAAAGAACTGGTCATCTAGCCTTCTCTGCAACTCATCTTTTAGACTTCTCATCACGGTGTACAACTCTGGAGCAGAGAGTGTTACTTTCAAGTTTTGCTATAGACTTGTGGAATACCTGCAGGATGTAGTGCATGAAATGTATGTAGCACTCTGCCTCAGACACATCCCCACTGATGCCATCCTCATCGGCCTCCACAAATTTCCAGATAAGGGGGTGACAGTCCTCAGGCCCTTGACTAATAAAATAACTTTTAATAGCAGGCCAACATTCTACCAGCCTTGCCACAGCTGGGAACAGACAGCCACCTTGTTACAACATGTTGCATTATTTCCTTAAAGTCCTGGTCTACGAAAGAATAGAAGCCTTTCAACAGTGCCATTTTTTTAGCAGATGCTGAAAACTCGCTATGTACCTTCAAAACCAGAGTCTCCACATCAATCTTTGCAAGGGCCTTGCTTGCATGCTTGGCACAGTTATGTATTACATGGCATAAACAGTTTGCTGCAATGATGTGAGGCACCTCAGATTTCAGACTTTTAAAAACAGACCTGTGCTTTCCATAATTGACTGAGGCATTGTCTGCAGCATAGCTAGCAATGTTTTGCACTTTGAGTCCTTTATGCACAAGGATGTCCTTTATTCTAGTAAAGATACATTCAGAACTTTCGTTATGATCCTCATAGAAATCAAAGAGTTTCTGTTGTGTGCCATGTGTGTGAGTAAAGTACTGAATAACTAAAGGGAACATTTTTCTGTTCCCTTTATTGGATGCATCTGATCCCACTGAGAAATAGGAATTGCCAAGTTCCTGCAGAAGGAGCTCCTCTGAATGAGGTGCAAGAACATTCATGACAATACACTCAGATTTTGTCTTCCCACAGGTGAATTTCGAAGCCAAAGTAGAATCGGGGAAGACTGTCGGTGCCAGCTTACCTCCACAATCTATGGATACATATGAGTGACCATGTTTCACTCCATGATAGACTGCTGTCACTTCAGCTGCAGTGACTTTGGAAGCTTCACTGGTTACACTTTGTGGCTGAATAAACTTGGTCATTACGAGGTTCTGCCTCTGGAACTGAAGGCTTTGATGATGTTTGTCTGACTTCTGATGGCTTTTCAATGCCTTTTCCCCATCCCATTTTACAGTGAAAGTTGTTCCACAGGATGTGCACTTTGCCATGGCATCTGCATTTGGAACAGGTTGCACCCATGAGTAGCTTTGCTCCCACACCTTATTATAACTGCAGAAAAACCTCTTGGGAGACGCGCTTTCAGCCTCTTCTTGATGATCCATTGACCTTTTCCTGAACATGATTCCTGTAGGATCCTTGCTCAACACTACAATAAACCAAAACAGCTATTAATAGAAAATCAAAACACTTGTGACCAACACTAGTGCCTGGTGGGGCCTGTGTCAGTCAGTAGCCACTAGCCAGAGTTCAAATTCACATGTGAATCTCCAGACTTTCACACCCTAGTAATACCAAGTTGGTATAGGGAAAAAAAAATGAGACTCCTCATGAAAAATTACAGTGAAGGTAAAGCAATGAAAGGCAGAAGCAACTCCTGTCTGAGGGACTTTCTGCAGCTGTTACACATGAACCTGGTGTGACAGCAGAATATGCACAGAAGGCATTCAACTGTGTGTAAAACACATGGGTCAGACACTACAGCAATGCACCAAATTAAGACCCTCTACTTTTATGTAGAACCCAGCGCAAACGTTATCCAGCTGAGTCTGAACACAGCAAGAAAGTTCAGGCATACTGTGGACTGACAAGATAAAGATGAAATACATGGCAGCTCAGCAATCATACCCTCTGGCTACAATTGTAATAACTTGCATAAAGACAAACAGGACATAGTGTGGGCCGACACAATGATAAACATGAAATATGTAACTCAGCAATCATAATACCCTCTGGCTGCAACAGTAATAACTTGCATAATGATAAGAGACCGTATGGGCAGACATAAAGACGAATTCCGAGCCCCACAATTCCAGATGCAACACCCCATATTAAGTGCAAAGCACAGAGACCAGTCAACTTGGGGCTGGTTTCTCCCCTTTCCACTCCAGATCCTCACCACCACCTCCTCCCACTGGCACAGTTAGAGTTGAGCATAGTGGCCAAGTGAAGACCTCCAGCACCCTATTTATCAAACAGTGCTTTGGGACCCTGCTAAAGCAGTTGAGACACACTTGAGGTCTGATTTATATACACAAGGGAAAGGCTGGCACAAGTTTACTAACTATGCCCCCCTTTTCCCCAGACTACAACATAATCAGCCAGCTACTCCTTATAAGCAACTTTAAGGCCCTAACAAAGTGTGTTCAGTCTTACTGTGCAATAGTAATAAACATTGCTAGTTTGACCAATGCCAAGGTAGTGGCCCAGTGTCACTAAATAAATATTTAAGTAGTCTCAAAACTTAAATATCTACACAACAAAACGTTAGAAAATATCCGGTGTATATTCACTGTAACAAGCTCAAAACCACATGAGGTATTTCACATTGACAGTCCCAAAGAAAAGCAACTACATTAAGCCTTGCTATATACCCAAGACACCTAGGAAGAAACACAGGTCAAGGTAAACATCATGGTGATGATTGATTAGAAAAGACAGTTCTACAGTCCAAGCATCCTATACAAATCATGTAGTCATATATTCACTGTAACATCAAATGAACTAAGCTTTGGTATAGACTGTATACCCTAGAAAACACAGATAAAAGGTAAACAGTTGTGATGAGAAACTAGACAAAAAGCTACATTTAAGCCTCACTAATACGAAGACTGTACACCCTAGAAAGACACCCTAGGAAGAAACACAGGTCAAGGTAAACATCACGGTGATGACAGACTAAAAAAGACAGATCTACAGTCCAAGCATCTTATACAAATCATGTAGTCATTATATATTCACTGCAACCAAGTCCAAAACCAGATTAGAAACTGTTCTAGTTAATAATCACCACATGTTGAACATCTAGATACAGTTACACACATCTTGTCACCATCAATGAATGAGATAGTGCCAGCACAGCTAGTGAATTAATATAAATTTAATATTTAAAAAATTCACTAGTAGCTGTGCTGGCAATATTTCATTCCCCTTGTCACACTAATCTTTGAAAATCTACCTTAATTCCAAAGAATTCATCCATTAAAAAAATTCCACTTACCTCCAGAAAATTCAGCAGCAGGGCTACTTAAACAAGCTCTCAGCGGCAGAAGAGAACAGGCAGCTAAAGGGCCAGCAAGCAGGGGAACACACCACCACCCAGTCAGCCAGTCCACAGCACTTCTCCTCCAGGGCAAGACTCCAGCAAGCAAGGCAAGCAGCAGGGCTAGGGCAATCCTTCCAGGCAGCAGGGCTAGGGCAATCCTTCAGGCAGCAGGGCTAGGCAATCCTTCCAGGCAGCAGGGCTAGGCAATCCTTCCAGGCAGCAGGGCTAGGCAATCCTTCCAGGCAGCAGGGCTAATGAACCAGCAATCCACTGAAGACGTCCAAGAAATTTCAGATCTTAAGCGTACAGAGTAAAAGGTAAAACTAGCAGCTGAAGCGCCGCTTTTTATGCAGTAATTTTCGCGGGCTTTGAGCGGATTTGACTTGCAGTTCTACGTGTTGATTGGCTGCTTGCTGCACGAGCCTCGTCTGCAGCAAGCAGCCAATCAACGAGAGTCAAAGACGGGAATGTTTTTTTTTTTTTTTTTTTTAAATACGCGCTGACGAGCCTGACGTCGCTATTTCCGGACTCAGAGAGCAAGAACCGGAGAACCGGAGTGCCCTACTGATTTCCGGGCACTCCGGAAAAAAAAACGGAGGGGTGGCAACGCTACTCTAAACTCCTTATGGAAAGGGAAGAAAGCACTCAATCTTTATGTATGTGTAAATAAAGTGGTCGTGTGCGGATCCAACCTAAAGCAGTGTTTGTTGGCTTTACTTTGTGGACTTTGACACTGCAGGGCTTGTTTTTTCTTTCATTATATTACAAACATACTTCACATATATTGCTATAAATCACATAACCTAAGCAATATTGCGTAAATATTCAGTTCCTGCCTTTTTAAACAAGAAACATCATTATTAAACCATCACTTACTACATAGGCAATCATGCATTTATATAAATGAAAACGGACCATACCGGCACAATCCTAGTCAGAAGCATTTTACATCACAAAACCATACTGACACACTCCAAGTTGCAAACATTTTTACATCACTTATAATCTGTCAATCTTTCTCACTCAAACATTACATAGCTCATTTAAATCCTGCTGCCTTTTAGACCTTATTCCTTCCTTGTATGTGTTCCCACAACTCCCATTTTTTCCAATGTAGTTTGCTCCTACCCTTTTCTAAAGATTGCATTTCCAGTTTTGTCTCCGTTACTATACTCACTACTTTCAATATAGTTGGTTTAGATTTTGATTTCCATTTTCTATTAATTACTTTTTTGGCAGCCACCATTATTGGATACAGCAAGGCCTTGCCATGTCTAGGCAATTCCAATTCTGTATCATAGCTCAGAAAAATCATCTCAGTCATCAGACCAATCTGCCCACCCAGCATCTCCGACAGTGCATCCTGCAGGGAATCCTTAAAGTCCGCCAGCTCACTGCACTCCCAGAAAGTATGTTCCCAATTACCTCTTTTACCCTTCACACCTCCAACATTTACTGTCTGCCTGAGGAAAAATTCTATGGAGTCTACTTGGGGTATAAAAATATCTCTGTAAACATTTCCAGGCAAAACTCCTTTCGTTTAGGCACCCTCCCCCTTGCTCTAGAGTTATCAAAAATAGGTGTTTGGCAGGCTTGTGCATATAATCCAGATATATTCCCTTGTGTTCTCTTTAGCACTCAGCAATTGTTCTTGTTCTGAGAATCCCTTTTCTGTGTAGTACTTAAATCTTTGGCAACCCCTCTAAATTCCTGTTACTACTTTCCCATATCTCTGTTTCTATCGTGTTTTTAAACTCCATTTTCATGTTTTCTTCCTCTTCTGCTTTATTCTTTCTGACTATGCAAGTGCCCTCATCCATCAGTGGGTCTAGTCTGCCCTACTGCCCCCAGACTATCTCCATTCTAAGCCTGTGTCCAGTGCAAACCCAAAGGTTATCCTGGGGGTGGTGGGGTGGGGAGGGGGGGGTGTAGTGCTATTGACTGCTTTCAACAGTTTTTTTTTTTTGTCTTCATTTATGGCTTATTCCTTTGGTATCCACGCTCCCCTGTGTTTGCCTTTTACATCAGAGGCTAATCCCCTCTGTGCCCACACTTCTGCAGTGGGAAATCCTACTGTAATGTCCACCCTTCCCTGCCAGTGCCTCAGATGTCCAAGATGCTAATTGAACCTGGTCCACATGGGCCTTAAAGATTTATCCCTCTATGTCAAGGCACTGGCAAAACTCTTCATTTTATCCTATTCCCTAGCTATCTTTTCTGAAGAAATGTTCATCTTCCTTATAACAATGTAATTATTTCCACTACCCATTCTTTAAATTCCTGCCTTAACAAGTAAGGAAATATCGGTGTCTCATTTTTATTTTATTGGCCTGCATCTTTATTGGTGCATTTTCTCAAATAGTTATTGGGTATGCTACAAAGCTATCAGTTATATACTCATGTTCCTGTGAAATATAATTTCTATTTATTCTAGCCCAGTTCTAGAATTTCTGTACTACATCCCAGTGTTCAGTTTGACTTCCTGCTAATAAAATCCATATTTTCCATTCCAAATATTTTGTTACATTTCTTCAGAAATCTACTCTGTTTCCCTACTAGGTATCCTTGATACAATCTCAAGTGTTACAAATTGGGTTCCAGTCCCCACCCATAGATAATGGCCCCTGCTGAAAGTTAGTAGTTCAGCTGGTTGCATGCACTACTTTGGTACCAGAAGATGAGAAGACTGTGGGCTGTATTCCCACCCTAGGTGCCTTTTTTTTTTTTTTTTTTTTTTTTTTTTTTTTTTTTTTTTATAACCAGAAACATCTTTATTAAATTATCACTTCTGACATAGGCAACCATACATTTATATAAATTAAAACAAACCATATTGACATAATCCCAGCTGCAAGCATTTTACATCACAAACCATATTCACATAATCCTAATTGCAAACATATATCACTTCTCTACTCAATCTAGTCAAACATTACATAGCTCATTTAAGTCCTGCCTTCTTTTAAACCTCATTCCTCGGCTGTATGTATTGTTCCCATAGTTTAGATTTTCCTGTGTAATTTGCTTCTACCCTTTTCTAAAAATCCCATTTCCAGTTGTTTTTATCTCTCTTACTATATTCAGTATTTCTAGATTTCCATTTTCTAGTAATTGCTATTTTGGCAGCCACCATAATTCGACTCAGCAAGGCATTACCATGTCTAGGCAATTCAATTCTGTATCATAGCTCAGAAAAATAATTTCTCTAGTTAGACCAATTTGCTCACCCAGTGTCTCGTCTCCGGCAGAGTAGGCTGCAGGGAGTCTTTGAAATGTGCCAACTCATTACACTCCTAGAAAATGTATTCCCAAATTAACTTTTTTTTTTTCCCCCTCACACCTCCAACATTTGCTGTCGTTCTGGGGAAAAATTCTCTGGAGTTTACTTTTGGTATAAAAATGTCTATGTAAACATTTCCAACCAAAAATCATAAAGCTTCTAGGTTTTGTTGCACATTTGGGAGACGTAACATGTATCCCTCATTGTTTCTTTGTGAATTGCTTATCCAGTCTCTCTTCCCAATCCTTTCTAACCTCCTCTGATTGATTCTTATGGTTATGTAATATTTTATGTGCTATACTAATTATTCCTTTTTTAATAGCAGCTTCTGTTGTAGATTCTACTAGAAACTCTGCCAGTGCTGGTCTTTCATTTAGGACCCCCTATTTCTTTCTCTTTACCTATACTCTGACAGCAGTCCTTGATAGGTAAGGCAGTCTCTAATCTGCAGTCCAAATAAATTCTTGGTATCTTCTCATTTTATCACCTTTCCCTGTCTAGATATTTGCTTCCAATACATTGATTCATTTGTTAGTTTTCCCCAGCCCCCTCTTGTCTGTATCCCTAATTGCTTTCATTCCCATCAGCAGAATCTCCTTTTTCCTTTCCCGTATTGGCTTAGTTCTTAGAATACTTTCTGCTACTTTATGAATATAATATTCTGCAAGATTGTTATTCTTAAAGATCTGCATTCAAAATGCCAATATCTCCTTGTTTCTTGAGCTTCCCCCATGTTTCATAGTCATCCCTTTCCACTTTGAATTATAGGTTTTTGCTTGTGGTATGTATAGGAGCCTTAACTGTGTAGCTCTGAAATATCCCATCAAGTCGGGTAAGCCCAGTCCACCCTGTTCTATTGGAAGAATCTGCTTACCCCCCTCCCATAAAATTCTTGCACTTTATTAATTGCTATCCACAACTTCTGTGGTTGATAAAAATATGCCTGACCTGTGTACAAGACTAAAGGGACTAAAACATTTAACTGCTTGTATCTTACTATCTATATCTATATCCATACCCATATAACAGAGCTTCCAGTTTCTCAGTTTTTGTATTATCTTTTGTTTAGCCTCTTCTCACATATCCTTAGTTACCACACAGGAATAATGTTTAATCCATACTTCGAGATACTTCATTTTATCATGTCTCCATAAATATGGATATTGCTGAACAAATGTGCGTGGGTACATAATTTACCACTATTACCTTTGTTTTAACTTTATTCATTTTGTGTCATACAAAGTTTTGAAACTGTCTCAATGTTGCACAGCACTGTAATGCCCTTTTCAGGTTTTGTCAGCTATAAAATATCATCTGCAAAAAGTACCAGCTTTTCCTGACTACCATACCAATTATTGTCCTTGAATTTCCGAGGCCCTTATTTTCTTTGCCAGTGGTTGTAAATATAATGCATATAACAAAGGGGAATGCAGACACCCCTGCCTGGTTCCTCTGCTCAAGCAGAAATTATTAGAGAGGACGCAACCCACTTTAATTTTCACCTCCAATCCCGATCCCTCATATATCCTCCTAATCGACCTTATAATTTTATGAGGGACTGCAAATGCTTCCATTGCCCTGCCTAAAGTCCCATGTTACTGTGTCAAACTTTCTCTGCATTAAGACCCACCAACAACAATGGTAATCTGAAGCAGTTAACTTCATTTGATCATCAACCTGTGGGTTTCAGATCAGACATGGATCTGAGCCAGCAGATTTCCAAGCTAAGATCTGAGCTCCAAGCTCCTCCCCTTACCCATACTACACTGCAACCTCCTTCCAACCCTCAGATCTTGTTTGCCACGGCTTCGCCAAGATGTGATCTCTGAGCTCCAGGCAGGTAGAGTAGGGTTTCCTTACTTCAACCGTTAAAAAGTTAGTTTTAGTGTGCGTGTGTAGTGTTTACCTTCTCCTTTACCCCGGGTTTTCCGTTAAGACAAAATATATATATATATATATATAAAAAAAAAAAAAAAAAAAAAAGTAAACTTGTGGTTTTGTTAGTGTAGGACTCCCTTTCCTGCCTTTGCTGTGTGTGGTGTGATTGTAGGTAGGGCTTTAGTTAGCCTTATTTTTTTTGTTGTGGAGATTGAAATGTCGGACCCCCAAAAGCAGACTTTCTCAAAATGCACAGTGTGGGCATAAGTTGTCTCCGGCTGATGGCCACACACTATGCATCGTGTGCTTAGGGGTTCCCCACCTTTCTTCAGGCTGCAAAATCTGTGCAGCCTTTAATCCACGGGCCCTGCTGACCGCAGGAATAAGTTAATCTTAGCTGGGCTTCTCTTGGCAGAAGCTATTTTTTTCTTTTCTCCTTCCTCTACGGCCACGGCTGTGGCTGTATCAGCTTCAGGTCTTCCTCCCCCATCCAGGACTCGCACTCCCATATCAAAACAGGGTGACAAAGAGGCCAGGAAGGAAAAACATAGGGAGAGGGACAGAGAAAAAGAGAGGGAGAAAAAGATAGGGGGTCATAAGAGACCAGCAGATCCGTTGGATCTGTTGGGTCCTTCTTTAAAGTTGTCACTACCCCGGTCAAGACTTCTAAGCTGTCTTCCCCTTGGTGCTGATCCACTAGATTTTCTCTGGAGCCGAAGGAGGAAGTTCGGCCTGCTTCGAGGTCGTCCACACATCTGCTCTCTCGGCTGGTTTTGGTGGCGTCCTCCAGATCTACAAGAAGCCTCTTGAGGCTGATATGGACAGGATGATGAGAAGGTTTATACAGACTCAGTTGCAGATGGGAGTGTTGCTGGCTCCCCCTCCCTCTGGAGCGGGAAGTTCGGCTCCGATGTTTGCCCCGATAGCTCCTTCTCTGATCTATCCCCGGGTTTGAGTCCCTGGACCCAAGGAGCCCCAGAGTCAGGGGTCGGCACCGATGGTTCCCCCAACCTCAATGCCGGCCATGCCCTTGAGTATGTCGGATCCTATGGATTCGGATCCGAGCTCTTGGAGCCATGATCTGGGCGTCTGATCCGGGGGGGTGAGTGTGTCATTGGTACGTTATGGTCGGGACATACCATTCCTCTGGGTCTGTTTGTTCCGGGTTCGGCTCCAATCCCTTCATCAGATCCGAGGGGCACAGTTACTCATTCTTCTAGTTTTAGAGAAGCCGGTTCCCCTTTGGCCTTCAATGTGGAGAGGGTTCTCTCAGGAGGATCAAGACCCCTCACTCTTTCCTCTGAGTCCATCCCTGCTCCCTCGCTGCTGAGTGCGTCTTCTGTCATCCCGTCCTCTCAGGGATAATCTGTGTCTGATATGCCCCAGATGGTTCCCCTTGAGGAATATGAAGCTGTTTGTGAGTCCTCCCAGGAGAGCCCCCCCCCGAGGAAATTCCTCACAAGTGGAAGGCTCCCCCAGATCACCTCCCAGGGATGTTTCATTTGGAGACATAATGGAAATCCTGCGTCAGTGGAGAGGTTGATCTACCCAAAAGCCTTCCTGGCACGAGTCTGTATTCCCGGAGGCATTCAATGCAGGCCCATCTACCTCTTGGGTGTCCCCCCCCAGCTGATCCTCTGGTGGACCTCATTACCACCAGAGCTTGGAAGGAGCCGTACACTGTAGAACCTATACCAAAAAGGCCAGACAAGATTTTGAGCCTGCTTGTGGATAAGCCTACATGGAGCAAGGGTTCATCACTGGATGCCATGGTGATGGTGGCGGCCACTAAAAAACAACTGGCTCAGGAGAGTTCCTCTGTCCATCCTCCAGACAAGGAGTCTAGGGCAGTGGATCGACTCTGAAAGTGGACTTATGCTTTGGCTACCTTTGCCATAAGGGCGTTCAACTACATGGCCCACGTGATCAGACTTCAGCGCAACTTCGTGAAAGAGTCTCCCCCGGAGTCCATTTTGGCCGAGGATAAACGTTCATTCTTGGTGTCCATGCGCCTACTCTTTCATGTCACTGAGGGAGCTGCTAGGGCGGCTGGGTCTGGCGTTGCCATGAGGCGTCACGCCTGGTTCAGGCTTTGCGATTTTGGGGAACCTTTCAAGGAGTCCTTTGCAACTGCTCCTTTTGGCGGCTCGACCCTGTTTGGGAAGACCGTCCAAGATACGCTAGTTCAGAGTGAGGATGGGAAGACGCTGTCGGCCGTCGGAATCTTTTTCTCTAACCCTCAAAGATCCTTTTCCAGGAATCAGCGAGGGCAAAAGAAGCTGTGGTTCCGGAAGTCTCCGTATTCCCGGGACACTTGGGGCTCCTTTTCCCCTAGAGGCAGAGGGGGACAAGGTGGACGCCAGCCCAGAGACAGAGGGGGACCGAAGCATTTTGGGTCACGGGAACCATTCTCGGATTGACCTGCACAGCAGTCCTGAGGGATTGCCCAGCTCCTTCACTCTAGAGGCAGTCAGGGGGGCGTTTTTCAAAGTACCGAGCTCCATGGGAGTCCATAACTTCAGACCACTGTGTGCTTCGGATAATATCCGGAGGTTATTCCATTCCCTTTCTGACAAGTCCCTTGCCTCCAAAGCACCTCCCAGATGTTCCACCCACTCAAAGGGAGGTGGCAGCTTTGGAAATAGAAAAGCTGCTAAACAAAAGAGCAATCCAGCCGGTCCCCCAGATCAGTCTGGGTCAGGCATTTATTCCAGGTTCTTTTTGGTGCCAAAAAAGACTGGGGACTTGAGGTTGATTCTCGACCTATCCACGTTAAACCTGTTTGTTGCCAAGGAGAAGTTCTGGATGGTCACCTTACAATACATCCTGCCATTCTTGCAGAAGGAAGACTGGATGTGCTCTGTAGACCTCAAGGATCCATACTACCACATCATGATGGACAGATGATCCAGGAGGTTTCTCCGCTTTCGGCATGGAGCCAATCACTTCCAGTTCAGGGTCCTACCTTTTGGTCTCACCACAGCCCCCAGGGTGTTTACCAAGGTCATGGCAGTTGTAGCGGCCCACCTGAGACTTCAGGGCATTCAGATCTTTCCATACCTGGACGGTTGGCTCTTCACCGGCCACCCAGGTATCCACTTGTTTAAGCTTTCCTTCAACTGTCACATTTAACTGTCACATTTACTGGGTATCACGATAAGCATTGCAAAATCCTCTCTTCAGCCCATTCAGATTCTAGACTTCATAGGAGCAAGAATAGATTCTCTCCAGGCCAAGGTATTTTTGACTCCAGACAGACTTCGGAGCCTGACCCTTCATGTATTGGCACTTCTTCAGACATCTTCACCCCCAGCAGAACTAGTTCTGAGGGCCTTAGGGTCTATGGCAGCAGCTATAAATCTGGTTCCTTGTGCACGTCTACACGAGTGTTACAGTGGACGTTACAAGTTCATTGGTCTCTGTTATACCAGCCCTTAAGTTGACCAATTCCTCTAAGCAAGGTGTGCAAGACTTCCCTCATCTAGTGGCTTCAATCCCAGGATCTTCGAGAAGGATGCCCCTTTATTGAGACCCTGCCCAAACCACGGTGACCACGGACGCCTCCCATCTAGGGTGGGGGGAACACTGCTTGGGCAGGACTGTCCAAGGCACATGGTCCCCTAACGAGACCATTCTGCATATCAGTGTTCTAGAGATGAGGGCGGTCCTTCTAGTGTTGCAGGCCCTTCATGTTTCTCTTCCTCTGGGAACGATTGCAATTCAGTCAGACAACGTATGTCAACAAACAGGGGGGATCCAGGTCCTACCCGCTTTGTCGAGAGGGCATGAGAGTGTGGGAACGGGCGATCTCCAATAACCATTTTCTGATAGCAGCGCACATTTTGGGTCAATCCAATATTTTGGCGAACAAACTGAGCAGGACTATCCTTTTACCCTACAAGTGGTCTCTGAACCCTTGTGTAGCAGAACAGATCTTCCTAAATTGGGGTCAGCCTTGCTGCGATCTCTTTGCATTGCCGTCCAACATGAAGTGCACTGTGTTTTTCGCTCCGATTCCTCCTTGTAGGGAAGCCCCCAGAGACACTCTTGTCTGTGCATGGCCACCTGGTCTTCTTTATGCATATCCCCCGCTACCTCTAATGACAAAATTCTTGCAGAAAGCTCATTAGTTTGGGAGCAGGATTATCCTCCTAGCCCCATTCTGGCCTCATCAAGTTTGGTTCCCTTGCCTACGGTCTCATATAGTAGCTCTGCCTTGGATCTTGGATCCATTTCCGGATCTTATTTGTCATCTCTACAGAATTCCTCCTCCGAATCTGGACAGCCTCAAGCTTACTGCTTGGTTGCTCCAGTTCCACTAATTGCCAGGACTCCCAGACTCTCTTCTCCTGTTAAGTCCATTCTGGTGGCAGCGCACAAGTCCTCCACAAGACAGGTATACAGTAGTAAGTGGAAGCATTTTTTCCATCTGGGCTTCTCAGAGAGATTTGGATCCGTTTACTGCAGCAATTCCAGCAGTCTTAGAATTTCTGTCTCATATTTTCCAGCAGGGGGCCAGCTCTTCCGCTGTTGAGGTCCAGCAGGTGGCTATATCCCACTTTCATGTAGGAGAAAATTCAGGTTCACTAGCTGCTTCTAGGATTTGTAAGACTTTCATCAAAGGCACCTTTTTGCTGAGGCGTCCGATTAAGCATCCTTCCCCTCTGTGGGATTTGACCTTGGTTCTTTAGGCCTCAGTTGCGCCTCCATTTGAACCCGCAGCATCAGTTGATTTAAAATTTTTGTCGTGGAAGATGGCCTTCCTGGTGGCTATCACCTCAGTTAGGAGGTTATCCGAACTTCAAGCCTTGTGTATAAAAAAACGATACTTAATTTTTCATAAGGACAGGGTTTCTCTAAGGACAAATCATTCTTTCCTTCCTAAAGTTGCTTCAGAGTCAAATATCAATCAGTTATTTAATCTCCCAGTATTTTTCCCTAATTTTGAAAACAAAGGGGAATACAAACTTAATTTGCTGGATGTCCACAGACAGTTGCGCTTTTATTTACATAGGACTAAACCCTTTTGCAAGTCTGATCAGTTATTTGTTTCCTTTGCCAAGCCCTTTTTGGGGAAACCAGTTTCGAAGGTGACTCTTGCTAGATGGCTTTCACTCTGCATTTTGCAGGTGCACAAGGGTCATGGATTATCAGAACCAGACAGGGTTCATGCTCATTCTACTCATTCTATGGCTACTTCTCCTGCTTTCTGGTCCAGAGTTTTTCTGGATGGCATTTGTTCAGCGGCTACCTGGGCTTCCTCTCTCACTTTTATTACTCATTATAAGTTAGACATGGTATCTAGAGGAAGAGCTTCTTGGTTCTGCAGTGCTCCGGAATATCCTTCCATAAGGGCTTCCCAAGGTTTTTTTAGTAGCTGGAGACTCTGTCCCAAAGGTTGATGATCAGATGAAGTTAACTACTTCAGGTAAAGAAATTATGTACTCACCATAACATTCCATTTGAGTAGTTAGACTTCATTTGTCATCTGCCTTCCCTCCCTCTTTCCCCCTGACCTTGGTGGTTTGCGATAGTCCTTGGACTTAGACTTACTGGATTTTATAAGCTTGGTCTTTGTGAGCAGATCAGGTTATTTCTCTTGGGTTGATGTGTCACATGGTGGGTGGTACACTCGATCTGAGGGTTGGAAGGCGGTTGCAGTGTAGTATGGGTTAGGGGAGGAGCTTAGAGCTTGGATCTTGGCTTGGAAAGCTACTGGCTAGGATCCATGTTGGACCCGAAACCCATAGGTTGATGATAAATAAAGTCTAACTACTCAGATGGAACGTTATGGTTGAGTACATAACTTCCTTTTCCTTACATTCTGCTTCCCTGTGGATCATCAGTCTTATGTTAATGTCAAATGTTTGGCTCCCCTCCACAAAACCATATTGATTCATATGTATCAATTTTGGCAACACTTTTCCCATTCTTTTAGCAATTTATAGCCATAAACACGTTATAGTCATGGTTTAGTATTGAAATGGACCTATATGAAGCTGATGCATCTTTACCCTCTCTAGATATTACAGCTATCACCGCTTTCTTCAAGGATGTTGGTACTTCTCTTAAAATACTGCTAAACAAAACTTTTCAGATCTTTATCATTTTTTTCCACTTAGCTTCCAAACTTCCATAGGAATACCATCTATTCCTGGGACTTTCCTGTAGATTGGTTATAAATTATCATTTTCATCTCCTCTCCTCCTAGCCTGTTGGTAAGAGTCTCATCTACCTCTAACCTTGGCATGTTTAATTCTTCCATAAACATTTCCATTTGTACCTTTTTTGATTTCCATATTTCTTACTGAAAGTTTTTGTGCTCTAGAATTATTAAACAGTTAATTAACAACAATCTTTCTAAACTCATACATATTTTCGAGGTAATCCCTTATTTTCTGTTTAGCATTCTACAGTTATTCTTTTTCTTGTTATATACATTGTACAATACTTCAACATTTGTCAGTCCCTCGAAATAATATCTTATTGCTTAACTACATCTCCCTTTCTTTTATTTCCACCCTATTTTTAAACTTCACTTTAATTTTATCCCACTTCCTAGCTATGTTTTCAGAAGAAATGTCTATCTTCTCTTATAGCTCCTGAGTAATTTCCACTACCCATGCCTTAAATTCCTTTATTTTCAGCAGATATGTGGTAAAGCGCCAGTCTTATTTCATTGCCCTGTATTTTTATTTTAGTTGTTATTGGTGCATGATCTGAAATAGTTATTGGGGGCATATCAAGACCTTCAACTAAATGCACATGTTCCTGTGAAATGTAAATTCTGTCTAGCCTAGCTCAGTTTTTGTAGCTTGGGGAATAATATGCAAATTCACTCTGAACTCCTAGTACTGAATTCAAATCTTCCATGCCAGATATTTTCATAAATTTCAAAAGTCTACCCTCATGTGTTATACTTTCTTTTCTGGGCCCCCCTAGACACATCTTCACTGCTGCAAATCAAATTCCAGTCCCTACCTATATGTAATATTCCTTGCTGAAAGTGGATTATTTCTCCCAGAATTTTCTTAAGCTCCATTGTAGCAGTTTTAGGTGGAATGTAAATACATGCCAATGTAATCCTCCTCTCTTGCCAGTAGCCCCTTGGTACTGCACATCTACCATCATTAGCTTTTTTTATCCTCTTCTATCACTATTGGAGCTCCTCTTGCAATCAATATATGTATTCTCTTTTCCTTTGTCCCAGGTATTCCACTAAATAAAAATCTTGCAAACCTTTCTTTATCAAATTCACATGATTAGTTCTTTCCAAGTGCGTCTCCTGTAGCATAGCTATTTTGCACTATAGATTTTTTTTAATATAGTTCACTACTTTCTTTGTATTTATCTGTGAGATTATTGGCATTTAAAGACATTACAGAAGGCATCATTTTACCAAAACATTATTATTCCCACCTTGTATCTACAACAGCTTTTTTGTTAAAGGTCTAGTTCCAGCTTTTGTGTACATGCATACACTGTTTAGCAGGTTGAACTTTTATACAATTGTTTCTTGTCCTATCCATTTGAACCTATATCACAACTTACAAAACGTTTTTTGTTTTATTGAAAGCCCTGGAAAACACTCCCCAGTACCAACTGAAACCTATTAACGTAATACTAATAGATACAACTATGTACATCTTCAAATATTGAAGTTTTACCTTCCTAGTAGGAATAAATGTCCCAAACTGACAGCCACACTCATAGACTTGAGTTAACCTAATCTCTATCAGATTGTAGCCGGTTTCTCTTTATCAGATTGTCTCCATGAGTATGAGGACCAGGTGGACCAGGTACAGAATTGCTACTAAGCATACACTTATTTGCTAGAAAAAGCTTTATATTGTTCAATATTCTTTTTCATTTACTTGCTTTCTCTTAAATCTTGTTACTAGATCAACCTAAGGGCCTTAGTCCAATCATTCCCCCATGCAAGAATGAAAACAAGCATATTCATTTTTCTTTTGTCATGCTCTTTTAACCAGACCTTTTTTATATTGCAGTACCTATGTTTCTTAAAACTGAACAAGGAGAGAAGTGGAAAACAGGAGCACTTGTTTACAATAGTATCTCCATTACACTTAAACACTGACACTTATAGCATGCAAAGAAAATCATACATTATAAAAAGAGTACTGTTAAGAAAAAAATATATTTTAGTTGGTTAACTTTCCCCATCCTCTCCCCTTAAGTAGTTTTCTGAACATTAAGGACAAGAAATAGGACACATACTTGAGTCCCCCATAAACACAACAAAATAAAAAAAAGTCCAATATTTCTAGATTTTCTTGTTCTGTAATATTTCACAAGTTTAATTATTGCTTTGTAATCCCAGAATATGAAGTTGTTCTATCTCGCCGTTCATTCTTACAGATGGGTTCGGAGCAGAGTCGGCCAACTACAAAGCTTGAGGTCTTCAGACAGCTCAAGGCCAAGTCTCTATCCCATGATGCACCTTGACTTACCTCAGATTGAGTTTGCTGCTGCAACAGATTGGAGGTTTCCTCACAGCTCGGGCCAGTATTGAAAAATTTATCTATTAATATTTTTTCTTGCAATTTATAACCTTAAATATTTGTATTAGTGTGTAGTTTAACTTTGTATAGTGCCTTTTATAGCCTTGTTAGCCTTTATTTCCATCCCTTCTTTTTGGTGTGCCTTAACAGTGTTAGTAGTTTAGAAGTGTGTTTTAACACATGTTTATAGCCTTTTAGAGTGTGTTTCTTCAGCTTTAGCAGTTAAACTCTATTTAGTATTATAGAGCCCATTTGTTTTTATTTAAGGGCTGTATTAATAAGTGTTTAGTGGATTGAAGTGTGTTTACTAGGTAGTTAGTAGTTTATAACCTATGAGTGTATTCTAGCTATTAATAATTAGATTATAGGTAGTGTCTTAGAGGCAGTTGTTTTAAGAGCTGCTTATATCTTAAAATTCTTGTGGTTTTTGGACTTGTTGAACACTAGTCTGTGTGACTTTATCTTATTTTTGGTGTACCTTTAGAAGCGAACTGATTATTATGGCTGATCAGGAAAAAACACAAGTCTGGTTTTAAAAAAATGTCCAAAGTATGGACAAAAGATGTCTGTGACTGATAGTCACATCAGTTGTGTCTACTGTTTGGGTGCCCTGCACTTACAAGAGAACTATTCCGTCTGCCATTCTTTTAGTAGCAGGGTTCTGCATGAGAGAAAAAGGAAACCGATTGATAGAGGGCTAGTAAAACCATCTTTTCAGGAAGCTTTGGGCGACCATGATAAAGCTGGCAAATCCCCAAGATCTGCTAAGTCCTCTAAGTCTTCTTCATCAGATCTGACAACATCTAAAAAGACATCAACGTCGACTCCACAGCCTTCGGAGCCGAGCATCTTAGCTTTTCGGAGCCGGTCCCCAGTCCTGGAACCTGTCTCCAAACTACTTGTCACCTATCCTACAGTCAGTGGCACCCTCGATCCACTCTTCTTGGTCCTCGATAAGCTTATCTGATTTGGATGTGGATCATGTGGTGCAGAAGCTGTTACAGCCACCGGTGTTTGCAGAAATTTAATCGGCTCTGACCAAAGTGGTTTCGGAACTGAAAACTGTTCCTCCATCTTCTTTTTGTCCTCCGAGCCATACCGATCCTTCGGAGGTGGAGGAGTTGGAGCTGATTATTGTGGAGCCTTCGGAACAGACTCCTGCTCCAGTGCCATTGGTTCTGATTATTCGGACCTCCTCGGAGCCCATCGTGGAGTCTAGGAGCTGTCACTCGCCGGTTGGGTCTGGGGAGGAGATAGTAGCACCGATCTTTCAATTCCGACTTTACATCTCGGAGCCTCAGCGCAGATGAGTTCGGCTCCTACCTCTAGATCGGAGCCTGCTGTCCCGGTGCCGAGGGAATCATCTGATGTAATGGGATCCTATCTCGCCTACATTCATGACAGATGGGTTCGGAGCCGATCCATCGGCTCCGACTCGGCAACTTATACACTAGCACGAAGTCTCTCATTGGCTGGGCTACTCCCTATCCCAGGATGCACTACACCTGCTTCCCCAGATCTCGTTTGCCGCTTTACAAGCTGGACGTGGTCTCGACTTGGCTGGAGCTAAGTGGTTCTTTTTTACCTTTATTGGTCCTTGACCTTGGGGTTTTTGTCATATATTAACCAAACAGCTGTTTTAACAGCTATTCCTTATACTGTTTGTGACTTTTGAGTGCTTGAGTGTCTTCTGGTACTTAATTTTTTCAGTCGGGCAAGGCCCGTTTAAGTTAGAGGGCCTTTGCCCTACCCTTGTGTACTATTTAATTTTAGTTTCCCTTTGTGGTTAATTGTTTTTTGGGCCAAGCCCGTTTAAATTAGAGGGCTTTGGGCCGTTGGACTTGTTTTATCTGTTTGTTTGTGAGGTAATTTTTCCTAAGTGCTCGCGCCAGTGTGTCTCGCGCTTTCAGTTGGCGCTTTTTTGTTATAGTGCTTACTTTTGTGGTAAAGTCATACTTGTTGTAGGGCCTGTACTATGTCTAAAGAACAAAAGTCGGGTTTTAAAAAATGCACTCGGTGCAGTTATAAAATGTCCATAACAGACAGTCATTCAATCTGTGTCTATTGTTTGGGGCCGAAACATCTGCAAGAGACTTGTAGCGTATGTCATGCTTTTTCTGCTAGAGTTCTTCAAGAACGTAAGAACAAGCTGATATTGAAAGGGCTTATCAAACCTTCTTTTGAGGAAGCCTTAAATCCTCCTGTTGCTTCCAAAAAGAAAAGATCGTCGGCACCAAGTCCGTCGGAGCCGACTTCTAAAAAGACAAAATTGACCTCTTCTTCCTCGGCTCCACTGACTTCGGGGCCGAGGGTCGAAGGGTCTGCCTCAATACCTCCTACTTCGGCTCCATTGCCTTCGGAGCCGCAAGTTGGAGTATTGAGAGGTGAATCACCTCCATCGGTTCCAATGGCTTCGGAGCCGGTGGAAGTGTGCAGCTCAGACTCTTCCCCCTCGGCTCCGAAGAAGGCTCCTTCGGTGCCGATGGTGGTCCATGATGTGGTGGAGTCGGCGCCGATAGTTTTGGAGCCGTATCGGAGCCGGTCCCCTTCTTTCTCGGAGCCGAGAAGAAAATCTTCTCGAGTGTCTACCTCCTCTAAATCCTCGAGACTGTCAGATTCGGACCTGGATAGAGGCTTTTCCAGTCTCCAGTGTTTACTAAAATGGTCTCGGCTCCAGCACAGTTTGCTTCGGAGCCGATCCCCCCTCCAACACACTTGATTCCTCCTCCAACCTCTTCGGAGCCGTTGGAGCCGGTGGTGGTGGAGCAATGTGGAGCCATACGGTCGGAGCAGAGACCCCTTACAGGCCTTTCGGCTCCGACTATGCTTCCTACCCTGTCCTCCGGTTCAGGGTTTGGTACTGCGACCTCTTCAGCCGGGCCCGAGGGGAATACTTTGGGATTAGGTGCTTGGTGCCTAGTCTTCCTCTCGAGCATCGGCTGCTGGAATTCCCAGTGCCATCGTGGCCTCTAGACCAGTGACCTCCTTGGATTCTGGAGGTCCGGCCTTTGAGGCCATGAGGAGCGCGCTGGCCATGCCTTTGCCGGTTCAACAAGTTTCTACCTCACCGTCCCTAGATTTGGAGACTGGTGCCTCTGTTGTGTTGCAGCCCCGGCAGCGGGCCCCAGGGCCTGAGGATACCCCCATCGGTTCCTTCGGGTGGTCCGTCCGAAACTGCTTCGGACGAACCCCACGGAAGAAATTGTGTAAGAGGAAGCACGTAGACTCCCAAGATGAGTCTATTACATCGGATACTGACCTCGATGACGCAGAAGGGTCCCCCAAATCATCTTCGGACGATATCTCCTTCTCAGATATCTTGGAGATTCTGAGACAGAGAGGTGACTGGCAAGCCAAAACCCCTTCAGCTGAGGAGTCAGTCTTCCTCAAGGCCTTTGGGGCCCAGCCTTCCGCCTCCTGGGTGTCTCCGCCCTTGATGAACTCCTTGATTTGGTTTCTCAAGGGTGTGGGAACACCCTGATTCTGTGGAACCGGTGCCTGCGAGGCCCAATAAATTTTTGTCAGCCCCCCCCAGAAGGAATTTCTCACTAAGGGTGTGCCTGTAGATGCTTTGGTGGTGGCTTCTGCCACACAGCAGGACGTGGCAGAGGCTTCGACGTCTATTCATCCTCCTAATAAGGATTCTAGGAGTATGGATAGGTACGGGAAGCGTACCCTGTCCTCAGCGGCCTTTACCTTACGGTCGCTGAACTATTTATGTCATTTTATGAGGCTCCAAAGGGATCTTCTCAAAGAGCTAAATGACTCTATTGTTGGTAATCTACCTGAGGCGCTGGCCCGACTGTTGGCGCAGATGACTACCCTTTTTTCTATCGTTAACTCGTCCATGAGGCTCATTTCGTATGCGGCCGAAGGGGCGAGTAGAGCAGCGGGAACAGGCGTTGCCCTCAGGAGACAAGCCTGGTTACGCTTGTGTTCGTTCACGGAGGCCTTCAAGTCTTCCTTCACCGACCCTTTGATGGGTCATCTTTGTTTGGACCCAAGGTGAAGGACACACTAACTCGGTGCGAGCAGGAGGGCAAGACTTTGACTGCCGTTGGGGCCCGTTTTTCCGCTCCTTCCAGGCCTTATCCCAAGGCTGGGAGAGGAGGGAAAATGTGGTTTAAAAAATCCCAAAAGTCTTTCTCTACTCCACCCAGTGATTCCCCCTCCAGAGGCAGGGGGGGGGGGGAATTTTGGAAGACGCCGCCCCAGAGGTGGCAGAGGCCCCCGTAACTCTGGAGACCGAGATTCCTTTCGTGGTTCTTCATACAACCAGCGTTCCTGAGTTGTTGCCCAACTGTGCAACTCCAGAGCCAGTCGGGGGTCGCTTTGCGGCGCACCCACAAGCTTGGGAATCCATAACAAGCGATCGGTGGGTGCTTCGCATCATTACCGGAGGATATATCATACCCTTCAACAAACCCCCCCTTTCTTTAAGGGAAATCCCGGACGTGCCACCCAGTCAGCGGGATCAGGCAGCATTAGAGATTTCAAAGCTGCTAGAAAAAAGAGCCATCCAACCTGTCCCCATCGACCAGATCGGATCAGGAACTTACTCAGTTATTTTTGGTACCAAAAAAGACAGGGGACTTCAGGCCCATTTTGGACCTCAGTTCATTGAATCGTTTCGTAAAGAAGTCCAAATTCCGAATGGTCACTCTTCAATCTATTCTCCCTTTGCTGGAAAAGAATGCATGGATGTGCTCCATAGATCTCCAGGACGCTTACTATCACATTCCCATAGCTCAAGAGTCCAGGAGACATTTACGCTTCCGCCTCGGAGCCAGTCATTTTCAATTCCGAGCACTGCCCTTTGGTCTCACCACAGCCCCCAGGGTGTTCACCAAATGTCTGGCAGTGGTAACTGCTCACCTGAGAAGTCTGGGATTCCAGGTGTTTCCTTATCTAGACGACTGGCTCCTTACTGCCACCTCCGAGCATCTACTACTCCAAGCGCTCAGAGCCACGTTCACCTTGGGCCGTTTCTTGGGGATCACGCTCAATTTGCAAAACTCTGTGCTACAGCCATCTCAGCGTATTATTGTCATAGGCGCACACTTAGACACAAAAGAATGCGCCTATTTACCGGCAGCAAGAATTCAGGTCTTACAAGATCAAGTCAAATCCTGTCTCTCCTACAAAGAGCCCCGCCCATCGGATCCTACAACTGTTGGGCTCGATGGCGTCGACCATACTTTTAGTTCCCTTGGCCAGACTTCACATGCGAATTTTACAATGGCTACTGTCGGTTCAATGGTCCTATCAGGAACTTCCCTTGAACCACTTAATCATAATCACGGAAAGTTGCCGTCGAGATCTTCATTGGTGGCTTCTCCAATCAAATCTCGACCAGGGGCGACCCTTTATACCTCAACGTCCCATTGCCACTGTGACTACAGACGCCTCCCAGGTAGGGTGGGGGGGGTCATTACCTGGACAGGTCGGTCCAAGGCACATGGCAGATCCAGGAAACGCATTTGCATATCAATGTCCTGGAGATGAGAGCGGTACTTTTGGTACTCCAAGCTCTCCATCACGCTCTCCCACAGGGCCCGATTACTATCCTATCCAACAACATGTCGGTGGTGTGGTACATAAACAAGCAAGGTGGAACCAGGTCTTACCCACTATGCAGAGAAGCCATGAGACTTTGGCACTGGGCGGTAGCTACCAACCGCTTTCTAATGGCAACGCACATTCTGGGGAAGTCCAATGTGATTGCGGACAGATTAAGCAGGACCATTCTTTTACCCCACGAGTGGTCCCTCAAACAGAGTATAGCTGCGAAAATCTTCGACAGATGGGGTCTTCCTTGCTGCGACCTGTTTGCCAGCCCGCACAATGCGAAATGCAGAGAGTTCTTCACACTGTTCCCTTCTCAGGGACAGATTTCCAGGGACGCTCTGACTCACATTTGGCCCCCCAGTCTTCTCTACGCCTTCCCTCCGTTCCCCCTCCTACCGAGGGTGATACAGAAGGCCATTTATTTAGAGAGCGAGATGATTTTGATTGCCCCGCACTGGCCTCGTCAAGTTTGGTTCCCCTTCCTACAGAGGCATGCGATAGAAGGTCCATGGTTTCTGGATCCAGTGCCAGACCTGTTGACTCACCAGTCAGGACGGCGTCATCCGTCTCTCAGGTCCTTGAAGTTGGCAGCATGGTTACTCCACTTCCATCCTTAGTCCGAGACTATGCTCTTTCGCCGGACGTGGTCCACATACTGTCTTCTTCTCATAAACCTTCCACCATCAAACTTTATTCCAGTAAATGGAAAAGGTTTGCCTTCTGGGCTCAAGAACGGGGTATAGATCCTCTCACTGCACCAGTATCGGAGGTTCTGAATTTTCTGGCCTCCTTTTTCAGTCGGGCTCTTCAGTTTCTACCATTAAGGTTCAATTAGCAGCGATCTCTAATTTTCATGCTTCTTTTGAACCTTCATTGATGTCTCACAAACTTTGTAAGGCTTTTCTTAAAGGGGCTTGGCTCCTTAGGCCTCCTTTATCTCAGCCTGTTCCACCTTGGGATTTGAATATGGTTCTTGCTGCCCTAACGGCCCGTCCTTTCGAACCAGCTGCTACTTGTGATTTAAAATTTCTGTCTTGGAAAACGGCCTTTTTAGTAGCCATAACATCTGCTAGGCGAGTTTCAGAACTTCAAGCTCTTTGTTCTGATCCTCCTATTTGATTTTTCACAAGCATAGAGTTTCATTGAAATTAAACCCTGCATTTATACCAAAGGTGGCCTCCTCTTTCTGTATGCAACAAACTATAGAACTCCCTGTCTTTTTCCCAGAATTCTCCAATAACGCAGAATATACCTTGCATCAATTGGACGCACATAGACAACTACGCTTTATTTGAATAGAACCGCTCAAACGCGGAAATCAAATCAGTTGTTTGTTTCTTTTGCAGCGAACAAATTGGGTCAACCAGTAACAAAAGCCTCCATATCTAAATGGATTAAAGATTGTATCATTTTTATTTATTCACAGGCTAATAAAGACCTTCCCTTTCCAGTCAAGGCTCATTCTACCAGGGCAATGGCTACTTCCGTAGCTTTTCACTCCATATTATCAATAGATGATATTTGTGCTGCGGCAACCTGGACTTCTCCGCACACTTTTATTTCTCATTACAAATTGGATGTGGTTTCTCGAGGCAGAGCTTCCTTTGGTTCCACAGTTCTCAGGAGTGTATTCCAATGAGCCACCCGGGATGTAGGTGCTAGGGACGCTGTCCCATCTGTCATGAATGTAGGAGATAGGCTCCCATTACATCTTTTAGTTTTGTACTTACCATAACTTCGGATGTATGGGATCCATCTCGCCACATTCATAAGTACCCACCCTCCTTCCCCCTTCCATTTGGATTTAGAGGAGCTGTAGTCACTTTTTTCTTGGCGTTCTTCTTGAAGAACTTTAGTTGGTTATAGTGACTAATAGTGTTTTCTGTGTTTACATGGGTGTATGAAAGCGAACAAACAAGATCTGGGGAAGCAGGTGTAGTGCATCCTGGGATAGGGAGTAGCCCAGCCAATGAGAGACTTCGTGCTAGTGTATAAGTTGCCGAGTCAGAGCCGATGGATCGGCTCCGAACCCATCTGTCATGAATGTAGGCGAGATGGATCCCATACATCCGAAGTTATGGTAAGTACATAACTAAAAGTTTTCTTCGGATCCAGGGGTTCTTTCCCACCAGAGCAGAGGTGCCTTTGAAGCCATGAGGAGGTCTCCCAGGACATCCACAACTTCAGGACCGACTACCTCTTCCCCAAAAGTGCCCGTGTCTACTTCTGCCTCAGATACCTTTGAAGCATAGAGACCCTGAGTCTCAGGAAGCCCCATTGGGTGGTCCCTGCTCTTCTGAGACCTCACCAGAAGCTCCCAATGATGAGGTTCCCAGGAAGAGAAATTTCAAGAGGAAGTACCTAGACTCCCCGCTGGAGTCTATCACATCTGACACTGACTTGGAGGAATCAGAAGGGTCCCCATGGTCCCCCTCTGAAGATATCTCATTTGCAGATATCCTGGAAATTTTAAAGCAGAGGGGTGGCTGGAAGCCCACCAACCCTACTGAGGATGAGTCTGTCCTCCTGAAAGCTTTTGGGTCTCCACCTCTTGGGTGCCTCTTCCCTTTGATGAGCTTATGGAGTTGGTCTCATGAAAGGTGTGGGAGTCTCCGGACACCATGGAGTCTGTCCTTAGGAGGCCCAATAAATTTATTTCTACCCCTCACGATAAGTCTTTTCTTACAAAGGGAGTGCCTGTTGATGCCATGTTGGTGGCGGCAGCCACCAAAAAGGAAATGTCAGAAACTTCTGCCTCTGTCCATCCTCCTAACAGAGACTCTAGGATCATGGATAGATATGGGAAGCGCATGTTTAGTTCAGCGACTTTTGCCATGTGTTCACTGAACTACCTCACACATTTTACAGGACTACAGAGACCTCCTTAAAGAGCTTGGTGATACTCTACAGGGTACGGTAGCTGAGGGAGCTACAGATAAGATTGTGTCCCAGCTTCCTACCCATAATTCCATAGTGAACTCGCCCATGCATCTGATTTCATATGCAGCTGATTGAACGAGTAGGGCAGCGGGTACAGGAATCTCTCTTAGGAGACACTCCTGTATGTGCTTATGTTCTTTTGTGGAGCCCTTTAAGTCATCCTTTGTCAACACCCCTTTTGATGGCTCATCTCTTTTTGAGCCCAAAGTCAAGAAAACTCTCACCAGGTGTGAGCAGGAAGGAAAGACTCTGTCTGCCATCTGAGTCCGTTTTTCCATCCCTACTAGACCCTACCCCATGGGTTAAAAGGGAGGAAAGATGTGGTTCCGAAAAGCTCAAGGAGCCCTTCTGGAGAAACGTGGTGAAACCCCTCCAGGGGCAGAGGAGGGAGCGATCTTTGTTAACAATAGGTTAAGAAAATAGAAACTGATTTTTACATGCAAAATGTATATGTATATATTTATATATAATTTTTGATCGCAAAATGAACTAAGGTTGATACATTTCCAGCCATGTAGTATATTGCCTTGTATAAAATCACAGACTTAATAATTTGGTTAAATAAGATGTACCATTAAAGTACATTAGGGCTATATATTATTATGACAGCTACTAGGTAGGGCAGGACCAGCTCGAATGACACACTGATCAGGGAAGGGATGTGAATTTAACATGTGTACCAATAACACTTTGTTTTACAGCACAGTAAACCACTCCCATGCCTGATAAAAAGTATATATATATTTAGAAAGCTTGTGAGGAAATTATTACTCTATTTTTGTTTTACTTGGATCGCTTGTGTGTGTACTTGATAAAGGATTTTCGACTGGAAACAGACTGCCTGCCTTGCTTGGATTACTTTCGAATACTTGGTAATACTGTAGAATTATATATTTTCTATTACTTTTTGACTTGACGAGTTTACGTTCGCTACTTCTACTACTATTGTCTGATCTGATTAATATACAGTGATTAACTAGAAATATATGGACTGAAAATCTTCACACAGAGAAGTTTCTTGCACTGTTTTGAAAATAAGGATTTACAGGATTTACTGCATTCATCGAACAAGTTGGAAAACTTACTTTGCAATGTGGTTTTGATTCACTAGAGGCATCTTGTAGGGCTGCTGTAACTGGGTCTGTACTTAGAAGGCATGCATGGCTTAAGGAGCAATCCTTCCCAGATCATGTTAAAGCGAAATTACTAGATGCTCCCTTAAACCAGGACCGCCTGTTTGGCAACAAGGCAGAAGAAGTTCTTAAAAAGATTTTTACAAGTACAATCTCCAAGGTTTAGTAGGCATTGGCCTTCCAAAAATTGATGCTTTCCTGCCTCTTCCAGACCTTCTCAGTCCAAACCCAGATCCAGCAGAGCTCCCAGGCTTCAGTCCCAGGGTACGCACAGGACTAAGCAGTGGGGGGTCTCCACTTCCAAATCAGGGAGTAATAAACTCCCCCCTATGGTAAACTGTCTGAGACTTCTTTTTAACACTTCCAAATACTTCTCAACTGACTGCCCCTTTCGGGGGAAAGATTGCTCTTCATGCAAAGAACTGGGAACTCGTTACCCAGGACAAATAGGTTTTAATTAGTGTCCCAGGGATACAGATTTCACTTCCACACGTTACCAAGACCAAATGGGTTGCCATATCTACCCCCAAATCAGTGGACAGAGGCCCAAAAGCAAATACCACTTGAATAGCCCCCATGCTTAAGAGAGAGGGTATCAGAAGAGGAAAAGGTACAAGTTTTTTACTCGAGACTTTCCTAGTACCCAGAAAAGCCAATTCATGGCAACCTATCCTGGACCTGTCTACTCTAAACACCTTGGTGATTCCAAAATTCAAGATGCTGACTCTTCACCAGTTGCTCCCTATGCTAGGCAAAGATGCCTGGTTAGCAACACTAGATTTAAAGGAAGCATACCTGCACATCCCAATCAGGGAATCTTGCAGAAGATTCCTATGCTTCAAAGCACACACTGTCAGTTCTCTGCACTGCCCTTTGGCTTATCTACTGCGCCCACGGTATTCACAAACTTGATTAGCTCCAGTCATTGAATTTTGCAGGCAAAGAAATATTCAAATATACCCATACCTGGACGATTGTCTAATTCAGGCAGAAAGCCAGGACATACTTTTGAATTATCTGGCCTTTGTATAAAGGGTGCTAACTTGTCTGGGGTACACCATAAATGAAAAAAAATCACAGCTGGTACCCTGTCAACAAATTATATTCCTGGGAGCAAGCTTGAATACAACTTCCCAGATGGCTTTCCTTACGCCAGAGAAACAAATTCATTTGACAACCTACTTCAAACAAGTGGCCACCAGAACCTTGCTATTTGCAAGGCAAATACTTCAATCCTTGGGGTTCATGGCCTCCTGCATTCTTCTAATTCCATATGCAAGACTGCATATGAGGAAACTACAATTGTATCTAAAAAGCCTTTGGTGTCAACATTCCCCAGATCTAGAAGCAATGATTCCTATCATACCTTGTCTACACCTATAGTTCCTTTGGTGGGCAGCGGCCTGCCACCAAAACAAGGGACTACCATTTACACTACCCCTGCCACCCAACCCCTAACAACAGACTCATCAGGCTATGCTTGGGGGGGCTCACCTGGCAGGGAAGTGCATTCAGGGCAAATGGAACCCAAGTCGAATGCACCTGCAAATCAATCAGAAAGAAATGTTAGCTGTACAAAATGCTCTGGCAGCCTTCAAGGACCATATCCTTCCAGGACAATTAATGGTAAAGACAGACAACACCACTTTTATGTGGTACATAAACAAGCAGAGGGGTACTCATTCTTACCCCCCTCTGCAGACTAGCCATGGCATTGTGGAACACAGCCCTAAGCTACCAAGTGCATCTACAAGCTCAATTCCTGCCAAGAAAACTAAATACACTGGCAGAAACCTCATGGACCCACACAAGTGGAAACTGGAACCAAGGATTTTCAACTTGTTGACAAGCAAATGAGGGAGCCCAGATATAGACCTGTTTGCCTCTCCCAGACTATCAATTGGAAAAATTTGGCACAAGGACTCCCCACAAACAAACTTGGAAAGTGGATGCTCTGTCCTTCAGCTGGAAAAACCTATCAGTTTATGCCTTCTCTCCTCTGTCTCTGCTCTCCAAAGTACTACTAAAGATCAAACAAGACAAACCAAGGATGATTTTGATTGCATCAGACTGGCCATGCCAACACTGGGTACCCTCTCTTGCGCAGTGTGTCACTGTTGGCCCCATGGAACCTGCCTCAGACTCCTACACTATTGTCTCAGCAGGAGAACCAGATTCTGCACCCTCAGCTTCAAACCCGGAACCTAACAGCCTGGCTAATTACCTAATCTCTCCTTTACCATCCCTCAGTAAACCAGTGATGGATATCATTTTAGAGGCAAGGAGGCCTAGTACTAGAAAATCTTATGCTGAAAAATGGAAAAGATTCTGTGCCTGGAACCACTCTCAAGGGATGAGCACAGCAGTGCCCAATTTACTTCAGATTTTACAATATTTAACTGAGATGCTTCACAAGGGCATGTCTTTCTCCTCCATCAAAATTCATGCCTCAGCCATTTCAGCTCATTTTAACACAGAACCTCCTCTCTTCTCTCATTCACTGCTCCAACAGTTCCTCAGAGGGGCCAAAAATTTACGACCACCCAGGAGAGCTCCAACTCCAGCCTGGGACCTTAACTTTGTATTGGAAAAACTCACTCTTCCTCCTTTTGAGCCAGTTGCTACTGCAGACTTAAAATTCCTTTCTTGGAAACAGCTTTCCTTTTAGCAATCACTTCAGCAAGAAGGGTATCTGAATTACAGGCCCTTATGGCAGTGGAGCCTTTCATCATCTTTCATGCGGGCAGGGTGTCCCTCAGGACCAGTCCCTCCTTCATGCTCAAGGTGGTATCCAATGTGGACCTTAATCAGTCCATTCATTTGTCAGCCCTCTTTCCTAATCCACAGAACAAAGGGGAATGGATACTGCACTCCTTACATGTGCATAGACAACTTAGATTCTACTTGGACAGGACTAAACCTCAAAGGAAATCTGAACAATGGTGGCATTTGCTGCAGGGGCAGACGAGAAGGCTATTTCAAAGCAAACCATCTCCAAATGGATAGGCCATTGTATTCATTTCTGCTACAAGCACCATGGAAAAACCTATCCCACAGGGGATCAGACCCCACTTAACCAGGGCTGCATCTACATCTACAGCCTTTCTCAGAGGTGTCCCTACCAGGGACATCCTAGAAGCTGCTACCTGGAGTTCTGTACATACTCACCAAGCATTACCATCTGCTATTTTTCTCTAAATCCAGAGCTGGCTTTGCCACTGCAATCTTGCAGGGCCTTATAACTGGTCCTATTGCTGTCTAAATTCCTCCTCCCATCCTTAACTTTGGGAATCTACCCAAATGTGATGACTGCAACGCTGAAACACGAAGAACATAGTACAGTTGTGTACACTTACATTAAATGTAAATGTTTGAGTGTATTCACTGTTTCAGTCCTTGTTACCCTCCCTCCAGCCCCCTTACTACTTTTGGCTATACCTCTACCCTCCTTTACTATGCTCAAAAGCTTTTTGGTGTATTTGCTTTTTTGTTGGAGGTATAACCTTGTATGTTTATAGATTTAATTGCTTCCCATTGGGGGGCACCTGACATCTGGGGCAAGAAAAACTGATGTAATGACGTCGGCTGCATGTTTTATACCCCTGACGACCTGACATCACTGAAGGGACAGCAGCCGACGCAGGACCCAAGACTTTGTTAATCAGACCGACTAAGGGCTACTGCAAGCAGATAACCCAAATGTGACTACTGCAACAGTGAATGCACTTGGACATCTACATTTATGGTAAGTGTACACAACTGTACTTTATCACCTCATCTGAATATCTGTTTAAAGCTTCTTCCATTTTTTTCCAGCTTTTTGTTGTTCGAGTTGTTCTACTCCATCAGTGTTTCGTTTATTTTAACCCGGTCTGTGTACAGTTGTCTTATGCTTTCCTCTAGGATACTGGAAGTCATGTCTGGAGCTTGCACTGTTTTTTTGCTCAACAGCTGTAGTACTTTTCCCAGTCAGTTTGTTCTTTCCTCGCCTTTTGTAGCTGATTTTCCTTCAGGGTCCTCTGTATTTCTTTCCTCCTGGTGTCCAGGCAGTCCACTTACTAGTCAGTTACTGAAATTTAACCAGAAACACAAGTTCACTGGCTTTTCTGCTGAGTTTCTGTTTTCACACTAGAAGAGCCAGAATTAAGCTGTTATTCAATGTGCAGCCATCTTGGAAGTCCCCCACTCCAGGTGATTGTATTAATTTTCCAAGACTAACATTGCGGTATAAGTAACATAAGGGGGTGCTGCACTCCTGCTTGTGCCATCCTTATGAAACATTAAACTGCGGCCCTACCTGCCTGAGTTGATGGTAGCAAAGGTGGAATTAAAAGATCATTGAAATAAGAGTAGGGAAAGTCCCCTGGTGTTGTGGCCAAATTTCCCTTGGAATGAATACCACCTCTGGTCTCCTCTGAAAAGGGGCCACTGACCTGGTGGGACTAACTTAATCAACAAAAATATAGCAATAATAGTAAAAAGCGTAATTTATTTGCATTTGTTTTCTGGGAAGGTCTACTGGGCTATAATGAGCCCATTTTCAGTGGAGACCCTGGGAGAAAAGCTCCACATTAACAATCATATACAGTACAAGTGTTAACAGTTAAGTACAGAAGATCCAAGTAACAGTTGAATGAACAAAGGTGGAGATTAGACATTGAGCAGTAACTAATTCAAGTATGATTAGAATCCAATATAAGAGATATGGTAGTGTTCACAGTTAACTTAGTTATATTTAACAGTAACTTTAACATGTCAGTAGCTTCAGTTATAATGACATAGTGTGAATATTAACACTTATGAGGTCCTAACTTAAACATCGGATATCATGTATAAGACATAGTACCAATTATTGCTGTTAAGTCAATATTATTATGATTAACGATATTAGTAGGTAGAAGATTTTGAATTGACAGAGGAGTAGTTAATAAAGGTGGGAATAGTGGTGGAATAGGGAGTCAAGTTTTGAGAGATGTGGTATTGGGTTCCTATTAGATGACCGAAGATGCAGTCTTTCGAATGTGTCTTGGTCGAACTTGAAAAGGCAAAATGACGAAGCGGCATATAAGTGAATTCTTTCCCTGGGAAAGAAATTGCTTGGCCGCGTCCTTTACTCTGCCGTTTTTGTCACTGTAGTGTGATCTCGGAGTTGGTATATTTAAGTAGGGAAGATGTGGGTGGCACAACCCCCCACTTTGTTTTAAGTGTATTTTTTTTTCCCCTTGGAAAACAATCGCTGTTTTAAGCATTCGAGTTTGTAAGCTTTCGCTTACATGGGGTCTGTAAATCATTGTTCACTTTTCTAAGCGTTTGATTTAATATAGACCTGGTATTGGTATGACCTGGTATTGGTATATGTGCACTGTCATAGAGAGGATATGTGTTGTCTCAGGGATCTTTTGAAGAAATTTGCATTACTTATAGTCCTAGTTGATGATGAGAGGGTGTTCCATAGTTTGACAGTAGTAAAGAAGTAGAGCATCTGGCCAGCTGAAAAGATTGTTTTTTCTACTTTTAGGAGCAGTTGATTCTCAAATCTGAGAGGTCTATTTGGGTGGTAATGAGTAGTAAAGAAGTAATGGCAGGGCAGTGTGATGGTCTGAAGATAATTTTGTGTTCTGTGGTTAATTGTAAGTGTTGGATAGTGTGGAATTTCAAGCCATTTACTAAGTGTAAAGAGGAACAATGGTGGGATGAGTATTTTGCATTAGTTGTGATCTTGGCAATTTTATTGTAGCATGTCTCAAACGTGAATTTCAGAGAGGACTGGATATTGGTAAGGAGAGGGGCACCATATAGGAGACGGGATAGTAGAAAGATGGATGCAAGGATTTGTTTTGCGGAGCAGTTGAAGTGTTTGTGTCTATAGAGGGTGTCCGATTTTTTATGTGTTTTTTGATGCTGCTGTGCACGTGCAGGTTGAATGTTAGGTTTTCATCTATAACACCCAGTATGTGATGCAATCTCAATGATAGTCTTATTTTGAGAGTGTGTAGTGCATTCATTCTTGTTTAGAGAAGTAGTTCTGTTAGAAATAGCAAGAATTTAGTTTTATTGGGGTTTAGGGCAAGATGGTTGTTGAGGGCACTTTGGGTAATTGCTGTAGTTCAGATGTGGAACTGGCAGTGCAGATGATGGTTGGGTCATCTGCATATTGGATTACAGTACCTTGACTACGAGAGGTGTGAAAGTTGTTGATAAAGATATTAAAAAGGGGCCCTAGTTTGGAGCTTTGAGGAACACTAGTAGCTGTGTTAAGGAATGGAGAGAGAGTGCTGCCATTTGGTTGATTGTTGCCTATTTGTAAGATAGTTTGAGACCAGCTTAGGGTTGGAGGTGAGATTCCTAGGTTGGAAAGTTTTCCAAGGAGTAGAGGGTGGGAGACAATATCAAAGGCCTTAGAGAGGTCAGGAGAGAGTGAGGATACAAGCTTTCCTGCATCTCGAGCCTGGTTAATGCCATCAGTGAGAAGAGCTGGTATTGTACTGTGGCCTGGCCTGAACCCATGCTGAATGTGGGAAAAGATTTGTTTGTGAAGTAGATGGTTAAGAAGTGGAATGTAAATGCATTTTTTCAAGATCTTAGAAACCGGTGAAATAATAGCAGTTGTTGAAAGTTGGAAATGTCTGTGCTGTTGCCACCTTTATGAAGGGGAAGAATATAGGGTTTATTCCAGATGATAGGTACATAGGAATCTTGGATGGTGCTGTTAAGTATGCTGATAGGGTAGGCAGTGGAGTTAGCTGACATTTGTAGGTATTCGGGGGGGTAGGTTGTTAGGGGCATTAGTGGCAGGTTTGAGCTTGGAGTAGTTTTCTTGTAGTAGTGGGTAGGTATAGGGGAAAAAGAAAAGCTAGGTGGAGGGGGGGTGGAGTAGTGGTGTTTTGTGTGGAATGATTTGGAGTTACAGGGTTAATATAAAAGTTAGTTTGAGGAAAGGTGATGGTGATGAAATATGAGTTGAAGAGGGTGGCTATTTCAGTAGGTGTGTTTTATCTGGATTTGGACAAGGGTTATTTGTGTCTGGGTTTAGCAAGGAAGTAATGGAATTCCAGAATTTGTTTGGGTTTTGCTTTCTTTTTTTCGTCTCTAATGACTAGATGCTTTACTTGATTACGGAGTTGCTTGAATTGTAAGTAAGGTTGCCACCTGTCTTTATGGCTAAAACTGGAACAAAGCCACACCTCTCACACCATCTGTAACCCGGCCCATTTCTGTACCTCTCCTGACCACTTTCTGCCCATTTTGTGATGTCGTCATGATGCCAACAGATGGGGAACACCCTCGTTTTCTGTTTGCCTTTTTTTCTGCCTATTTTTTGAAACCCAATACCAGAGTTTGTACAGTGTTTCCTGGACTACTGGACAATCACTCTGATCTCTGGATAGTCTGGAGAAAAAAAAAAAAACGGGTGGCAACCCTAATTGTAAGAGGTCAGAAGGATTTTTATAGTTTCCATGCTTTTTCCCTAGCAGTCATGAGTTGCTTAGTGGGTCTAGTGAGCCATCTGGCTTGGTTTGTTTTTTACTCTCTTTGCCAGAGTGGTACTAGATTGTTTAGGGTCTTGGGAAATGTTTTGTTGAACTCAACAGCCTCATCAAAGGAAAGGATTTTTAGTGCTTCCCAGTTGATGTTTTGTTAAGGGTGGTTAAGTTAAAATGGGATACATTTCTTGTTTATGTTTGTGCCTTTCGGCATTTCCCGGTTAGGGGTCGCCACAGTGGAACTCCGGTCCGCTAATGAGTGGATTTTTACTTACCAGGTTACCAGCCCTGACGCACAACCTTCAACGAAGGCACGCCCCCTTCACGAATGCCTCCACACAGAAGACACTCTAGCTGAGAATCGAACGGGACAACGTCTTGCTATGAGGCGACAACGCTACCGCAGCACCACCACCAGATACATTTCTTGTTTATACTGGTGTTTATTTAGTGTTGGAGTGGTTTTACGTAGTATTTAGTTGGGCAGGTGGTCGCTGATGGGTAGTATGCCTGTGAAGGAGATTGTATTTGGGTCGAAGATCAGAATCCAGTCCAAAATAGAGCCAGTGTCATTGTTTCCATTAGATGTAGTTACATTGGTAATTAGCTGGGTAAAGTTATACAAGTTAATGTTGGAGGAGGGATAATTTAGGAGAAATCTAGCCAATTAATGTTTACATCGCCCAGGATAATTTTCATTCTTTGATGTTCATAGGTAGGTACTAGGCTATTGGCCCAAGGGCCTATGTAAGCCTAGCCAATAAGGCTCCCTGTCTTTTGCCACCCAAGGATGCTATTTACCTGTGTCCTTGTCAAGTAGGGCCACAGAAGTGATTCCTGGGGTGAATTTCCCATTACCCATCCACTCATCAAGATTTTTCTTGAGTGCTAGTGAGGAACTCTGCTTGACATAGCTGGCTTGTTCCAGAGTATGGGAAGTCTCTGGGACAGGAATCTATCCTTCCAGCATGTTCTGTTATTTGTGGTGATGAGGTTTAGGTCTCTAGAGTGTGTGGCTCTGAGGGGTTAGGATCTCTTTACGTGTAGCATGGCCAACAGCTCGGGGTTTGACATAGTTTGTATGTTAGGCAGAGATCACCTCGGAGTAGGCGATATGCTAGAGTAAAGCTGGAGTTTTTTGAGGCGGTCAGCGTAGGGCATCTGTTTGAATCCCGTAATCCTGTTTATGAGGTATTTTGTGGCCTTTCCAGCTGTTACAGATGTCTTGTGAGGTACATTCCAAAAGGGGCGTTGTACTCAATAATGGGTCTGATGAGAGCCGAGTAGAGGGGGACAATGACCTCTTCTTTCCTGGATGAGAACCCTTTCGTGATGAGGTGTGCCAAATAGAAGGATTTTCTGACTACTGTGGTGATGTGATTATAAAGGAGAGGCTACTGTCCACTTGAGTCCTGAGGTCTCATCACACCTTCGGTGTTAAGTGGACTGCCACCTATGTGGTAGTTCATGGGTACAGAGATTTTACCAAAGGGGATGACCATGCACTTTTTGGCGTTGAGCTTGAGGCCATGGCTCTGACATCAGGCATCAGTCTCAGTGAAGCCCTTTTGTAGGATGTCCACATCATTTGGGGACTCGACTAAGGCACACAATTTGCAGTTTTCTACGAACTTTGCCAGCCAAAGGCTCTCTGTCAGCCCGTACTTCAGAGAAGTAGATCCCAAACAGGAGAGGACCCAAGACTGAACCCTGTGGTATTCCAGTTGTCACAGGTTTAAAGTCATATTTGAAGTCTGCAATTTTTACAGTGTGGGTTCTGTCAGTGAGCCAGTTGCCAACCCATCTTGTGACTTATGGATTTATACCCAATTTGGTGAGTTTATCTATGATACCACAATGGGGGATGGTATTGAAAGCTTTGGCAAGGTCAAGATAGGCTGTGTGAACTGCCTTACCCTCGTCCACAGCTGTGGCAACCGTTTCAAAAGTCGATCAGGTTCAGGAGACATGATCTGCCCTTCACAAACCCGAACTGGGTGGGTTTCAGAGTTCGGAGGTTACCAATATCTTTGTTTGAGTTTCATGGCCTTGTAAACCAGGCCCGTCAAACTAATAGGGCAATAGTTCCCTGGGTACTTGGCGGCTCCTCCTTTGTGGAGTCGTACAACTGTTGAGTGCCATTCAGTGGGTACAAAGCCTGTTGTGAGGCTATGATTGAACATGGTGCTTAGGTGGGGGCTAGTTCATTCTGACGTTTGTGTAGAACCCAGCCAGGGATATTGTCCGGTCCCATGAATGCTGTGTTCTTGGCTTTAGATAGTGCAGTTTTCACCTGTTCAGTTGTGATTGCAGGGGCACTGCATTCTTCGGTATGGATATGGGCCCTTTGGGGGGGGGGGTAAAGCACTGAACTTATCAGCCAAGATGTTGACTATATCAGTTGGTTCTGTAATTTTTGTGCCATTGTGCTGTAACTCAGAGCAGATCTGGGTGTTGCCATTGAGATTCTTGACATAGCTATAGAACGCTTTGTGGTTTTCCTTTGAGTCAGTGGCAATCTTGTTTTCATAGCTCGCTTTGGAGGGTTTTGAGGGATCTCAGCTTCTTTCTGAGGCTGACCAGGGAGCTCCTCCACTCGTGGGATTGTACTCTCTTGCAACAGTTTTTTTCTTCTGTTGTAGAGTTTTTGAGGCCAGGGACCACCAGATTGGCTTCTTCTTTTTTTTTTTTTTATATAGAGAACTGCGTCTTGGTTCTATTAGGGATAGCACGATCCATGCATCCGTGTAGGTGCTTGTAGAGTGCGTTTGTATAAGATTCGGCAGTGGTAACTGTATTGTCCAACTGCATGAGCGTCGTGAAGTTGGCCACTTGTCTTTTTTTTTTTTTTACAGTGGTTTCCTTATTGTGGGTGGGGGCAAGATGTGGATATCTGTGGTGATTAGTTTATGGTCTGATCTGACCAACGAGGAGTTGACTTCAGGTGTGGAGCACCGGTTGGTAATTACTAGGTCCAGGGTATTCTTGCCTCTGGTAGGGGTGTGGATAAGTTGATCCAGGGCATTGGAATCTCTTCTAATAGGAGAATGTTATTGCCTGGGGGATGTATAGGGCTATAATGCAGAGATTCCTGCAGTTATTCTTTTTTAGGAAAGATATTATTTCTGTTATAGAAAATTGTCCAATAAATTTAGTATATGGGACAACAGTAAAGGTTGATGGGTAGAGTAGTGTGACTCGTCCATCTTTTTTCCATGGTCTATCTGATCTTAAGCAAGCATAGCATGGGGGGAGAAATTTGGAGCCTTTTATCTAGGGTTTCAACCATGTTTCAGTAGCAGCTATTATATCTGGTTTGTATTTCTGATGCTTTGAAGGTTAATGATTTTAATATTTAGTGATTTATAGGAATTAGGGGGATTAGGAGGGGAAGAGGTGGGACCTGGATTGGGGTGCATGTCTCCACATTGGGATATGTTAGAATATTTATGTGGGTAAGTAATTTGTAACTGCTTACTTTTTGTTTTGATTTGATCATTTAAAGGAGAGTGACTGTGGGTGCTGTCTTGTAGGGGAAGAATTTTTACTTTGGTGTGTAAAAGTATGTTTATTGTATACAGGCTAGAGGATACCTCAGAGTAGCTGATTAAGGATTGGGTTTTTGTAGATGTTATAGATATAGGCTTGTGTGGTAGATATGATGCTTGGAATGATAAGTTTAGTAGGAGGTAGAAGGATAGAGGAGTATTGTATTAGAGGTGAGTGACATAGATGGGGAGGACGTTTTTATGTGAAAGAATTAGAGGCATGACTGTTATGAGGTGGAGTGCGTTTGTGGGATAGCTCTGGGGCTGCTGATATAGTGAGGTGAAAGCACTGAGTGGTTGGCTAATTTAATGGTAGTTTGTGAGGGTGGGGTATTAGTGAGGGTATGATTTCATTTGATCTTAATTTGAAGTTGTGTGATTTAATGAAATGGAAGAATGGGAGCAGTTATGATGAGAATAAATGTAATTGATATGGGCATGGGTGGGAATGGGGGTATGATGGAGGAGCGGAGTGAGCTTAGTGGAGCTAGGGCAAACAATGTGGTTTTTGAAGAACCCTGCCCTACCGTGTTCACAGCTGCTTAAGAATGCCACTGAAACAATCAGTAAGCTACTTATTCTTATGGTTTCCCTTTACCTTCGAGATAGTGGAAGTGCATGAGGGAGTTCTGAGCTCCATTTAGTAAAAAAGAATTCAAGCTGATCTTAACACAGTTGCAAAGTTGGCTAGTTTTCTAGAGATAACAGGCAACTTGTTGGTGGCTGGGTCAGACTGTCTAGGGATGCAGAGTTGGTGGAGGGGTGAAACTGGTAGCTGTAGGCAGAAGGAATAAGCTCTGAGTTACTGTCTTTATTGCAGACTGTAATACCAGTAAAGGGTAGTGGGGAAAAGAAGCATGAAGTGATCTAAGAGGGGTGGGAAAGAATACTTGGACCCGGTGATGTGCTGCAGATGACTGTGGGAACAGTAGAGTAACAGTTGCACCATTGTAATTAGATTACACATGCATAAGTCTTTAATAGAAGCTTGTGCTGCAAAGTCAGCAGTGATTGTTGCTGGGAGTCTTGGTGTTTAGCAGGGTACATTTACAGTTTGAGCAGACCGGGGTTAGTGCCTAAAAAACAAAAAGGAGAATAGGTGGGAGGTGAGTAAGTTTGCAAGGGTAGCAGTGATTATAGCTTTTTTACTCTGTATAGAGATGGGAATAGGAAGAATTTAGTGGTTACTGAAATGAGATAACTGTTAGAATAGAAGGAATGGGAGTGCGAGAGTTTAGATAGTGGAAACTGAGAGCAATACAGATAAAGGATGGTGAGATGAGAGGATAGAGGTTAGTTAACAGAAGCGAGTAAGGCAGCAAGGTATATAGAACAGAATAATGGAGAGATGAGAAATCACAGGGTAGGTTATACCAGCCGGAAGGCAGTAGAAGTAGAATGCAATGAATTCAGTTAACATAAAATAACAGTGAGTACAGTTAACATAAAAATAACAAGGATAATTATAAAAATACTAATTGCAGTAACAACACACGTTGTTTGAGAGATAGTAGAAGCAACATTATGAGCAATAGAAAAGTCGTCGCTATCTTACACTTTGTAGACTGATGCAAAAAACAATTCTCCTGAAATTCTGTTAAGCTCCATAATAGCAGTTTTAGTTGAAATATAAATACATGCTAGTATACTCCTTCCTTGCCAGTAATTCCTTAGTACCAGTAATCTACCACTATAGTCTTTTCTTCATCTATCACTATCGAAGCACCCTTCTGTCAGTATTGCTGCCTTTTCATTTGTCCTAGATATTCTGAGTATCTGTTCTGAAGTACTTTGTCAAATTTACATGCTCATTTTTATCCAAATGTATCTTCAATAACATTATTTGCACCCTACACTTTTTTTGTCCTGTTGACATTACATGAGAAAACTGATAAATCAGGATTTCTAAGACGTTATTACCTTCCTGTATTCTAATGACAGTTCTTTTGAATATACGTTTCCAACTTGCAAATTGCATGCACACATTTAGTGATTGGTAGGATGATCGGGAGTGCGGTTGTTTATTCTCATCTCTATTTGAACCCATGTTTCATTTTCCCATGCTTCAGTAAAAGAACTCAGGAAATTAATCACATTTTAACCCCACCTATTTTAACTCTCAGAAGCCACACAGAACTATATATACTTTCAAAAAAGACAGCTACACCCTTAGGCTTTTCCTATTTTAAATTTAGGTTTAATCATGATGAAAGTACATGAATAGAGCCTGTATCGCCCCCCATGCACAGAAACCATCTATCCTTGTTCTATCTCTATTCCCCACCCAAATGTGAAAAACAACTTGCATACTCTCAGCCTTAAGTAGTTGTGCACTGGCTACCATTAAATGAGTAAACCAAAATCTTGAACTGTTATATTTAAAACAACCACTTGCAAAGGCTTTCACTATTCTCAGTATCAAACTTTCTTTTATTTTCACTGAAATGCTTGCCAATTCCACTTTAAGTACTAATGTTTCTTATACAAATGTGCCTTGGAGCACATTCTTCAGTCATTTCCTGTTTAATTGCCTGCATCTGCAACTGATGACACTTGTTTATGCTGTTAGCTGTTTTTTTTTTTTTAACTAATGCAAGAAACAACTCTTCTCAAGTATCAGAGATCTACGGTTTTTCATGCTTTCCATTTTTTAACATTTTCTATTTTCTTGTCTGCAGAGGAAATTGAGAATATTAGGCTATGCTTCCACCAGTATAAAAACAGAGGAAATCCTATTTCAATACACATTATATGATCAGTACACTTTTTACATGTCCACCTAACCGCTCAGGATCACATTAATTGCTCATATCCAGCCTTTGTCTTGTTACAATATATACCTTGGCTACATTACAGTCAAAAAGTACTTTCTTACTTTAATATCAGTAACATAAACAACAGTCACTAATGAAACCTCCTCCATCTTACATTTCAAATACTTCTACTTAACCATACAGTGATACCTTACAGTAGAATGTGCAGTTTGTTTTTATTATACAGATTCTACTAGGGCCAGACTTTTTTTTTTTATTATTACTTAGTTGCATTTTTAATGTTTAGACGAACAATGAAGGTGTTAATGATCAAGTAGGGATTATACATTTGAATCCTGCCACCCACCATTTTAGCTCGGTCAATAAACTTTCAGTCTTTTTTAGCCACTTTTTGCAGAAGCACGGTTCTCATGCCCAAATTGCATCTTATGGAAATACTTTACAGTTCTTCCATTTATTTGTTACTTTCACATTGCTACAGGTGTTCTTCCTCATTGTTTTGATCATCCAACACTGGTCTCTGGTTCTAGTCAGCTGCTGGCTGGGCTTTTTTTCAGTCACTCAAACGTTTTGCTTTAGAACAATGGAAAAGGTTTCAATGACAAGTTCAATGTATGAACTTTGCTATTGTGAGAAGAATGAGAAGCAGATAGGTTGCGGGCTTCCTGTTTGTTGGCTAAAGTGTATTCCATCTCAACCTGTTCTGTATCCGAAAATGTCTTGATCCTCTAGGAGAAAAAATATTCCAGTAGGTGGATAAAGCAACTTGAATCTCACACCTTTATCGCAACATCCCTTCATTGCTGGGATAAATTTCTTTTCGGTCTGGTATATAGTCAGTAATCATTTCCATAAACACTCCAGTGTCACCCATTGTTAATACTTTTCCCTTCTGACACAGTATTGTCATGAGCAGTTCTTTCTACTGGACTAACTGCATCTTTACTTCTATAGGTCTTAGCTTCTTTCCCATGGCCAAGTTTGGGGCATACACATGGTGTGTCCGATTAGAGAAAAATCCTGCTGTGGAGTACCAGTTCAGTTCATTTGTACTTTCATAAAATGGATGGAGTTTGTTCCTTCCAGTTTATCTGGTATAGCAGAAGATCTCAGGTTTTGAATGTTCTGTCTTCCAACTCTCTTATTTTTGAGTTCTTTAGGACACATATTCATACAGTTTTCCCTTAGGTTCATAGGTCCGTACTAGGCTATCTGCCCTAGGGCATTTATAAGCCTAGCCAGAGTGTGTGTGGCTTTCACCACCCCAATACTACGCCCATTTAGGGTTTAGTTTTACTGTGCCTCTGTCTAGTAGTGATACAGAGATGACCCCCGGGGTAAACCTACGATCTCCCATCCACTCGTCAAGATTTCTCTTGAATAGAGTTAGTGAGGGGCTCTGCCTAACATGGATTGGGATTCTGCTCCAGAGTGTAGGGAGCCTCTGGGTTATGAATCTGTCCCTCCAGCACGTCCTATTTATTTCTGTGTTGAGGTTTAAGTCTCTTGCTCTCGTGGCTCTAATGGATTTGGATTTTCTGAGGTGGAGCATGTCCATTAATTCCAGATTGGACATGGCCTTGTACGTCAGGCACAGGTCACCTCTGAGTAGGCGGCATGCGACTGAATAGAGCTGGAGTTTTTTCAGTCGGGCAGCATATGACATATGTTTAAGACCCTTTATCCTCTTGATGAGGAACTTTTGGGGTCTTTCCAACTGCTGCAGGTGTCTGGTAAGATACATCCCAAATGGGGCATTGTACTCTATCATTGGCCTGATAAGAGAAGAGTACAGGGGCACAATGACCTCTCTTGATCTGGATGTGAAACCCTTCATGATAAGGTGGGCAATATAGAAGGTCTTCCTAACCACTTTGGCAATGTGAGTGTCAAATGAGAGGTTACTGTCAACCTGGGTCCCTAGGTCCCTGATTACCTCTTCCGTACCTAATGGATTACCACCTATGTGGTAATTTGTGGGTACTTTGTTTTTCCCAAAGGGTATGACTATACATTTTTTGGCGTTCAGCTTAAGGCCATGGCTCTGGCACCAATTATCCATTTCTTTGAGGCCTCTCTGAAGGATGTTTGTGTCCGCTGGAGTATCAATTATGGCGCCAAGTTTGCAGTCATCTGTGAACATTGTCAGCCACAATCCTCCTATGTTTGCCTTTACCTCGGAAAAATAAATGCCGAACAAGAGGGGTCCCAGGACTGAGGCCTGTGGGACACCGCTTGTGACTGGCTTAGAGTCTGACATAGCTCCAGCAACTCTGACCCTGTGGGTTCTGTCCTTGAGCCAGTTTGCAACCCATCTCATGACATATGGATTTACATTTAAGCTGGTGAGTTTGTCTATGATGCCCGAGTGGGGTATTGTGTCAAAGGCTTTTGCAAGGTCAAGGTGTGAACTGCCTTACCCTCATCAATGGCCTTAGTGACTGTTTCAAAAAAGTCGACCAAGTTCAAAAGGCAGGATCTGCCCTTGACAAAGCCAGATTGGGTTGGATCCAATGTCTGTAGGTCCCCAATGTCTTTGTTTATGAGTTCCATAATGATCCTCTCCATAGCTTTGCAGACCAGGCTCGTCAAGCTTATGGGGCAGTAATTTCCAGGGTCCATAGAAACACCACCTTTGTGAAGTGGGACCACTGTTGCCGTACGCCACTCTTTGGGTATGTATCCTGTAGTAAGGCTAAGATTAAACAACAGCCTTATGTGTGGGTTTAGTTCCTCTTGGAGTTCATGTAGCACACAGCCCGGGACACTGTCCGGTCCCATTGATGCTGTGTGTTTTAGCCTTAGTTTCAACATCTGATTTCTGCATTTTCAGTTTCTCTGAATAGTTGCATAAAACTGTTCTTCCCCATCTTCTGTCATTTGATTTTAAAATAAATGATAAACTATGTGAGTATATAAAGAACTCCTGAATGCATTTGATTTTTTCCTTTAAACTTTTGTAAAGCATCTGTACCAAATCTGAAACTGACTATTTTTTGCTGAACAGCTGCAAGACTGTGTTGCCACCACAGTTTCCCCTTCTGATGTCCTTCAAGAATGCAACTGCAGTCATAACATGTGGGTTGTCCTGCCTCAGGCAGCCCTCGGTCGGCCGGATTCCAAAGTCTGGGTCCGACGTCGGCTGATTTCTCTCCGACATCAGAGCGGCTGGAGTATATAAGCATCAGCCGACGCCATTTTCTTCAGTCTTTCTTGCCGCGCGGTGCCCGAAGCAGAAGCAGTTCGCAAGTGCCGGTCGGTCAGCTCCTGTATTCTACGATACCGAAGTCATCAAAAAAGCTAAGCACCCCGTTGGGGACCTTTTCTTGCCTCAGCCGATGTCAGAAATTACTGAAAAAGTTAACAATTGTCTTTCTTGTGGTAAACAAATACCTCATTAGGATTTCCACTCTTACTGTCTCCCTTGCCTGGGCCCAGACCACGACGTCTCGGCCTGTGTAGCCTGTGCTCGCTTCAACAAGCGCACTCTCAGGCGCTGGGCGGAGTTCGCTGAAGATTTTTTCGGCGATAATTTTGCTTACACCATGCCGTCGGATCTTCCGACATCGCAAACGCCCAAAAAGCGAAAAGACCGGGACCGACATCCTCGGCCTGCATCTACCACCGACTCCACGCCAAAACCTAGCGCGAGTGCTCCGGTTCCCTCTGAGACGGTCTCTACACCGCTCCGAACCGAAGACAGCGCATTACCGACGACTCCGATTCCAGACATTACTCCGACGCCAGTTATAGATTTTCCTCCGGATACCGAAACCGAGGAAATGCCCGAGACCATTGCTGTAGACAAGGTCACTCCTGCACGTGGAGCTGCCAGGCCCCCTATGGCCATGTCTATTAAGGCCTACACTAGGGCTAAGGCAGCCAGCAAAACAAAGCATATTACTTCTAAACCCTTACCTCAGCCGACTCCAGAGACACAAATTATGTCCATGGCTGCTGATTTGATTTCCATGATTAGAGGTTCACAGGCCCATCCTGAGAGAGGATCCCAGCCTCCTCCTGATAAAAGGCCCCGGGTTGAACCCTCTGACCCTACTCATTCCGATGAAGATTCTGAGGGCTCTGTCCACTCTGATAGCCAGGAAGAGCTCTTCCAGACCTACGAGGACTCTGATGCAGAAGATTCCATCCCCTCGGCCTCCCCTCCTGAGGATATTTCTTTTGGGGAAGTTCTGCACACCATGAGGGAACATTTCAAGTGGCAAGGCCAGGAATATTCTGATTCTAGGAAACACCTTAGGACTTTCCTTAAGAAGCCTCAGCACAGGCCTTTAGCTATTCCTCCTGTACTTGATGTTCTGGATGATTTGTATTCTGACTCTAGTGCTACCCCTGACTCTCTTCCTCCTGCTCCAGCCAAGCCAGACAGGTATTACAGGGTCCCAGAAACTCATTCCCATTTATTCAGGGCCCACACTGCTGATTTGGAAACTATTTCACAGGGGCCTAAAGGAGTTTCAGCCTCCACCTCAAAAAATCCTTTGCCCTCCAACAGGGAAGCTAGGTCATTAGAGAGATGGGGCAAAAAGGTTTACACATCCACTACCTTATCTATTAGAGCTTTAAATTGCCTTTTCCATATGCTACAATATCAGGATTATCTGTTAGAAGATTTACAAAAAACATTAGCCACTCCTGATCCTTTAGACAGGAAGACTTTGCAGGAAGCTGTACATAACACTCAGCAAGTAAGCAATCACTTCCTGCAGTGTGGATATGATGCACTGGATGCTTCATGTAGGGCAGCTATGACAGGGGCAGTCATTCGTAGACATGCTTGGTTAAAAGATCAACCTCTACCAGATCATGTAAAAGCAAAACTTCTGAATGCACCTTTGGAAAAGAACAAGCTTTTTGGTGCAAATGCTAAGGATGTGTTAAAGACCATCGAAGAAAAAGCAAAATCAGTTCAGACTGTGAAAGATTTCCTCCAGGTTCAACCCCCCAGATTCAGTAGGAATTGGCCTTCCAAAAACTGGTCCTTTCCTAATCCAGAAAAGTTTCAAAGGGGTAAGAACAGACGTGGCCGAGGAAGAGGCCAATACAGAGGCCCTTACAGGGGACGACAATGGCAGCCAGGAAACCAAAGAAGTGACGCAGGGGTTTCACCTGCCCCACAACCACAGTCTCAATGACTTTCCTCTACTACCGCCTACCAGGGAACAACTAGAAGCTCCCTTGGGCGGGAAATTATCTCTGTTTGCAGAAAACTGGCACAGACTGACAAAGGACAAATGGATTTTGGACATTATAGACCGAGGGTACAGGTTTCATTTTCATACCTTACCAAGAAAACAAGGCATGCCAAACCTGCCACAAAATCAGAGGGCAGAGGCTATCAAACAAATCACTCTGCTGACTCGGAAGAAAGCAATAGAAAGAGTTCCACAACAAGAACAAGACCAGGGGTTTTACTCAAGACTGTTCCTTGTTCCAAGAAAAGAATCTCAATGGAGACCAATACTGGACTTGTCCGCATTAAACACCTTTCTCATAGTACCAAAGTTCAAAATGCTGACTCTACAGCAACTCCTTCCCATGCTGGGCAAGGGGTCGTGGCTGATTCTCTGGACCTCAAGGAGGCATACCTGCATGTCCCTATCAGACACAGCTGCAGAAGATACCTCAGATTTCTTGCAGGGCCAGAGCATTATCAATTCTCAGCATTGCCATTTGGCTTATCTACTGCGCCCAGAGTATTTACAAAATGCCTGGCTTCAGTAATTGCTCATTGCAGGCTCCAGGGCATACAAATTTACCCATACCTGGACGACTGCCTCATACAAGCGGACGGCAAATTGATGTTGACAAAAAACCTGGATTATGTCATATGATTACTTCAAGCTCTGGGATACACAGTCAACTTCCAAAAGTCAAGACTGCACCCATCCCAGCAAATAATCTTCTTAGGAGCCAAACTAGACACAGCCGCTCAGATGGAAGACAAGCAAGAGAAGTTAATTCATTACTTCAAAGGTTTAGCAAAACTCACCCAGATGACTGCAAGGAGATTCCTACAGGCCCTGGGTTACATGGCATCCTGCATTCTCCTGGTTCCATTAGTAAGACTACACATGAGAAAGCTTCAATGGTACCTAAAAAGCATTTGGTCTCAACACAGCAACAACTTTGAGACAATCATACCACTCATTCCATGCCTACAAAAGGAATTCCTATGGTGGGCCTCGGTGAGCCAGGCAAACACAGGTATGTCATTCAAAAAACCACAGATAACACAGACCATGACTACAGATGCCTCAGACCTCGGATGGGGGGCGCACATGGAAGGCAGGTGTATACAAGGACAATGGTCTCCAAAGGAAACACATCTGCATATAAACCAAAAGGAAATGTTGGCAGTAATGCATGCCATCGAGGCCTTTCAACACCAACTCCAGCAAGGCCATTTAATGATACGGACAGACAACACCACTGTGATGTGGTACATAAACAAGTAAGGGGGCACCCACTCATACCCCCTTTGCAGACTGACAATGCAGCTTTGGGAGAAATCACTGAGTCTAAACATCCAGCTACAATCCCAGTTTGTTCCAGAAAAAGACAATGTGTTGGCGGACAGCCTAAGCAGGAATTTCACAGATCCACACGAGTGGAGGTTACATCCGAAGGCCTTCAGACAACTCACTTCGACGTGGGGCAAGCCAGAAGTGGACCTATTTGCCTCTCACCTCAACCATCTTCTACCAAAATTCTGCACAAGGACATACCACCCAAAAGCTTGGAAAATAGATGCCCTCTCATTCAACTGGAACTCCCTAACAATCTATGCATTCCCACCTCTGCCACTGATGACCTCAGTATTACTAAAGATCAAAGCAGAGAAACCCAAGGGAATCATAATAGCTCCGGACTGGCCAAGACAACACTGGTACCCACTACTACGGAGCATATGTCTCACCAGGAGGTGGGCCCTTCCACTGTGGCCTCTACTTTTGACTCAACACAATTTCGAAACACTGCATCCAAATCTTCAGACACTACAGCTAACAGCCTGGGAGATCCCATAAATGACTTCAGCTTATCTCTCTCCAAGGAAGTTCAGCGGATACTAACAGAGGCTTGAAGACCATCCACCAGAAAGGTTTAGTTATCAAAGTGGAAAAGATTCAGCATTTGGAATACCAGCAAGGGACATGATGCATCATTGTTGAACATCCCACTCATCTTGGAATACTTGGCAGATATGTTGAAGAACGGCCTCGCATATGCATCTGCTATTTCAGCTAGATACAACACTGACCCTCCGTTTTTTTCTCACCCCTTACTAAGGCAATTCCTCAGGGGAATCAAGAACATTAAGCCACCAAGAAAGGCCCCGGTGCCAGCCTGGGACCTCAATTTTGTCTTAGAAAAACTGACCCTACCTCCTTTTGAACCAGCAGCTTCAGTTGACTTGCAATTTCTCTCATGGAAGACAGCTTTCCTGTTTGCAATTACCTCAGCAAGAAGGGTTTCGGAGCTACAGGCCCTAATGGCAATACCACCCTTTATTATTTTTCACAGAGACAGGGTCTCATTAAGGACCAACCCTACTTTTATGCCAAAGGTGGTATCTAGGGTTTCTTTAAATCAAGTCATTCATCTGCCTGCTTTCTTCCCCAATCCTGAGAACAAGGGGGAAAGACTGTTGCATACCTTGGACATTCACAGACAACTTCGATACTACCTGGACAGAACCAAGGCCAGCAGGAAGTCTGAACAACTTTTTGTAGCTTACGCCCCTGCAGTCCAAGGAAAAGCAATTTCAAAACAAACTATTTCTAAATGGATTGGACATTGCATCAGATTCTGTTATTCCTTTCATGGAAAGACTGTTCCAGCCAATGTCAGACCACATTCCACCAGAGCTACAGCCACCTCTACAGCATTCTTACGAGGGGTGCCTACCAAGGACATTCTAGAAGCTGCTACATGGAGCTCCGTGCATACATTCTCCAAACACTACAATCTCCCTCTATACTCCAGATCCAGAGCAGGCTTTGCTTCGGCAGTCCTGCAGGGTTTGATTGCCACACCATCTTTTCCCTAGAGCATTTCTCCTCCCCCAGCTAAGCTATGGTATTCTACCCACATGTTATGACTGCAGTTGCATTCTTGAAGGACATAGTACAGTTTTGTACCTACCATAAATGTAGATGTCCGATAGACATGCAACTGCAGTCGGATTTTCCCTCCCTCCATACCCCTCTATGCCTAGGGTCCACTCCTATCCCTGTTACTCTTAGCTGGGGATATCTGTTATGGTGTATTTGTTTTATTGCTCATTTATTTGTTTGGAATCCTGTTTTTGTCTTCCAATTTGATTACAGCCTTCCTTGGAGGGCACCTGGCATCTGGGGCAAGAAACACTGAAGAAAATGGTGTCGGCTGATGCTTATATACTCCAGCCGCTCTGACGTCGGAGAGAAATGCGACATCAGCCGACGTCGGACCCAGACTTTGGAATCCGGCCGACCGAGGGCTGCCTGAGGCAGGACAAACCCACATGTTATGACTGCAGTTGCATCTACATTTATGGTAGGTACAAAACTGTACTTTTTTCCTAGTTGATTTTCTATTACTTTCAACATATTTCTTCTTTGCTGACATCCAGGTAGAATTGGGACAAGCCAGTAACTAAATTTAATCCAGATTTTTAGCTTTTACTGTATTTTTGCTGCTCATTACTGTTTCACACTGGGGGAGCTCTAACCAACCTGCCGTTTAGAGTACTGTTCATTAGATTGGGTATTGCCTGAAATAGTTCAGTGAAATAAGGTAGATGAAGGAAGAGAAGAATTAGCCATTTTCCAAGTATCTGTTGTACTCTTAAGAGAAGTACCTCAAAACAAACTTAAAGGCAGATTTTGTGGAAATGTTGAATTAGTCCAGTAGTTCATGGGGTAAGGTGCACAGTCAGCGGATGAAATGGTGAAACCTGTTTTTTAGGGTGAGTGAGTCATTGTAGATTTAAAGGGGAATGTGCTCTTGTATTGAGCTTTTTAGACTGGGAGAACAGTTTTGGGGAATATAGCAGTTATAAAGTTAGCATGGCAAGTTGAAATATTCCATCAGTGATGCTTACACCAGTTTGTATTAGAGAGGGTAAAGTAGTAGAGTTGGTGCTCAGCTTTTAAGGAGGGATTTTTAAAGTATAGTGTGTTTTTGGGAATTGTAAGTCAGTCAGTGTATATCAGAGTTTGACAGTTTAGCAGTGGATGAGAGAGTGTGGTTAGTGAGACAATGACATATTTGAATATGTTTTAGTTCTACATGTTTTCTTGTGGTGGCTTCGGTGTATTGACTGAAACAGAAGGAAGAGCTGACTAACGGCTTGCATACTTGAACATAGTGGTTGATTTTGTTGTACTAAAGCTTTGCTTATGGTGGCTTCTGTTTACTGAGTGAAAGAGAAGGAACGGTTGAGACATACCTATAGATGAGTGAATGAGCTGGCTGTTGAGCAGGTCAAAAATGGACAGTAGGGCAAATGTTACTAATTCTAGGAGGTGATGAATAGCATACGTCTGATTTTTCTCTGAATTAACTGTTGGTATTTTTCTTGGAACCTTTAACCACTCTGAAATCTCTTCGGAGCAAGCTTTGAACCTGCACTAAGGATTGACATGCTCTGGTCATTGTCATCTATGTAAAATACAGTGGGCATTATTTGAGACAGGTTGATGAATAAAGAAAAAAAAATGTTGACTGCTAGAATTAAGCTTTGATATATTCCTTTGTAAGTTATTGTGGAGTGAGATAAGGTACCCTTGAGGTGGTCCAGTTCTTGTATCTGTTCAGTGGGTCAACTACCTTACTGTATCAGCAAACCCAAGTTTATTGATGAGAGAAAAGTAATGGCTCAGCAGCTGTAATGACTCCTTTATCCACGTTGAGTTTTTTTTTGCTTTTTTAGAGAGCTGTAATGTATTATTGATGAAAGCCACACTGTAAATTGCTGAACAGGCTGATTTTATTAATGTAACCATTTTAGTCAGGAAAAAAATGAGGATGTTTGCAAGGTCCTGAGTTTACGTACATATTTTTGCTCTGTTAACTTCTGTAAGTTGAAGTGAGGAGATGATAGATTTTACGCAAACGGCAATGTTCACAAAAATTAATTGACAATTGATCAAAAGTTTGAGCAGGTGGTGCGAGCAGAACCAAGACAGAACATTGACGATGTAGTTGGCAGAGTTGTATTTGGGGGCAGCGTCTCTATCTGTGAGTGCAGGCTTTCAGTGAATGTGTAAAATGGGAAAAGGGGTTGAGGATGGATGGAGAACCCTGCCACTGCGGATGCACAAGCCAGTGCATTTCTTTGTGCCGGTCGCAAGCCCGGATAAATGGGGAGGGTTGCGTCAGGAAGGGCATCTGGCGTAAAATTTTGCCAAGTCATACAGGCAGACAGCAGTACAGATATACATACCGGATCGGTCGAAGCCCGGGTTAACAACGACCGCCACCAGTACTGTTGTTAACCAACAGGGTGTTGGCGGAAATTGGGCTACTGTTGGCCAAAGGAGGAGAAGAGTGGGAAGGCATGCCCGAAGGTAGGTAAAGACTAGGACTGTGATAGTGAGGGTCGGAACTTTGAATGTTGGCAGTATGACTGGTATAGGGAGAGAGCTAGCTGATATGATGGACCGAAGGAAGGTTGGTATATTGTGTGTGCAAGAGACCAGATGGAAGGGGAGCAAGGCTAGGTGTATCAGAGGCGGTTTCAAATTGTTTTATCATGGTGTGGATGGGAGGAGAAATGGCGTAGGCATTATCCTGAAGGAACAGTATGCTAAGAGTGTTTTGGAGGTGAAAAGAGTGTCAGAGTGTTTATGAAGCAGGAAATTAATGGTGTAATGATGAATGTTTAGTGCATATGCTCCACAAGTTGGGTGTGCGATGGATGAGAAAGAAAAGTTTTTGAGTGAGTTGGATGAAGTGGTGATGACTGTACCCAAGGGTGAGAGACTGGTGATTAGAGCAGATTTCAATGGGCATGTTGGTGAAGGGAACAGAGGGGATGAGGAAGTGATGGGTAGGTATGGTATTAAGCAAAGGAATGCAGAAGGTTAGACGGTAGTGGATTTTGTGAAAAGGATGGACATGACTGTGATTAATACATATTTTAACAAGAGGGAGGAGCATAGGGTGACATACAAGAGTGGAGGAAGATGCACACAGGTAGATTATATTTTATGTAGAAGGGCCAGTCTGAAAGAGATTGGAGACTGTAAAGTGGTGGCAGGGGAAAGTGTAGTTAGGCAGCATAGGATGGTGGTTTGTAGGATGACATTGGTGATCAAGAAGAGGAGGATGAGTGTGAGGGCAGCACCAAGGATCAAATGGTGGAAATTAAAAAAGGGTAATTGTGAGGTGATGCTCAGGGAAGAGTTAAGACAGGCACTGGGTGGCAGTGAAGTTACCGAATAGCTGGGTAACTACAGCAGAGCTAGTAAGAGAGATGGCTAGAAAGGTGCTTGGTGTAATATCTGGAAAGAGGAAGGAGGACAAGGAGACCTGGTGGTGGAATGAAGAAGTACGGGAGAGTATACAGAGAAAGAGGTTGGTGAAGAAGTGGGATTGTCAGAGAGATGAAGAAAGACGAGTATAAGGAGATGAGGTGCATGGCAAAGAGAGAGGTGGCAAAGGCTAAGGATAAGGTGTATGAAGAGTTGTATAAAAGGTTGGACACTAAGGAGGGAGAAAAGGACCTGTACCGATTAGCTAGACAGGGACCGAGCTAGTAAAGATGTGCAGCAGGTAAGGTTGATAAATGATAATGAGGAAAACGTACTCACAAGCGAGGAGAGTGTGTTGACCAGATGGAAAGAGTACTTTGAGGGGCTGATGAATGAAGGGAATGAGAGGGAGAGAAGGTTGGATGATATGCAGATAATGAATAATGAAGTGCAGTGGATTAGCAAGGAGTAAGTAAGGATAGCTAAGAAGAGGATGAAGAACGGAAAGGCTGTTGGTCCAGATGACATACCTGTGGAAGCATGGAGGTGTTGAAATGGCAGTAGAGTTTTTAACTAGATTATTTAATGAAATCTTGGAAAGTGAGAGGATGCCTGAGGAATGGAGAAAGTGTTTTGGTACCGATTTTTAAGAATAAGGGTGATGTGCAGAGCCGTAGTAACTACAGAGGGATTAAATTGATCAGTCACAGCATGAAGTTATGGGAAAGAGTAGTGGAAGCTAGGTTAAGAAGGAAGGTGATGATTAGTGATCAGCAGTATGGTTTCATGCCAGGAAAGAGCACTTCAGATGCGATGTTTGCTCAGAGTGTTGATGGAGAAGTACAGAGAAGGTCAGAAAGAGTTGCATTGTGTCTTTGTGGATTTAGAGAAAGCATATGACATGGTGCCTAGAGAGGAGTTGTGGTATTGTATGAGGAAGTCGGGAGTGTCAGAAAAGTATGTAAGAGTGTGGTACAGGATATGTACGAGGGTAGTGTGACAGCAGTGAGGTCTGCGGTGGGAGTGATGGATACATTTATGATGGAGGTGGGATAACATCAAGGATCAGCTCTGAGCCCTTTCTTATTTGCAATGGTGATGGACAGGTTGACAGATGAGATCAGACAGGAGTCCCCGTGGACTATGATGTTTGCAGATGACATTGTGATCTGTAGTGAGAGTAGGGAACAGGTGGAGACGACCCTGGAGAGGTGGAGATATGCTCTAGAGAGAGGAGGAATGAAGGGCAGCAGGACTAAGACAGAATATATGTGTGTGAATGAGAGGGAGGATAGAGGAATGGTGAGGATGCAGGGAGTAGAGGTGGCAAAGGTGGATGAGTTTAAATACTTGGGGTCAACAGTTCAGAGTAATGGTGAGTGTGGAAGAGAGGTGAAGAAGAGAGTACAGGCAGGATGGAGTGGGTGGAGAAGAGTGTCAGGAGTGATTTGTGACAGACTAGTACCAGTAAGAGTGAAAGGGAAGGTCTACAAGAGGATAGCGAGACCAGCTATGTTATATGGGTTGGAGACAGTGGCATTGACAAAAAGGCAGGAGTCAGAGCTTGACGTGGCAGAGTTGAAGATGTTAAGATTTGTACTGGGTGTGACTAGGATGGACAGGATTAGGTGTAAGTATATTAGAGGGTCAGCCCAGGTTGGAAGGTTTGGAGACAAAGCCAGAGAGGCAAGATTACGTTGTTTGGACATGTGCTAAGGAGGGATACTGAGTATAATGGGGAAAGGATGCTAAGGATGAAGCTACCAGGCAAGAGGAAAAGAGGAGAGCCTAAGATAAGGTTTATGGATGTGGTGAGAGAGGACATGCAGGTGGTTGGTGTGACAAAGCACAATGCAGAGGACAGGAAGAAATGGAAACAGTTGATCTGCTGTGGCGACTCCTAACGGGAGCAGCCAAAAGAAGAAGTTGAGGATGGATGGGTTTGTGAAATGTTTGAAGTTGAATTTAGGAAGAAAGAGAAATCAAGCTGCTGTTATTAAATTGGATGCCTTTGTATCACAGGCATTAATATCAAAAACATAATGCTGGGTGCCCATCATCATGAAGTATGCTGTATGTATGTCATGTTTTAGATGAAAACTTTCTTCAGAGTTATGTACATGCTTGACTAACATCAAATACTGAAATGCTACTAATTTCATGAACTCTAATTGTACCCTGACTTAAAAATGAGGTTCATTCCTTTCATGGTATTTGAAACCCAAATCACTTGGGGAAATTAAACCACCATTTGTTAGACATTTGTGTATGGCACGTTTTCTTTTGCAAAATTTTTGTTCAGTATTTTCATTTGCCGAGTAGAGTAATTTAAACTGCAACTTCAGTTTGTTACTGAGTAGAGGCAAAATATTGCAGTAGGGTGTGGGGTCACATTGTCCCTTTCATGATGTTTGTTCTTTCTCCCCAGTTCTGCAACCGTGGTGTTTTTGAAACTCTGTTAGTGTATTATCATTTTTAGTTCTAGTTTAGCTGGTATGTGTTTGTGCCTTTGATATACTGACATCATTGCAGATAAGTCTAATGTATATGAAATATGAATGTGAGGTTGGCTGTAGTAGAGTTTTTAAGGGTATTCATAAAGACAAAACAATGAGGAGTTTTGTAGAATTGGGTTTTCCTTCCCCTATTAGTCCTTTTAGTTCAGTCCACTGTAATTTGGTGTTGCTGGGCAGAAATGCTATTTCTAGCATAGTTTCCTTTGGCAAGGTTGATAGTTTTCCTTGTAGGTGGAATTTTAAAAAGTGATCTTTAAAGTTTTAGTTGCAAGCTTTTTTTCCACATTTGCCAAGCAAGATGTTCAGTAATGGGGGTGCCGCACAGTCTCTTGCCATGTAGGAGGTAAGACATGGATGTGTCTGATCTGTATTAAAATGTGTGACTAGGGGGTAGGAAAAGTTTTGAATGGGTAGTAAAATATCATAGAAATAAAGTAAGGCCATATTGGGGGTAAAGGAGGCTGTAAACAGTGACCATTTTCTGAGGATGGTAGATGGAAGATGCACAGATTTGAGGAGGGGCTGAAGCTATGTCCTGAGATAAAGGTGGACAGGATGTTTCTTTCACAGGGACCGTGATAAGATGGTATTGATCACTCAAGGAGTTATGCAAGTTCAAGTGCATTGCGGTGCTCAATTCCTAAGCTCTTTACATGACTTAGTAATTGAAATTCAAAGCAACGCAATACAAAGACGATAAATGAACATATATCAGTATGCAACAAAATAATATAATAGCAAGTAAGTATAGAGTAGTTGAATGATAAAAAATAACTTGTAATAGAAAAGAATGTAAGTACTTTGTGGCATCAAGTTAGCAGATCTTCTGTAATGACTATTGTCTGGATTTATAAACTGAACAGACTCTGTTATTCATAGACGTGGTTTGCAGAGTTGTACAAGCACTTTGCTTGCAATGTTTAGCACTCCATCATACATTACAGTGATTCATAGTCTAGATTGAGGAACTGAGTGCTTGTGTATGATGAAATGTCTGTTTTTATGAATAGTGCATAAGAATACAGTACACAATGTGCTCTGTGCTGTCCCTTGTTACAGGCATTCCTGACACTGAGTTGCACTTCTGTCATGGAATTGCAGTGAAGAGGTAGCTGGTAATGTATGTGTTGAATACATTCCTCAAGTGTCTGTTCCTTGCTGCCATGTACTGTGCAGTCATTCTTAATGACATTTATTCATTAGGCATGATGGTTAACCTAGGTTCATTAATATGATGGAATCTGTTGATATGTGAGCTGCCATTGGTAACATCGCTGTATGAGGGCAGAAAGTGTGGTTGTATTAGGAGGTTTGCCTGCAGCAGGAGCACCACCACAGTTGGTAGGATTTACTTCAGTGTAATATCTGATTTGCTTCTTGGCGCTCTATACTGAGCAACACAGCAGCAGTCAAGAGGGATCGCTGCATTAACAAAGGAGTACATCATCTGTTTTGTTTTGTTTTTTTTGTTTATTTGTTTTTTTGCAGCTGGAGCTCAATATGTTGCCCATCTACAACCAATCTAAGCAGGTAGTGTCATGTTTGAGAAATTGCAGTCCTAGAATTTGTGTATGCGCAGTGTTAATATACTAGGTGTATACGGTTAAGTAAGGTCACATATAAGGTCTTGCCCCACTGTGTGCAATCTGTATGAATCCAAAGGGCTTTGATACACAGGTACAGTAAATACCAACCCTACTCCATGGTACACAGTGTTTTAATGAAATAATGCCTGTGGTCTGCATATTTCTATGGCTAATATGCTCAATACACACCAGACCCCCTTCCATGAAAAAAAAAAAAAAAAGACAAGAGCAGATTGTATTCCTCCAGTGCATACCTAGATGCTGCCAGTTGCATTGGCTACCTGTAGATAGTCCAGTGGCACTATGCATAATTCATAGACCCTTTAGCAACTAAATACAGGATGACCTTGATTAAAGTGATTGAGGAGACCAGAGCCATGTAATGAAGTTGACTTTTTGGCACACGCATGTTTGATGTCCCCATTAGCTGATATGTTGCTGAACAGTACATAGCTCAGCAGCACTGTTAGCAAAAGACAAATATCATCATTAAAGCAAAAGTGCTGTGATAGACTGTACCTTACAACTCTGCTATATCACAGCTTCACACCTAACTGGCTACCACAACCACACATGCTGCCCACTTTCAAAATTTGTGATGCGTTAATTCGTTTTTCAGTGGGAGCACAATGTTCATTTGATCACTGATTGCCATATATGTAGATGGCTCATTCTCCGTAGTCAGTTAGTGAACCTTAACTTTAAATGAATTTCTCTTGCCAATAACTGTGAGTGACAGTGCTGTGGCAGTGCTTTTTCTGTACAAAACTAGATGCACTAATATCACGTCAGTATTTAATGCACTCCCTAAAACCAGTCTTCTGGATGAACTCAGACAGGCATGAGATTTCTGCTTTGTGGTTTCATAGTGTACTGTTTCTCAGTTGCAGAATGAACTGAACAAGCTTATACAGTACTGTCTGGCAAATGCAGGTGTGCAGGATATATTTGGATTGAGCCAAAGGGATTTGGCTAGACTCTGGTGCACCAGTGTGTATTCCTTCCTTCATTATCTGTTGAAGAAATTACACGTTCTTTGTCCAGAACAAGGGAAAGCTAGTCTGTGTAGTAAACACTGTGCACCTAACACTTTCAAAACTATGTATGATGTGTATAATGTCTTCAGCTTTTATACAGTACTACTGCTGCTGTGGAGCCCTTACTGCTTCCTGTTAACCTGTGACCCTGACTATGGATCACAGTTCTTCAGAACCAGATGTAAGCAGCACAAGTCCCATCTGTGGACTATGTAGTGTTGCATGAATATGGTGGTCAAACGTCTGTTTAATGCTGGGATATCTGCGAAAATGGTAGTGTATACTATAATAAATCCAGTCAGAAAAATATTTTGTCATATAAAAATAGCTGAAAACTAAAAATACTGTTTTTAAATCTTAAAAACTATACAATGATGAATAAAGGAAGCTGAGTCGGTGACATCTGTGCCTGGCAGCTTTTGACAGCAAATCTGATTACTGTCCAAGAAAAACATCTTGAAGGCAAGAAAATATGAAGATGGCATGATAATTTTATTTGAATTAACACTGAAGAAGAGGTCTAGACTGGAGTCCAAACTGCGAGGAAAAAAAAGCACAAGTTTAGACGACTTACTAAGACAGTAGCAGAAAGATTGTGTATGCATGTTGTCATCTTAGTTCCATAGCTGCACTAGTGAGAAATGCTGTTTTAAATCACTGCTTCATGACTGCACTGGGGGTTCACAAAAGAACCTTAAAAATTCAGATTAAATTGCTGCCCCTGCTTTCATGGACACTCTTTAAATAAAGATGACAATCAAAAGCATTGTAATTTGCTCAAGTTCGTTGTTTGCAGGCAAAACAACAAAAGAAATACTGAACATCTGCTGAGACTGGAAGATAGTCAGCTCACACATGAACAGTTGCTACAAACGTACGAATGGACTCTAGAACAATCAAACTTTTGTACAGAGCAACTCAGAGACTGAAATATATGAAAAATTTAAAGAAAATAAAAAGACAAACCATCACAGATTGGTAGCCAACCACCCCATATCGGCTTAAAAATAGTAGCAGTAGTACTACTAGTAGTACGTGTCGGGTCTTTATGCTGTTACAGAATTGAGGCAGCTTCTAAGGATTATATCTGTGAGAGTTCAATTTCCTGTAAGGGTAAGTTTTATGTGTAATAACTAGCTGTGAGAAGTAATAAGATAAGAAGTCCATTATCTACAGTACAGAGACTATCCAGTAAAGCAGTTTCCTATGCATGTTTCTCTCAATTAAAACTGTACTGCCATTAACACAGCTTAGTGAGCCCCTTTTGTATTAACACCCAGTATGAGTCCCTTTAATTTTCCAAAACCTAAAATCTTTATTTCTTCTATAAAAAGATTATGTACTGTAAGGGTAAATATTGGGCAGCTGTTTGAGTTATGATGCAGATAGTTAAATAAATGCACCATTGTATATTTTATTATTTAGATGGTGTATTGTTTCAGAAAAGATTTTCCTGGGTGGGGATAAAACTTTATTTGTAGTTTTCAATGTCGACTTGTGCTTTTCAGTTTTTTTTAGAGGTAATAAGTTCAAATATGTAAGCTTCTTTCATAGAGACATAATACAAAACTTTTAAATTACAAAAGCATGTCTGCTTTAAAATGTGTTCTAATTATACACTGTTGAAGGTTGCTTGTAAATCTAATGATGTTAAGTTGTCAATCTCGCCTTCATTCTTGCTGGATGGGTTCGGAGCCGATCCTCGGCTCTGACTCGGCACTTGCTTTAGCTTGAGAACTCCTTTTACCAGCTCGAGGCAACCCTATATCCCATGATGCAAGGCGGAACTACCCCAGATCTCGTTTGCCGCTTAGCGAAAGAGGTCTCCTTTGCCAGCTGAGGTAAGTGATTTTCTTGGTAAAATCAGAAAAGCTTAGTTAGGGTTTTATTTTCCCCTTTTATTCATAGTATAGTCTGTAGTGAATTACAGCCCACCCTATTCCCTTGTTTTTCAAACTTTTATAACCTTTTTATAACCTTTAGTGTAAAGTTTTAGTTAGGCCTAAAACCCCATTGGTTAATCCCTTCCTGTGTGTTGTGTGTAGGGGATTAATTTTGTGTGTTTGTTGGGGTTTGTGTGTGTTACTTCCTCCTAGGATATGTCTAGGGAAGGCAAGGTCTCAGGCTTCAAGAAGTGTGACTCGTGCTGTCAGAAAATGTCTCTGACAGACGGTCACACTTCTTGTGTTTATTGCCTGGGGCCTTTGCACCTGCAGGACTCCTGTGCTTTGTGTCACTCTTTTAGTCAGAGAGTTCTGCAGGAAAGGAGGAATAAGCTTATCCTCCGTGGCTTACTTAAGCCAGAAGGTTCTCCCTCTAAAGCAGGGTCTGGGAAACCTTCTAAGCCACCGAAGGCTCAGGCTTCAGTATCCAAGCCTCCTCTGGTGGCTCCGGCTCCGTCGGAGCCGAGATCGGCTCCGGCTGGAACCGATGTATCTACCATAAAAGTAGTAGGTTCGGCACTGGCTGGTTCCGATACCTTGTCTACTGTGGCCTTGTCGGCTCCGGTTGGAGCCGACACCTTATCCAGCATCGGAGCAGAGAAACCTTCGGCTCCATCTGGAGTTCAGGGGACTTCGGCTCCGATGGCTTCGTCCCGAAAGAGATCGCGGTCCCCTTCGTTACTGAGTATCCACTCGGCTACGGGGTCTCCTCTTTTGCCGGAGCGGAGCCATCGGAGCCGATCTTCGAGATCTTCCAAGCTGTCTGACCACGACTTAGAGAGGGTGGTAAGCAGGCTGTTGAAGTCTCAGGCACTGGCCCAAATGCTCCATAGCCCGTCTCAACAGACTTCGGCTATAGCCTCACCCCTTGAACTTCCTCCTCCGACTCCACACCAGAGTTCGGAGCCGGAGCTTCTCGGGACAGCAACTGTTTCGATGCCAGAGCCGATACATCCTTCGGCTCCGTCGTCCTCTGCTCCGATCTCCTCCTTGAGGCCTTCCTTGGAGGGATCCGGTCGTCGGGTTTCCATTGTCGGCTCCGAGGGGGCTAGTGGCATCGGACCCTTGTCCGACCCCGCTCTCCCTCTCGGGGCTTCGGCTTTGGTAAGCTCGGCGCCGACATCGGCCTCGGAGCCTTGCGTCTCATTGGAGCCGGGAATTCCTGTTTCTCGAGCGGGATATTCCGCCTCCCGGGAGGGAGCCTTTGAGGTGATGAGGAGTGTCCTGGCCTCTGAGCCTGGTCAACGGTCCATCCCTCTAGCTCCTCCCTCATCAGTGCCTGCAGACGCCTCTTGCCAGCCTCTTGCTCTCAGGCCCAGGGATCCATCGCCCCAGGTTTCCCCACTGGGAATTTCCTCCTCTTCCGAGGTTTCTCCTGATCCTGCAGGGGAACCCCTCGGAAGAGGACGGTAAGAGGAAACACACAGACTCCCCTGAGTCTATTACATCTGATACCGACTTAGATGAGTTGGAGGGTTCCCCACGGTCCCCTCTGAGGATGTCTCCTTTTCAGACATCCTTGAGCTCCTCAAACAGAGGGGAATTGGCCTCCATTGACCCCTCCGAGGATGAGTCGGTATACCTGGAGGCTTTGGATCCCGACCCTCCATCTCCTGGGTGTCTCCGCCTTTCACCCACTTATGCAGGTAGTGGCTCGAAGGCGTGGCTCCAGATTCTGTGGAACCTGTCCCCAGGAGACCATCCAAATTCATCACGCCCCTTCGGACAAACAGTTCCTTTCCAAGGGTGTCTCTGTGGATGCTATGGTGGTGGCGGCCACTAAGAAGGAACTGGCGGATCCTTCAGTACCTGTCCATCCTCCTAACAAGGATTCTAGGACCATGGACAGGTATGGAAAGCGGATGTTTTCTTCAGCGACCTTTGCTATGCTCGCTGAATTATCTTTGTCACTTCACCAGGCTTCAACGAGATATTCTCAAGGAACTGGGTGAAGTAGTCCAGGATCCTTCTGCTGCTGGGGCTCAAGAAAAGATTGCCTCGCAGCTTGCAATCCTGAATTCCATATCTAACTCCTCCATGCGGCTCATATCCTATGCGGCCGATGGAGCGAGCAGGGCCGCAGGCACAGGAGTTGCTCTTAGACGCCAAGCCTGGATGCGGCTTTGTAATTTTGTGGACCCCTTTAAGGCGTCCTTCCCTACTACACCCTTTGATGGTTCGGCTTTGTTCGGACCTCAGGTGAAGGATACCTTGACCAGGTGTGAGCAGGACGGTAAAACTCTTTCTGCCGTTGGAGTCCAATTTTCCACTCCTTCTAGACCATATCCCAAGGGTCAGAAGGGGGGGGAAGATGTGGTTCCGTAAAGCCCAAGGAGCTACACCGGACGCACGTGGTCAGTTTACCCCCAGAGGCAGAGGGGTAACAATAATAGACGCCGCCCTAGAGGCAGGGGGGGGTCCTCAGAACCAGGGCAACAGGGAGTCTCTTCCTGAGAAGCCCTTTCAGCATCCCTGAGGTGTTGCCCGACTGTCCACCCTTGGAGGCAGTCGGGGGAAGGAGTTCACTGTACCCAGTAGCCTGGCAATCCCTATCACAAGAGATGTGGGTACAGTCGATCATATCCGAGGGTTACAAAATCCCCTTCGAAAGGTTTCCCGTACCTCTACAATCCCTTCCAGACATCTCACCCGGTCAAAGGGATTTGGCAGAACAGGAGGTTTCAAAGCTCCTAGAAAAAAGAGCCGTCCAGACGGTGCCGGCAGACCAGGTAGGATCCGGCGTCTACTCGAGATTCTTTTTGGTCCCCAAAAGGACGGGAGATTGGAGACCAATATTAGACCTGAGCAATCTAAACAGATTTGTCAAGAAGGCAAGATTCCGGATGGTCACGCTTCAGTCCATTCTGCCATTTCTGGGCAAGGACAACTGGATGTGCTCTATAGACCTTCAGGATGCGTACTATCACATAAAGATTCACAGACGCTCCAGAAGGTTTCTCCGCTTTCGGCTAGGGACCAGTCATTACCAATTCAGGGCACTGCCCTTTGGCCTCACTTCAGCCCCCAGAGTGTTTACCAAATGCATGGCAGTGGTCACAGCTCATCTGAGACGTCAAGGATTCCAGGTGTTTCCCTACTTGGACGACTGGCTCCTCTCCGCCACCACCAAGTGTCAGCTTCTTCAGTCCCGAGACTACACTCTACAGCTTTGCAGAAGTTTGGGAATTTCAGTAAATTTCAAAAAATCTTCTCTGCTGCCTTGCCAATCTATCACCGTTATAGGCGCAGAATTAAACACCGTCAAAATGTTAGCCAGACTAACAGATCAAAGAATTCTGGACATCCAAAAATTTGTTCGGATTCTATTGCAAAGCAACAAGATCAAAGCCAGATTTATACTGAAGGTTCTAGGTCTTATGGCTGCGGCCATTGTTCTTCTACCACTGGCTCGCTTCCACATGCGTCTTCTGCAGTGGATGCTATTCACGCAGTGGTCGTACCACAGTCTCCCGATGAGGCACGAAATCTTAGTCACAGTCGTGCAGAGCTCATCTGAACTGGTGGATATCTTCCCCTCTTCTTCATCAGGGCCGACCCTTTATTCCCCCCCCCCGGTTGCCACAGCCACTACGGATGCCTCTCTGATCGGGGGGGGGGGGGCATTATCAGGGCAGGATGGTCCACGGGACGTGGCAACCCATAGAATACCATCTGCACATAAATGTCCTGGAGATGAGAGCAGTGCTTTTAACGTTGCAAGCCCTCAACGACTTTCTTCCCACGGGACTATTGCAGTACAAACGGACAACATGTCCGTGGTCTGGTACATCAACAAACAGGGCGGGACCAGGTCCTATCCGTTATGTTGAGAAGCTCTCAGACTTTGGCAATGGGCGATCTCTTCTCAGCGGTTTCTGATAGCAACGCACATCCCGGCAGGTCCAACCTATTGGCGGACAGGCTGAGCAGATCCATTCTGATGCCTCACGAGTGGTCTCTCAATCAATCTGTAGTGGATCAGATATTTCTGAAGTGGGGCACTCCTTGTTGCGATCTTTTTGCTACTCCTCAAAACAACAAGTGCCCGATTTTTCACTCTTTCCCCTTCCAGGCCAACCCTGAGAGACTCTCTAACCCAGGATTGGCCCGGGACTTCTGCACGCTTTTCCTCCCTTTCCTTGATTCCACACGTCATTCAGAAAGCCACCGCTTTGAGAGCCAAGTTGATCCTCATTGCCCCATATTGGCCTCGACAAATTTGGTTTCCGCCTCTGCATCGTCACCTTCTGGTGCAGCCCTGGCATCTGGACCCAGTTCCGGATCTCTTGATCCACCAGTCGGGTCAGCAGCACCGGGCCATTCATTCTCTCAACCTCACTGCTTGGTTGCTCCACTTCCTTCCCTAGCCAGGCTACCGATGATTTCTGACTCAGTCAGAGACATTTTAGTGTCTTCTTTGAAGTCGTCCACTAGGACTGTTTATGCTAGCAAGTGGCGACGTTTTCTATTTGGGAAAATTCCAGAAATATTGATCCCTTTACTGCTCCTGTACATTCTGTTTTAGATTTCCTGGCGGAGGTTTTTCATTCAGGATCCTCGTCATCTACAGTCAAAGTACAACTGACTGCTATTTCCAAGTATCATGTTGGCTTGCATGACAATAACATTATGTCTCATAGATTATGCAAGGCCTTTCTGAGAGGAGTTTTCTCCTAAAACCACCTATAAAGCATCCTCCTCCGCAATGGGATCTAAACTTAATGTTGGCATCCTTGATACTACCTCCCTTGAACCGCCTGCTTCATGTTCTTTGAAGTTATTGACCTGGAAAACTATATTTTACTGGCTGTCACTTCTGCAAGAAGGGTTTCGAGATTCAAGCTCTCTGCATTCGTTCCCCTTATTTGGTTTTTCATAAGGACAGGGTATCATTAAGAACTAACCCTTCCTTTCTCCCCAAAGTCGTGTCTCAAACCAATATTAACCAATCTATAGATCTACCAGTCTTTTCCCAAACTATTCCGACAGAGCTGAACAGAAACTGCATTTTTGGATGTCCATCGTCAGCTCAGGTACTATTTGCATAGAACTAAACAATTCAGAAAATCGGACCAATTATTTGTCTCCTATGCAGAAAACAGGATAGGTCTTCCAGTTTCTAAAGTGACCTTATCCAGATGGTTGACTTCCACCATTTCCTATGTGTACTCTCTCAGAGGCAAACAGCTATCTTCTAAGCCAAAAGCACACTCAACCAGGAGTCTATCCACTTCTGCAGCTTTTCAGGATAGACTACCCATTGATACCATTTGTGCAGCAGCTACTTGGGCCACGCCTCATACCTTTGTCTCTCATTACAAGTTGGACTTGGCCTCCAGAGATAGGGCCAGTTTTGGTTCCACAGTTCTCAAGAGTCTGTTCCATTGAGCCACCCGGGATACAGGTGCTAGGGACGGTCCCATCCAGCAAGAATGAAGGCGAGATTGACAACTTAACATTTAGAAGTTATGTACCTACCATAACGCTCCATGTTCGTTGTCTTCTCGCCTTCTTTCTTAGGCCCTCCCTCCTTCCCCCTGGCCTGGACAGATCTTGAAGAGTTTCTATTAGGTTGTTTCCTCCTGAGCCTTCATATGAGGACTTCTATTAGGAACTTGTGTTCCTAATTATGTTAGGATAGTCTTTAGCAGGGTAGGTTAGCTACCAAACGAGATCTGAGGTAGTTCCGCCTTGCATCATGGGATATAGGGTTGCCTCGAGCTGGTAAAAGGAGTTCTCAAGCTAAAGCAAGTGCCGAGTCGGAGCCGAGGATCGGCTCTGAACCCATCCAGCAAGAAAGAAGGCGAGAGAAGACAACTAACATGGAACGTTATGGTAGGTACATAACTTCTAATTTTGCTTGATGTAACTTATTACTGTATATCTGGTAATGAAAATTCAGGTTGGATTACATTAGCCTCGCATGTCCCACTTGCTTAAGAATAAACTATACAGTTTACAGAAGAATTTCCTCTGGAGTTCATAGTTCATTATATGCTGTCAGCGGTCATGTAGACCTTCTATATTGCAGATACCGTCAAGTCCAGGAATGTACTTGTAATTCCTTTGTAATTATCAAATTTTCCTTAAATGATAATGAAGTGGTGTATTTTATTCAACAAGGTACTTTGTTCCATAGTTTTGGAATCATTTATGTTACATAAGAAATCCTTTTAATAGTTTTATTCCTACATATTTTGAATTATGGCCCTCTATCTTGTATCTGGATATTGTGAAAGCAACTTCTGTTTTAACTCCTTAAAGCATAATTGTTTACTGCATTTTGAGCTAAATATAACTGACTTCTCACATGTGTATAAAATAGTGTGCAAGTTAAGATACTTTAGTCTAGATAAGTAAAACCGTTGATATCTTTGCATATCATTTTTGTATTCTGTTTTTCTGTCCTTTAGAGAGTGAGCATATACTTAACTTGCACTCAGTGACATGTCTTACTGTTATAATATATAAGGTTTTGGGAATGAGATCTGTCTCTACAGTATTGTTATAAATTAAACCCATCTGTCTTAGTGCTTTTGGTTTTATCTCTAGAACGTGTTTACAGCTAATGTTGAATAAACAGTAGTACCTAGGTCTCTGATACGTTTTACAATCTCTAGATGTTTGTCTCCCAGTTTTATATCAAAATTAGTGTCAGATTTAGTACCTAGACTTTTACTTTACCTTTGGTAGTGTTTGAACCTTAATCTCTTAAGCTATTGGTGTAATTCTGCAAACTAGGTATTTATTTAACTCTTCAATGTCTTTTGAGTCTATTACTTCTTCAACCATCTTAGTCATCAGCATATGTAGATATGCAGATGTTCATACATTTGGTGCTCTTTGGCAGGGCTTAGAATACTATATTAAAGAGAACTGGATCCAGCATGGAGCCCCGAGGTCTCCCTGGTTAGTAATGTATGGGTTTACTCTTAAAACTATAAAAAAAACTTGATATAATCTTCCCTTGAAACTTGTATGCATTAGAAATGCATTGAAACTCAAATTAATTGAAAATGTATCTGGCCAATGGCGGATTAAGTATACCCAGGACCCTGGGCTGTTTTTAAACCATGGGCCCCGTACACATTTTTATGACCTTGCATAAATGCGTGTATTCTTTGAAACACCTTCATGATGGTTTTAAATGATATTTCTCAACAGCATTATTTCTTAGTGTTTAAATTTGTAGTTGTGAACATTTCCAATAAGCAGTGAAACAAAATGTATGAACCAATGACAAAAGTACCAACTTCAGAACATTCCAACAATAAACGGACACTTAAGCTGCTGTCATTATAACCCAGCAAATCCATGCTTAACAATTACAGTCACTTTAATAACTGTGTACACGCCACCTGTCTGATTATGATAAAAAAATAAATACATTGCCACAGTAAAGTATTCCAGTTTGCTTTACACAAGCTCACATTAGTCCTGCAAAAAACATACTTTAACTTTCAGCTCAGCAGGGTCCACAGACATCCTCAAACCAGCAATAAATAGCTACATTGTTGAATGCATCCTTCCCAGCTGTCTGTGTTAAAAAAAAAAAAAAAAAAAAAAAAAGTTTTGATTTGTTTCACACAGAAGTCATGCTGTCTAAAAAGAGCACAAGGTACTTACATCCACAGGAAACACCCTCCCCCTACTAGCAGTTATAGCTACTTTGACTGTTTACACTCCTTATTGTTATGAAGTAATAAATTACATATACTTTATTGGTAGCTTTTGATGAGCTACATGAAATAGTATAAAGCTCTGTAGCATCATGTATGAACCAGCCCACGTGTAGCACAGTTTAGAGGAATATTTACTAGACCATAAAAATATTAACCAGCTGATACCATATGCTAAGTTTATATGCACAGTCGTTACAGAAGTAAGCCATCTGAATAATCCCACATTAGAGAACTATTACTAATGCAGAGTTTGCTGCCTGCAAACAATTATACATTTCAGTGCTTCATCTAAAAATTCTGTGCCTGTTGCTCTTGTAAGAGTAAATTGCCTATGTTGAATTTAAAAAAAATATGTACTGGTGATATTGCTATAGCTTTTCTGAATTAGATCAGCTGTGAATTGGAGAATGGCTGTTGAACTACAAAAACAGGTTCATAGTTAACTAGGCATGCAGTCCTGAAAGCCATTAAGGAGCTTAGCCCTAATTTCAGATGGCTCCAGAGCACCATGTGGTTAAGTGAACTTGCTCAATGTCATACAATAGTAAATGAAGATGGAAAGATTCATACCCTGCACCCTTGCCACAGGAAGCAGTTCATGAACAAGTCAGGGCTTTAGTCCTTTGAGCTAAAAGCTAGAACAGTTTTTAATTAAATGAAGAAATCCTTCATAATCTGATCTTGTACAGAAGACTATTACAGTAACACACAACAATGGCTACATAATGGATGCAGAAGATCAGACTGTTCTAATCATCACTCCAAATAATGCAGACTTTAATGTTTGACAAATGTCAATCCCTTTGCAGTTGGCGGAGACTGTAAGGAAGGTATTGCTAACATTATTACACAATCCAGGCCTATTAATGATTTAATTCCTTCTTTAGTGTGATATATAAAAAACAAAACAATTGAATACAATATAAATGCTGTGCCAGCTTTTGTCCAGCAACTCAAGTTCTACAAAAATCAGAAATATTACTGCATACAGTATACCTTTTTTTTGGGGGGGGGGGTGCATGATTACAGAGTACCTGCATCTCATTTTAGATCTCCAGATGTCATCATGAATAGCTATCCCTCTGACATCATTCAGTACAGGTCTGACCTACTTGAGTGGCTAATAATGCTGTATTGTTGCAACATATACCTCCGAGTCTACAGTGCTATATCGTGGATAAATGGGGTTGTATGCAGGGTAATGAATCAGACCCCTGCCAGCCACACCAATATCCCATTACTTGGCTGTCTCCCCAATTACCATTAACTGTTCAAACTTGATAATATACATACTGTTTTCTTTACTTTTACAATTGTCACATTGATTTGTATTTCATTTAATTTTTTTTTTTAATTTTACAGAAAAACACTGACACACATTTTCTAAACAAAACGCACCCACACTGAAAACGGGCTTAGTATGAAAAACTCTAAACATTTTTCCCTTGTGAGACTAGTGAAAATGTGTCTGGCAACCCATTAAGCTACTAACAATGTGCTAGGATTTATACTGGAATAGCATATAGTGAAGTACTAATTGGCATCTTTGTGAAGGGTGCAGGAATTCAGAAGACAAATGAATAATGCATTTGCTAACAGCCTGGGACTGCCCAGTGGACATAAGTGTCTTTTATTAGAACAGCTCAGGAGTATTGCCTGGTGAAGTAACTTGGCAGAGTCACAGATGAAAAATGATGGTTGAAGGAATCAAACCATGTTCATTTGCACTAATTGCTAGACAAGCTGTTGTAGCCCATACACAGTGCGTTTCACATGCGTGCCTGCAAACAAGCTAAATTAAATTTTATTCTTGGTTAATTAATATTAGACTCAGACTTCTTGTTGTCCAGTTTCTTCACAGCTAAATAATACACGCACACTGCCAGCATTCAGCAGAACAAGGAAATCAAGGCTCACATCCAAAGAACATGGCTCACAAGATGATGCTCTCATTTACTAGTTTCATAGGTGTATATAATAGGCTAACGACCACCAGAGCATTTATAAGCCTAGCCATGCAACTCAAATCAGTTGTGCCTCCATGTAGCATAGGTGCATATTTATAGGGTTATAATAGGTGGCTAAAGATTTAGTGAAGGGTATGTCTGGGAATATTTACTTTCAGCCTCTTTCTATCAGAGACATGGGGGTTCAGACTGGGGTGAATTTTCACTTTCCCATCCAGTGGTCAAGGTTTTGTTTGAAAAGGTTTAGGGATGGACTGTGCTTTGCATGGATGGAAAGGCCTATTCCAGAGCATGGGGATCCTTTGAGACGTATCTGTCTCACCAACATGTTCTGTTTGTCATAAACAAAGTTTAAATCCTTGGATCTAGTGTTTCTGGTGCTATTCGTTTTGCAGATGTGCAAAAGGTCAATCAGGGCTGGATCTAAGGATGCCTTGTGTGCCTGACATAAATTGCCTCTCAGTAACCAGTAAGAGACAAGAGTATGGAGCTTTAAGGTTGTCTGTATAAGACCGTATATTAATACTCTGGATTTTCTTGGTGAAGAACCTTTGTGGATGTTCCACCTATTGTAGATGCCAGGTCAGGTACTTGCTGAAGGAGGCATTGTACTTGACTGGTTTGATAAGAACTGAGTAAGGTGGTACTATAACGTCCTTGCACCTGGATGCCATACCCTTATAAGCTGGGTGACAAAGAATGATTTTCTTACTATCATGGCCATGTGTTGGTCAAAGGCCAGATTACTGGCTATGTATGTTGACAGACTCCTAACTACTGGAACAACTCTTAGGGGTGTATTATTGATGTTGTAATTAACCTGGGTGGACTCTTTCCTGAAAGGCACTATAAATTACTTCTTGGCATTGATTTTTAATTTGCAACTTTGGCACCAGTCATTTGTCTGTTTTACACTCGTCTTGCAGGATGTTAGTGTCGGAATCTGCTCCCAGATTGTGGTCATATGCAAACTTGATGAGCCAGAGGCCCTTGACATTAGCCTCGATCTCCAAGAAGTAGATGCCAAAGAGGAGCGTGCCTAGCCCTGAGCCGTGAGGTTCTCCACTGGTGACTGGTCTCTTGGTGGAGGTGGTTTTGCCAATCTTGACATCATGGCCCCTGCCTGAGAGCCAGCTGGCAATCCAGTAAGTTATGTAGGGATTTATGCCTAATTTGGTGAGTTTAATATCTGAATGGAGTATTGTATTGAATGCCTTAGCCAGGTCTAGATAGGTGGTATGCACTGTTTTCCTCTTATCTATTACCTTGGTAACCCTCTCAAAGAAGTTTACCAGGTTAGGTATCCATGAGCTCTAACAAAACCAAACCAGGATGGATCCAATGTCTGTAGGTTGCGAATATATTTGTTCATAATTTTCATGATAATTTGTTCCATGGCTTTGCATATTACACTGGTCAGACTAATGGGTCTGTAGTTTTCGGGGTTGGTCGATGCCCTTGTGAAAAGGAATAACAGATGTTCGTGTTTCACTGTTGCAGTCATTACACTTGGGTTATCCTGCTGGCAGGCGACCTGCAGTCGGCCCGAGTTCCAAAGTCTTGGTCCAGCGTCGGTTGCTGTTGCCTCTTCCCTGACGTCAGTGCACCAGGGGTATAAAAGATGCAACCGACGCCATTTTCTTCAGTCTTTCTTGCCGCGCGGTGCCCGAAGCAAAAGCAGTTTGCAAGTGCCGGTCGGCTGACTCCTGAGATTTTCGAAATTGAGTTTCAGATCCGAAGTCTTCAATAAAGCTAAGTACCCCATTGGGGAAACTTTTTCTTGCTCCAGACCGATGTCAGTAAAAGTTAATAATTGTATTTCTTGTGGGAAGCAAATACCTCATAAGGACTTTCACTTTTACTGTATTCCTTGCCTAGGACCTGTTGTCGGTTTTGTGCTAGAATCAATAAACGCACTATTGAACGTCTGTTTGATTTTACTTTACATTATTTTGGCCGAAGGTTTAATTACATAATGCCGTCGGAACAACCGACGACCGGAATTTATAAAAAATGCAGACACAAAGAAAAGGACAGGCATCCGAGGTCCAAAACCGATGACGAAGCCTATTCTAGACCAGTCGCCGGTTCGCCGGTTCTCAGTGAGGCGCTTTCGCATCCCCTGACACCCGCTACCTCAGAGCCACAGGCCGCAACCGACAGCCACGTGGAGACACCAAGGCCTGTGGAAACTCAAGGTATTGGGCCTACGGAAACTATTCCCTCAGTTGGGTCTGGAGCCGCTGAGCAGGCATCAGCTTCTGAGGGTGTTTTCAGACCTTCACAGCTTACAATTAAGCCCACTACAGCAGCCAAGGCAAAGTCAAAGACACCATTAAAGACAAGGAAACAAGTACAGTATTCTCCTGAACAGTCATCCATGCAAAAGAAACCTGTGCTTAAAATGGCCGAAGACCTAATTACTTTAATCAAGTGTTCCCATCCCCCTCCTGACAAAAGGCCTAGGCAAGACACTGACAATGATTCCTCTGACCAGGTTTCTATTTCCTCTGATTCCTCTTCTGATCAGGGATATTCTCTCCCTCCCTATGAGGACTCTGATGCAGAAGAGTCTATACCTTCAGCCTCTCTGCCTGAGGATTATTCTTTTGGTGAAACCCTGCACACCATGAGGGAGCATTTCCATTGGGAGAGCCAGGATTATTCGGAATCCAAGAAAAGGCTCAGAGACTTCCTTTTACTGCCTCAGCACAGGCCCCTGGCTATCCCCCGTGCTTAATATTGTTTATTTTCTCTGAATCCAGTCTGTCTCCTGATTCTTTACCCCCTGCACCAGTCAAGCCAGACAGGTACTACAGGGTCCCTGACTCTCATAAATTTCTTTACAAAAACCCCGCTGCAGACCCAGAAACAATTTCCCAGGGTCCTAAAGGGGTTAAGGCTTCAACTGCTAAAAATCCTGTCCCCTCGGATAGGGATTCCAGAGCTCTGGACAGATGGGGGGAAAAAAGTTTACACTTCTGCTACTTTAGCTGTAAGAGCTTTAAATTGCCAGTTTCACATGCTTAAATATCAACAGTACCTCATGTCATTATTAAAACAGAAAATGGTTTCAAATTCAGAAAGACCTGACAGTAAGGAAATGCAGGATTTATTGCATGCGGTTGAACAAGTGGGAAAGCATACTCTGCAATGTGGTTTTGATTCATTAGAGGCTTCTTGTAGAGCCGCAGTTACAGGCTGTTATCCGAAGGCATGCTTGGCTGAAAGAACAAAGTTTACCTGACCATGTTAAAGTAAAATTATTGGCTGCTCCTCTACAGCATGATACTTTGTTTGGTGTTAAGGCAGAAGAGGTGTTAAAGAAAATAGAGGAAAAAGCAAAATCAATGCAGACAGTGAAGGATTTCTTACAGGTTCAACCACCTAGATTTAGCAGAAACTGGCCTTCAAAAAATTGGTCCTTTCCAGTGTCAGACCGACCACAAAGAGGCAGATGACTCCCAAGAGGCAGATCTCAGCCCCAAGGCTCCTACAGACCTAAACAATGGGGTGCTTCAGCCCCCAAAGGAGGAGAAGACAAATCAGTTTTATAGGAAACCGTCCCAATGACTTTCTGCCAAGCACTTACCTTTTGTCAGCACCCCTAGGGGGAAAGCTAGCACTTTTCTCAAAAAATTGGCACATAATCACCCAGGACAAATGGGTACTTAATATTGTTTCTCAGGGTTACAGGTTCCACTTTCATACGCTTCCAAAATCAAAAGGTATGCCAGACCTGCCACTAAGCCAATGGTCAGAGGCACAAGAACAGATTGCTGCTCTTATGGACATGGAAGCTATTCAAAGAGTTCTTCAGCAAGAACAGGGACAAGGATTTTACTCAAGACTTTTCTTAGTACCCAGAAAGGACAAAGCCTGGAGACCAATACTGGACCTGTCAGTCCTAAATACTTTCCTGGATGTTCCAAGATTCAAAATGTTAACACTACAGCAACTTCTGCCATGCTGGGCAAGAAGGCTTGGCTAGTTACCTTGGACCTCAATGAGGCATACCTGCATGTCCCAATCAGGCAGTCATGCAGAAGATACCTCAGATTCATAGCAGGCTCAATGCATTACCAGTTCTCTGCACTGCCCTTTGGCTTATCTACTGTGCCCAGGGTCTTCACAAAATGCCTGGCACCAGTAATTGCATTTTGCAGACAAAAAGGAATTCAAATATATCCCTACTTGGATGACTGCCTTATTCAAGCAGAGAGCAAGGACATTCTTCTAAAGCATCTGGCGTTTGTAAAAAGATTACTAATTTGCCTAGGGTACACAGTAAACAAAAAGAAATCAAAACAAGTGCCCTCTCAAAGAGATAATATTCCTGGGTGCAAGCTTAAATACAACTGCCCAGATGGCTTATCTCACGCCAGACAAACAAAGGCAACTGACTCATTACTTTCAAATGATGGCAACAAAAACCCAGCTCCCTGCAAGAAAAATTCTGCAGGCCCTGGGCTACATGGCATCCTGCATTCTACTAATTCCATATGCAAAACTGCATATGAGGAAACTACAGTGGTATCTAAAAAGTGTTTGGACTCAGCATGGTCACAGCCTAGAGACAATCATAACTTTAATTCCCTGCCTACAACAGGAGTCTCTATGATGGTCCCAGGCCTGTCACCACAACATGGGACAGCCTTTCACCTTACCCACAGCCAGGCAGACAATAACAACGGCTGTATCACATTATGCCTGGGGGGGCACATATGGCAGGAAAATGTATTCAGGGCACATGGCCCAAGGAACAAATGCATCTTCACATCAATCAAAAAGAGGTGCTAGCTGTACAGAATGCCCTGACAGCTTTCAAGGACCTTTTGCAACCAGGACAACTTTTAATAAAGACGGACAATACCACAGTTATGTGGTACATAAACAAGCAAGGGGGCACACATTCCTACCCCCTATGCAGACAAGCCATGACTTTGTGGAACACAGCACTGACCTATCAAGTACATCTGCAGGCACAATTCCTGCCAGGAACAAAAAATACACTGGCAGACGAACTAAGCAGAAATCTTCTGGATCCTCACGAATGGAAACTAAATCCACAAGTGTTCATGATAACGAGGAAATGGGGACGCCCAGACATAGATCTGTTTGCCTCCCCTCACAATTACCAAATACAAAAATTCTGCACAAGAATTTATCACTCTCAAGCATAGAAAGTGGATGCTCTATCATTTCAGCTGGAAAGGCCTGACAGTCTATGCCTTCCCTCCGATGCCTCTTATTACCAAGATGCTCCTAAAAGTCAGACAAGCAAGGCCAAAAATTATCCTGATTGCCCCAGACTGGCCACGCCAGCAATGGTACCCAATCCTAAAGAGCTTGTCTCAAGGGCCAGCTTGGCTTTTACCTCAAATTCCTCATCTTCTGACTCAACAAGACAATCAGATTCTGCACAGTCAACTCAGAACCTTAAATCTAGCAGCATGGCAGATAATGTAGCCACTCAGACTGCACCTCTCTAAAGCTGTTATGGATGTCAGTTTAGAAGCCAGGAGGCCCAGCACTAGGAAATCTTATGCAGAAGACAGGAGGCCCAGCACTAGGAAATCTTATGCAGAAAAATGGAAGAGATTCTGTGCTTGGAACCAGGCACAAGGGCTCGAACCACCTGTCCCAAATATATCTCAGATTATACAATACCTAACTGAGATGCTGGACAAAGGCCTATCTTTCTCATCAATTAAAATCCATGCCTCTGCCATTTCAGCTCATTTCAATACAGAACCTCCAATTTTTTCACATCCTTTACTATGACAGTACCTCAGAGGGGCAAAGAATGTAAGACCCCCAAGGAGAACACCAGTACCAACTTGGGATATCAATTTTGTTTTGGAAAAACTCATACTGCCTCCTTTTGAACCAGCCAGTACAGCCGATCTAAAATTCTTATCATGGAAAACTGCTCTGCTCCCAGCAATAACTTCAGCAAGAAGAGTCTCCGAGTTACAGGCATTAATGGCTGTGCAACCTTTCATCATTTTTCATCAGGACAGGGTTTCTCTTAGGACAAACCCAACATTCATGCCAAAAGTGGTCTCCAATGTGGCCTTGAACCAAACCAATCATTTACCAGCTTTCTACCCAAATCCCCAGAATAAAGGGGAAAGACTTCTGCACGCTTTGGATATACACAGATGGCTACGATTCCACTTGAACAAAACAAAAACTTTCAGAAAAACTGAGCAACTGTATGTTGCCTATGCTGCAGGATCACAAGGAACGCCGATTACAAAGCATCCAATTTCAAAATGGATAGGACACTGCATCCGCTTCTGTTATGTACAACATGGCAAATCAGTGCCTAAGGGCATTAGGCCACATTCTACCAGAGCAGCAGCCACTTCAGCAACTTTTCTCAGAGGAGTACCAACCAAAGACATTTTAGAAGCTGCAACCTGGAGGCTCAGTGCACACTTTCACCAAGCAATACCACTTACCTCTCTACTCTAAATCCAGAGCAGGCTTTGCCACTGCAGATCTGCAGGGCCTGGTAGCCTCTCCAAATACAATTTAGTCCCAGCCGCCCAACCTCAGCTTTGGGATTCTACCCAAGTGTAATGACTGCAACAGTGAAACACTATGAACATAGTACAGTTGTGTACCTACCATAAATGTAGATGTTAGAGTGTGTTCACTGTTGCAGTCCAGGTTACCTACCCACCATCCCCCTTTTCATTGCTGGGACTTTTCTGTACTTCTCAATTCTATACAACCTATGTGGTGTATTTGCTTGTAGATGAAGGAAATGTTTATATTAATATATGATTGTTTTTTGATATAATTTTATCTTTCCAGCCTTCCTATCTGGGGGCACCTGACATCTGGGGCAAGAAAAACTGGAGAAAATGGCATCGGTTGCATCTTTTATACCCCTGGCACACTGATGTCAGGGAAGAGACGACAGCAACTGACGCCGGACCAAGACTTTGGAATTCGGGCCGACTGCGGGTTGCCTGCCAGCAGGATAACCCAAGTGTAATGACTGCAACAGTGAATACACTCGAATGTCTACATTTATGGTAGGTACACAGCTGTACTTTACAGTCCTCCATTTGCTTGGTAAGTATCCTGTTTTGAGACTGTAGTTGAAACGTGATACTGGTAGATGTTCATCGTGTTTCACTGTTGCAGTCATGACTGTAGGGTTCTCCCCTGCCGGCAGGCAGTCCTCGGTCGGCCAGAATCCCAAAGTCTGGGTCCGGCGTCGGCTGCTCAGACATGCTCCCTGACGTCAGAGCGCCAGGAGTACAAAGCTGACAGCCGACGCCATGTTCTCCAGTCTTTCTTGCCGTGCGGTGATAGCAGTTCGCATTTGCCGGTCGGCTGACTCCTGACCATTTTTTTCTAAACTACTTCAGTCCGAAGACTTTCTTCTTCTACTCAAAGCTAAGTACCCCGTTGGGGAAACTTTTTTCTTGCTCAAGTCCGATGTCAGAAAAAGTTAATAATTGTATTTCTTGTGGGAAGCAAATACCTCATAAGGATTTTCATTCTTACTGTATTCCTTGCTTAGGCCCTGACCACAACGTAGCTAGTTGTCAGTTTTGTGCTAGATTCAATCAACGTACAATTAAACGAAGGTACGATTTTGCATTTCATTACTTCGGTAGGCGTTTTAATTACAAAATGTCGTCGGATTTGGTTCCGGCTACCGGAGTTCGGAAACGACGCAAGGATAAGGACAGGCCTCCGAGGTCCAAATCGGACGATATTGTACAAGCAGAGCCAGCTTCAGGTTCGGCCGTAGTCAGTGAGGCGCTTTTGCAGCCCCTGTCGTCAGCCATTTCGGAACCAATGGCCGAAACAGACTCCCACGAGGAGCCAACTAGGCCTTTGAATATTTCTGTTGCAGGACCTTCGGACAACGCTCCTTCAGATGGGTCCGGAGCCGCTGTGCAGGTACCGGCTTCCGAAGGGGTTTTCAGGCCTACTCATCTTCTAATAAAGGCAAAGCCAAAGACAAAGGCAAAGACTCCTTCCAAATCAAAGACTACAGCCCAGGCCTCTTCTGATCCGGCACCAAAGTCTCAGAAACAATTACTTAAGATGGCGGAGGACTTACTTACTATGATTAGGGGTTCACATCCCCCTCCAGATAAAAGGCCAAGGCAGGAAGTGTATTATGACTAATCTGATCAGGCTTCTGTTTCTTCAGTTACTTCTTCTGACCAGGAATATTCTTTCCCTCCTTATGAGGATTCTGAAGCTGAGGAATCCATTCCTTCAGCTTCTCCCCCTGAGGATTTCTCTTTTGGGGAAACTTTACATGAAATGAGGGAACATTTTCACTGGGAAGGACAGGAGTACTCGGAATCTAAGAAAAAACTTAAGGATTTTCTTCTTCTTCCCCAACATAGACCCCTGGCTATCCCCCCCCCCCTATTTTGGATATTGTGGATGATGCTTTTTCAGAGGCTAACTTAACTCCTGACTCTTTTCCTCCAGCTCCTGTTAAGCCAGACAGATATTATAGGGTTCCTGATTCCCACCAGTTTTTATACAAGAATCCTACTGCTGATCCTGAAACCATTTCTCAGGGTCCTAAGGGGGTTAAGGCCGCTACTGCTAAAAAACCCATTCCCACTGAGAAGGATTCCAGATCTTTAGAAAGATGGGGCAAAAAAGTGTACACTTCTGCTACTTTATCTATTAGGGCTTTAAACTGTCAATTTCATATGCTGAAATACCAGCAATTTCTTCTGTCTGTTTTGAAACAAAAGCGAACTACCATTTCTGCCTGTGCAGATGATAAGGAATTACATGATTTAATGCATGCCACTGAACAAGTTGGGAAGCATGGTTTACACTGTGGATTTGATGCCTTGGAGGCTTCTTGTAGGGCTGCTGCCTCTGGTACAGTCATTAGAAGGCATGCTTGGTTAAAGGAACAAAACTTGCCAGATCAAGTAAAAGCTATTGGATGCTCCTGTTGAGCATAATGTTTTGTTTGGACCTAAGGCTGAAGAGGTGATAAAGAAGATGGAGGACAAGGCAAAATCCATGCAAACGGTTAAAGTTTTCTTGCAAGTACAGCCACCCAGATTTAGTATGAATTGGCCTACAAAAAATTGGTCCTTTCCCAATTCAGACAGGCCTCAGAGGGTTAGATACAGACGCTCCCGAGGAAGGCCTCAAACGCAAGCCTCTTATAGACCAAGACAGTGGACTGCTTCCACCCCTAGGGGAGGAGAGGACAGGTCGCAAGCTCATAGAAAACAGGCTCAATGCCTCCCTCTGTTGGGCTGCAGGAACTTCTTGCCTGGAAGCCCCTCTCGGAGGAAAACATTCTCTTTTTCACTTAAATTGGACTCGTATAACCCAAGACAAGTGGGTTTGGATGTGGTTTCAAGAGGTTACAATTTCCATTTTCATACCCTACCAAGACCAAGCGGATGGCCGGATCTTCCACAACATCAATGGTTAGAGGCCTTAAACCAGGTGGAAACTCTCTTGGCTATGAAAGCCATAGAACTGGTTCCACTTTCAGAGATGGGACAAGGTTTTTACTCGAGGCTCTTTCTAGTCTCCAGAAAGCAAAATTCATGGAGACCCATTCTGGATCTGTCAGTCTTGAACACCTTTCTCGAAATACCAAAATTCAAGATGCTTACTCTACAGCAGCTACTTCCAATGCTGACCAAAAATGCATGGATGGTAACTCTGGATTTAAAGGAGGCATATTTACACATTCCCATCAGGCATGAATGCAGAAAATACCACAGGTTCAAGGCCGGATCGAGGCACTTTCAATTCTCTGCACTGCCCTTTGGATTGTCTACTGCGCCCAGGGTCTTCACCAAATGCCTGGCTCCAGTAGTAGCTTATTGCAGACTCAAGGGAATTCAAATTTACCCTTATCTGGACAACTGTCTTATTCAGGCGGACAGCATGGATGTCTTACTCCAGCATCTAGAATTTGTTCAAAATCTTCTCAAGTTCCTGGGATTCACTGTAAACATAAAAAAGTCAAGTTTGATACCCTCACAACAGATAACCTTTCTGGGTGCTCTTCTAAACACAACAACCCAGATGGCATTTCTGACATCCGAAAAACTATTACAGCTGGCTTCAACTTTCAAAACCTTGGCAACTTTAACTCGGCTATCTGCAAGGAAATTCCTGCAGGCTTTGGGTTGCATGGCCTCCTGCATCCTTCTCGTACCATATGCAAGACTTCATATGAGGAAAATAAAGTGGTACCTAAAAAGTGTATGGTCTCAGCATTGCCACAGTTTAGACATACAGATCACCGTCCTGCCTTGTCTTCAAAAGGAATTCCTTTGGTGGTCCACGGTATGTACTCTAAACATAGGAAAACCTTTCAGTCTGCCTCCAGCCACTCAGATACTAACCACGGACACTTCATATTATGCATGGGGAGCCCATTTTCAGGGCAACTGTCTGCAGGGCCTTTGGACAAAGGATCAGAAGCACCTGCATATCAATTTAAAGGAAATGTTAGCCATTCAGAACGTTCTTTGGGCTCTCGGGGAATCTTCTACAACCAGGACAGCTACTGATACGGACAGACAACACCACAGTTATGTGGTACATAAACAAGCAAGGGGGATCTCATTCCTATCCCCTTTGCAGGCTAGCCATGAATCTATGGAACACAGCTCTAGCTTGCAAACTGGACCTTCAAGCTCAGTTTCTACCAGGGAAGCAAAACTGCCTGGCAGACAGTCTGAGCAGAAACCTGTCAGACCCACACGAATGGATGCTGGACACCGAAATATTCAGGATGATTACAGCAGTCTGGGGATGTCCTCACATAGATCTCTTTGCATCCCACCTCAATCATCAACTACAGATTTTTTGCACCAGGACATTCCACGAACTAGCTTGGAAAGTGGATGCACTATCATTCAGTTGGAGAAACCTCTCTGGGTATGCCTTCCCGCCTCTACCTCTTCTTCCACGGGTGTTATTAAAGATCAAACAGGACAAGCCCAAGATGATAATTTTGCTGGCCCCAAATTGGCCTCGACAGTTTTGGTACCCAACACTGAAAAACCTTTCTCTGGAGCCCCCTTCTGTCCCAACACCAGGGTCAGGTTCTGCACTCCCATGTCAAAACTCTCAGCCTGGCGGCCTGGTTAATCCAGGGTCTTTGATTCATTCTCTCCTACCCAAGCAGGTTATGGATGTCATTTTAGAAGCTAGACGTCCTAGCACTAGAAAATCTTATGCAGGAAAATGGAAAAGATTTTGTTCCTGGATGCAGGCTCAGGATTCTGATCCTCTTATTCCTAACATTCCTCTGATTTTACTTTACCTGACAGACCTCTTACATAAGGGTCTCTCTTTCTCTTCCATAAAGATCCATGCCTCTGCTATTTCTGCTCATTATAATACAGACCCTCCAATCTTTTCCCATCAGCTCATGAGACAGTTTCTCAGAGGAGCTAAGAACTTAAGGCCCCTAGATCTCCACCCATTCCTGCTTGGGATCTCAACTAAGTTTTGGAAAAACTCACCTTACCTCCTTTTGAGCCTGCTGCCACATCTAACATCAAGTTTTTATCTTGGAAGACAGCCATCCTCTTAGCTCTTACCTCTGCCAGGAGAGTTTCGGAGTTGCAAGCTCTCATGGCTGTGGAACCTTATATTATTTTTCATCAAGACAGGGTGTCTTTAAGGACTAATCCTACTTTTATGCCTAAGGTGATTTCCAAAGTGGCTTTAAATCAAACTATTCACTTGCCAACTTTTTTCCCCAGTCCTCAAAATAAGGGGGAAAGGATCTTGCATTGCTTGGATGTACACAGACAACTACATTTTTACCTGGACAGAACCAAGGATATCAGGAAATCAGAGCAATTGTTTGTTTCTTATGCTTCAAGTTCCCAAGGTAAAGCCATTTCAAAACAGACCATTTCTAAATGGATTGCTCATGGAATCAGATTTTGCTATTCACACCATGGAAAGCAAATCCCAGGGAGTATAAGAACTCGCTCTACCAGAGCTGCTGCCACTTCAGCTGCCTTCCTCAGGGGAGTTCCTACCAAAGACATTTTGGAAGCTGCAACTTGGAGTTCAGTGCATACTTTTTCCAAGCACTACAATCTACCTCTCTATTCTAAGTCTAGGGCAGGCTTTGCTTCTGCTGTCTTGCAGGGCCTTTTAGCCGCCCCCTCTACTTTATGACCACCTCCCTTTTATTCTGCTTTGGGATTCAACCCTACAGTCATGACTGCAACAGTGAAACACGATGAACATAGTACAGTTGTGTACACTTACCATAAATGTAGATGTTCGAGTGTCTTCACTGTTGCAGTCTGGGTTACCCTCCCTCCTGTCCCCTCTTATTTTTTCTTTTGTGTGGTTCCCTTCTTCACCCTTCTTTTGAGGTGTATTTGCAAAGGGTATGGGATCTTACTCATTTTGGAACACCTGACATCTGGGGCAAGAAAAACTGGAGAACATGGTGTCGGCTGTCAGCTTTGTACTCCTGGCGCTGTGACGTCAGGGAGCATGTCTGAGCAGCCGACGCCGGACCCAGACTTTGGGATTCTGGCCAACCGAGGACTGCCTGCCGGCAGGGGAGAACCCTACAGTCATGAATGCAACAGTGAAGACACTCGAACATCTACATTTATGGTAAGTGTACACAACTGTACTTTCTGATAGGTCACGTCTCCAGTTATTTAGCAGACAACCTGGGATATTGTCTGGGCCCACTGAGGTTGCGGTTTTAAGCTTAGTAAGTGCCATCATGACCTGCTTCCTGCTAATATTTGAGGTGCGAGTTATGCTTTTAGGGATTTCATGGAGGGAGGCAGGAGGAAAATGAGGGTGAAGTTATAGCTAAACTTCTCAGCCAGAAGATTTTCTTTGTGTCCTTGTGTTCTGTGAAGGTGGTACTACGTTTATTACTTTTAAGGTTTTGGACATAAGTGTTGAAGACCTTGTGGCTGTCTTTAGCCTAAGAAGCTGTCTTGACCTGGTAACTGGCCTTGTTGCATTTAATTAGTACTATGTTTCCAGTTTAGTTTAGTTGTTCTCTCTTTTCATTATGAGAGTTGCTCTTTCTGATTTTGGCCATGACATTTTTCCTTTTTGTTATATGCCTTGTTAAGGTTAGTATTCCACAAGTGCTTTGTTTTCGACTTACTTCTGGTAGATACAGCAGTCTCTGTGCAGCCATTTACATGATTGTACAGGATTTCTGTGAACAACTCTGCGTGAGTTACTTTAAACTTGATGTTTGGAGGGGCAATGAATTTTGACAAACTTACTTAATATGATACAGTTTGCTTTAGAATAGCTACCAACTGTTACAGGATTTGCTGGGCTTTCTAAGTTGATTTTTATTTTGAATGAGGCAGCTTTGTGAACTGACTTCACCAGCTGCTGGGAGTGCAGTGCTGCCCCATATTGGTGAGTACTTGGTCCAGTATGTTTGAACCTCTAGTTGGAGTGTGCACTGTTTGGGCATGAATGTTTTATTCTGCTTTAGTGTGTGCTTGCATGCGTGTGTAACCATTCATCTGATGTCAGTCTTCATTTTTCCTTTACCTTCTGGGTCGGCCGTTCCATAGCTCACTCCAGCCAAAAACTCTCGAGCTAAGACTCTAACCACAATCCCTCTCTCCATATTACATCAGATCTCATTTGCCACTCTTATCGCAAGATGCATCAGCCATTATCTCTCACAGCTAATTGAAAATTTACTATATATATTTTTCAACTTTAGTGTAACTTTAATTTTACTTTTCTTTCTTTTTGATGTATTTATGTGTCTCTCTGTGTGTCTCTCTGTGTGTCTCTCTGTGTGTCTCTCTGTGTGTGTGTGTGTGTGTGTATATGTGTGTGTGTGTGTATATGTGTGTGTGTGTATATGTGTGTGTGTGTATATGTGTGTGTATATATATATATATATATATATATATATATATATATATATATATATATATATATATATATATATATATATATATTTATATATATATACTGCGGTGGTGGTGCTGCGGTAGCGTTGTTGCCTCACAGTAAGACGTCCTGTTCGATTCTCAGCTAAAGCATCTTCTTTGTGGAGACATGCGTGAATGTGCGTACCTTCATTGAAGGTTGTGCGTCAGGCCTGGCAAGTCGGTACGTAAAAATCTACTGTCAATCATTAGCAGACCGGAGTTCCGTATGTGTATATGTGTATATAATTCATATATATCTATACTCATTATCCTTTCTACCCACTTTTCTGTCGAGTGTATTTTCTTACCAGTCGGTAATTTCTCAATACCATTGTTGGTAGTATCTTTCCTCTCTATACCTCCTTGTGTATCTTAGCGTACCATTGTTGGTAGTTTTCTTCCCTTCTTTCCTGTGTGTGTGTGTGTGTGTGTGTGTGTGTGTGTGTGTGTGTGTGTGTGTGTGTGTGTGTGTATTTGCCTGTTGACATCTTGTTTTTGTTGGGTAACCTGTCAACATGGCTGAAAAGTCAAAAGGCACTATTGGGTTTAAGTAGTGCCAGGATTGCAGTCAGAGATGCCCATTTCCAATGGGCATTCTTCCTGTGTTTATTGTTTAGACCCGGCTCATCATTCTCAAGACTCTTCTGTCTGCCAGGCTTTCAGTACCTGGGCTTTGACTGAACGTAAAAATAAATTAATCCTAAAAGGACTGATTAAATCCTTTTTTGAGGAGGCCTGTTCCACGACAGACTCGTCCCTCTCAAAATTTGATTCCGGAGCTAAAAAAGGCCACTCCGTACTGATGTCTCATTTGGTTCCAGTGGTGAAAAAGCATAAGCCTTGCACTCCTAGTGCTTCCATGGAGCTGAAGGCTGTGATTTGCAAACCGTCAGAACTGGCAACATCCTCGGCACCATATGCTGTGGTGCCACAAATCTCAGTGCCATCTTCGGTAATGACTCCTTTGACATCCCAGCCTGTACTGGCATCTTCGTCTATGCTTCCACAGACTCTGGAACCTCTATCAGTTCTGAAATCCATAATTTAAACATGCAGGACAAGGTATTCTGTCACTGTTGACCCCTTTGTGGGACAACTCCCTAGCCCTTTTCTTGAAAAAATAGAATTCCCCTTAGGCTTATCTGTCAGATCCTCTAGGAGTCTTAACGAGATCAGCTCCTAGTGGCCAGGGATCTGTCTACCTCTTTCCATATCCCTCTCCCTTCTAGAGTTGGAGCATTTTCTCCCAGGACTCCACCAAATCTTCCTCCTCTAACTTCCTCCGAGGGCTTAAAACCCTCTATTCTAATCACCCCAGTTCCAGCTGCTCTGGTGCTGACCACTTTCCCTCTTCAGTTGTAGGATCTGCCTTCACTCCCTCGGTTCCTTTGGAACTGATGGACTCCCGGAGCCATAGCTTCACTTTCTGGTCCGAGAGTTTCTGACTGGCTCCCATTTTTTATTAGGAGTCATCCTTAACTCTTGAAACCTTGACAGATGTGGGCTCTTCCTTGCCTCTTACTCTGGAGGTGGGTCTCTCTGGGCAGGGTGTGACCTTGGTTCCAAGGTTGTCCTTCTCTGTTCCAGGCTCCCATCCCTCTTCAGTGGGGCCTGCTTTTCAGGTTATGGAGCGGGCATTGGCCTCTGGCCTCTCAGCTGGCACCTTTCGTGTCGAAGTTGTATCCCACGACTCCTTGCCCAGAGCTTCCACCAGCTTTCATGCCTGGACAGCGGGTGCCAAACCTGCAAGATACCCCTGCGCAGGGCCCCTCTTCTCCTGAGTCTTCCTCAGAAATTCCCAATGAGGAGCCACCACAGAAGAAGACATGTAAGAGGAAACACTTGGATTCCCCCGAGGAATCTGTCACAAAAGACAGACTGCGATGATGGTGAGACTCCCCCCCCCCTGTAAGATGTCTCCTTTGGAGACATTCTAGAGATTCTAAAACAGAGGGGTAACTGGAAACCCAAAAACATTACTTCTGAGGAGTCAGTGTATTTCCAGGCTTTTGATGCTCACCCATCTACTTCGTGGGTGACCCCTCCCGCTGACAATCTCATTAAACTGGTTGCACATCAGGCTTTGTAGGCTACTGATTCCGTTGAGCCAGTTCCCAGGAGACCTGACAAAATGCTGTGTCTGCATTATAGGACCACCAGCATTAGGCCAAAGGGTTAGCATTAGATACTATGGTAGTGGTGGCAGCCACCAAAAAAGAACTAGCTGAAGAATGTTCCACTGTTCATCCCCCTAACCAATAGTCCAGGATGAGGAACAGACTCAGAAAGCATGTATATGCTTCACTTGACCTTCCTGTTAAGGTCTTTGAACTTTATGGCACATTTCACTAGACTCCAGAGGGATGTGATCAAGGCGTTATCAGATACTGTAACAGCAGCTGTGTCTGAGGGAGTCCAGGATAAAGTGGCCTCCCAGCTAGCCACCCTGGAGTCTGTTTCCAACTCATCCTTGAGGCTCATTGCCCATGCAGCCGATGGAACAACCAGGGCATTGGGTTCAGGTATTGCCATTAGACATCACGCCTGGATGCACTTGTGAGAGTTTGCAGAGCCATTTGTCTTCCTTCATCAATGCTCCTTTTGATGAATCTTCCTTATTCAACCCCGAAGTCAAGGAAACTCTAGCCAGGTGTGAGAAGGATGGAAAGACCCTATCTGCAGTGGTCATACATTTTTCCACTCCCCAACAGTCCTACTCTAAGAGCCAGAGTTGTGGCAAGATGTGGTTCAAAAAATCCAAAGGGGCTTTTCAAGACACACATGGTGGTGGCTCCCCTCGGGGCAGAGAGGGGAGCTCTAATGGAAGATGGCAACCCCGAGGCAGAGGTGACCCACAAAATCAGGGGTCCAGGGATTCTTTCTCTGGGCAACCATATCAGTGCTCCTGAAAGAAGGCCTGATTGCTTACCTGGAAGCAGTTGGGGGGAAGATTTTCACTGACTGCACTCAGTATAGCCTGGTGACAAATAACTTCAGATGCTTGGAGGCAGAGCACCATTGCCAGAGGTTAGCATATCCCCTTCACTCTTTCTGAAATCAAAACAAAAACTCCTCGATGTTCCACCCAATTAGAGCGACCAGGCAGCCCTAAAGATTCAAAAGCTGCTAGAAAAAAGTCCTCCAAAAAGTCCCACCTGACCAAATAGGATTCAGATTTCACTCAAGGTTTTTTAGTGCCAAAAAAGACAGAGAACCTGAGACCAATATTAGATCTCAGCATTTTGAACAAGTTTGTTCAGCAAGCAAAATTCCATATGGTCGCGGTTCAGTCCATACTTCCCTTTCTAGAGGAAAATGATTGGATATGCTCTGTAAACCTTCAGAACGTGTATTATCACATAAAAATGGACAGACGCTCCAGAAGGTTCCTCTGCTTTTGGCTAGAAGACAGTCATTTCCAGTTCAGAGTGCTGCTCTTTGGTCTCACCACAGCCCCCAGGGTGTTCACCAAATGTTTGGTGGCAGTAGATGCTCACTTGAGACTGCACAGATTCCAGGTGTTTCCTTATCTAGACGACTGACTCATCACTGCTCCCACCAAGCATCTACTGCTTCAAGCAACAGTTTATCCTACATCCATTCACCCATCTGGGTGTTACCGCGAATCACTCAAAATCTCAACTTGAGTCCCACTCAAGATATAGAGTTCATAGGTGCTTGCCTGAACACCAACTGTTGCGTAACTTCTCCCCTCTTCACAGGCTACAGAAAATAAAATCCGAAGTACAGGCTGTTCTTTCCTATAACAAGGTTCCTGTGCTTCTAGTCCTTTGAGCTTTATGTTCTATTGCAGCGACCATCACCTTAGTTCCACTGGTGAGATTTCACTTGTGGTTACTACAGCGGCTACTAGAATCCCAATGGCCCATCCTGACCTATCCAATGACGTACCCAAGTCTAATCACCAGTGTTTGCAAGAAAGACTTATTCTGGTGGATGGAATCCAAGGAAGTTCTTTTAGGCTGTCCCTTTGTCCCACTTCAGCCCACGGCCATAGTGAACACGGATGCCTCACAGATGGGGTGGTAGGGGCATTATCTGGGAAGAAAAGTTCAAGGCACTTGGTCCCCCATAGAAGCCAACCTGCATATCAGTGTTCTGGAACGGAGGGCAGTGTTCTTGGCATTGCAGCCCTTCATATCTCCCCTTCCTCTAGGAATGATTGTAATTCCGACAGCATGTCAGTAGTCTGGTGCATCAACAAACAAGAGGGAACAAATCTTTAACCCCTGTGTCGAGAAGCTCTTGGAGTGTGGCAATGGGCGATATCCTCCAACCACTTTCTAGTAGCAGTGCACATCCTGGGGAGCTCAAACATAATAGTGGACAGATTGAGCAGATGCATTCTCCTGCCTCACAAGTGGTCTCTCAATCCCAGAGTAGTGAAGGAGATTTTCCTTTGCTGGGGCCAGCCTTGCTGTGACCTCTTTACATCACCCCAAAATAAGTGTAGCAGCTGTTTTGCCCTAATTCTCCCTCAGGGGAGTCCCCGAGTGATTCTCTCCTTCATAGTTGGCCCTCGGGTTTACTGTATGCCTTTCCCACCTTCGCTCTGATTCCTTTCTTCTTAAAGAAAGCCAGCAAGTTGAGAAGCAAAGTGATCCCGATTGCACCTTTCTGACCTTGATAGGTATGGTTCCCCTTTCTGTAGCTCCTCTAGTTCACTATCCATGGATTCTGGACCCAGTTCCAGATCTTCTTTCTCATCCACAAGGACTGGTGCACCTCGGTCTTCAAAATCTCAGTCATATACAGATTGGCTTCTCCAATTCCACTAGTCGCTAGGCAGAAAAATTTATCTTCTCTAATCCAAAAAAATTCTACTGGCTTCCCATATACCTTCCACCACGAAACTGTACCAAGCAAGTGGAACAGATTTTCTGTTTGAGTGTACGATAATGGTCTTGACCACCCTTTCTGCACTGGATGAAAAAGTTTGAGTGTTTAGCTATGCTATTTTACCGAGGAGCTTCTGCTTCCACTATTAAGGTTTAATTAGGTGCCATTTCCAATTTTCATAATGGCTTTAAAGACCATTCATTGATTTCACATGCATGTAAAATGTTTATGAAAGGGGCTTTACGATTGAAACCTCCCTTTAAAGACCCTCTAGCTCCTTGCGATCTCACCTTGGTTTTGCAGTCCTTACTGCTTCCTCCCTTTGAACCAACGGCTACATGTCACTTAGTTTCTTTCATGGAAAACTATTTTCTGATAGCCATTACATCCACCAGAAGAATTTGAGATACAAGCATCATCTTCCAAACCCTGTTATTTGGGTTTTTATAAAGATGGGGTTTCACTAAGAACCCAACCCTTCTTTTCTCCCTAAGGTGGTCTCAGAAAATAATCAAACCATCGACTTACCTGATGTTCGTGTTTCACTGTTGCAGTCATTACATTTGGGTAATCTGCTGGCAGGTTGCACTGTCAGCCAAAGTCTTGGGTCCTGTGTCGGTTGCTGTTCCTTCTTCTATGATGTCAGATCGTCAGAGGTATAAAACATGCAGCCAACGCCATTACATCAGTCTTTCTTGCTGCATGGTGTCCGAAGCAGAAGCAGTTCACAAGTGCCGGTCGGACGACTCCTGAAATTTAGTTTTCGAGTTCAGAACTGAAGTCTTGAACTAAAAGTACACCGTTGGGGAAACTTTTTCTTGCTCCTTACCAATGTCAGTATAAGTTAATAATTGCATTACTTGTGGGAAGCAAATACCTCATAAGGATTTTCATTTGTACTGTATTCCTTGCCTAGGCCCTGACCACAATGTACCTTGCTGTTGGTTTTGTGCTAAATTTAATCAACGCACTATTAAACGTCAGTATATTTTTGCTTCTAAATATTTTGGCTCACAATTTAATTATCCAGAAATGTTGTCGGTTAGCAATCCGACTACCGGGATACCTAAAAAAACGCAAAGAAAGACAGAGACAGACAGTTGAGATCCAAAACTGATGATGACGCTTCTCCTAAGCCAGTCGCCAGTTCGCCGGTACTCCAGTGATGCGCTTTCGCAACCCCTGATACCGGCTACTTCTGATTCGTAGGCCTCTACTGAGACCCATTCGTATGCCGCGAGATGCTTCAAATATGGAACCCGCGGATGTCTCTCTCTTAGATGGGTCCAGAGCCGCTGTGCAGGCACTGGCTTCTGAGGGTGTTTTCAGGCCTACAGATTTGTATATTAGACTGACGCCATCTTCAAAACTAAGGCCAACATCTAAATGTATGTTTAAAAAACTGACGCCTGGGCCACATGTGCAGGCCCCTATGCCTAAGAAACAAATGATCAAAATGGCTGAAGATTTAATTACTCTTATCAGGGGTAGCCAACCCCCTCCTTCTAAGAGGCCTAGGCAAGACATAGATTATGAATCTTCTGAACAGGATTCTAGTTCTTCTGACTCTTCCAATGAATAGGATTTGTCTATACCTACTTATGAAGACTCTGATGCAGAAGATTCCATTCCTTCTGCTTCTCCCCCTGAGGATTTTTATTTTGGGGAAACTTTACATACCTTAAGGTAACATTTTCACTGGGAAAGTCAGGATTTCTCTGAATCTAAAAAGAGGCTTAGGGATTTTCTTCTTCCTCAGCATAGGCCTTTGGATATACCTCCTGTTCTTGACATTGTTGATAATGTTTTTTCAGAATCTAGTATGGCTCCTGATTCTCTGCCTCCGGCTCCTTGTAAGCCAGAGAGATACTATAGGGTTCCTGACTCCTACAAATTCCTTTTCAAAAATCCTATTGCAGATCCTGAAACCATTTCTCAGGGTTCCAAGGGCATTAAGGCCTCTACTGCTAAAAATCCTACCCCTTCAGATAGAGATTCCAGGGTACTGGATAGATAGGGTAAGAAGGTTTACACTTCTGCAACCTTGGCAGTCAGGGCTTTAAACTGTCAATTTCATATGCTTAAATATCAACAGCATATTATGGGACTGCTTAAACAGAAAATGATGTTAATTTCTGACTGTATGGAAAATAAAGATTTACAGGATTTATTGCATTCAGCTGAACAGGTTGGAAAGCATACTTTACAATGTGGTTTTGATTCTTTGGAGGCCTCTTGCAGGGCTGCTGTAACTGGGTCTGTGTTAAGAAGGCATGCTTGGCTCAAAGAGCAAACGCTGCTTGATCGTGTTAAAGCAAAATTGTTGGATGCTCCTTTACAACAGGACCATCTTTTTGGTAATAAGGCTGAAGAAGTTTTAAAAAAGATGGAAGATAAAGCTAAATCTATGCAAACTGTGAAAGATTTCTTACAAGTGCAACCTCCAAGATTTAGTAGGCACTGGCCGACTAAGAACTGGTCCTTTCCAGTTCCTTCGAGAGCCACTCGAGTCAAAACCAGACATTCCAAAGGCTCCAGGTTTCAGTCACAAGGGATCTTTAGAACAAAACAATAGGGTGCCTCCACCTCCAAATCTGGAACCAACAAGGCACCTCCCTATGGTAAACAGTCTCAATGACTTCCCTCTACACTCACCAAGCACTTATCTTTTAGTCGCCCCTTTGGGGGGGAAAGCTGGCACTTCATGCAAAAAACTGGAAACTTATAACCCAGGACAAATGGGTTGTAAATACAGTATCCCAGGGATACAGATTTCATTTCCACGCGTTGCCAATCCAAAACAGATGGCCAGACCTGCCCCCAAATCAGTGGGCAGAGGGCCCAGAAACAAGTTCTGTCCCTCATGAACATGGGGGCTATTCAACCAGTACCAGAAGAGGAAAAGGGGCAAGTTTTCTATTCAAGACTTTTCCTGGTACCCAGAAAAGACAAATCATGGCGTCCAATTCTGGACTTGTCTACTGTAAACACATTTCGGGACATTCCAAAATTCAAGATGCTTACTCTTCAACAGTTACTTCCTATGCTAGGCAAAGATGCCTGGTTGGTAACTCTAGACTTAAAAGAGGTTTACCTGCATATTCCAATCAGGGAATCTTGCAGAAGATACCTTTGCTTCAAAGCAGGCTATTTGCATTACCAGTTCTATGTACTACCCTTTGGCTTATCTACTGCGCCCAGGGTCTTCACAAAGTGCCTAGCTCCAGTAATTGCATTTTGCAGGCAAAGAAATATTCGGTTTACTATTGAAATTGTGAACGGCACTTTGGCGACAGTCGGATAGTCGAACGTATAAGGTCATAAACACGGATGTCGAAGACATAATAATCAATCTAGGAACGGTTTTAACATGGGTCGAGGTAGGGAAGATGTTTGTAGTAGGGAATAATACTGAACACCTACCTCGACCCATGTTAAAACCGTTCCTAGATTGATTATTTTGTCTTCGACATCCTTGTTTACGACCTTATACGTTCGACTATCCGACTGTCGCCCAAGTGCCGTTCGCAATTTCAATAGTAAACCTAAATATTCAGATATATCCATATTTGGGTGATTGTCTAATTCAGGCAGAAAACAAGGACATTCTTCTAAAGTATCTGGCGTTTGTAAAAAGGGTTCTAACTTGTCTAGGGTACACCATAAACGACAAGAAATCACAACTGGTACCCTCTCAAAAAATTACATTCCTGGGTGTAAGCTTGAATACAACTGTCCAGATGGCTTGCCTTATGCCAGAAATGCAAATTCAATTGGTGACTTACTTCAAACAGGTGGACACAAAAACCCTGCTTTCTGCAAGACAAATTCTGCAAGCCTTCGGGTTCATGGCCTCCTGCATTCTTCTAATTCCATATGCAAGACAGCATATGAGGAAACTTCAGTGGTACTTAAAAAGTTTATGGAGTCAACATTGTCATAGTCTGGAAACAATGATTCCTCTCATTCCTTGCCTGCAACTCAAGTTCTTATGGTGGGCAGAGGCCTGCCACCAAAACAAGGGACTGCCATTCACTCCACCCCCTGCCACCCAAACCCTAACTACAGATGCATCGGACTATATGCTTGAGGGGGCTCATTTGGCAGGGAAGTGCATTCAGGGCAAATGGAGCCCAAATCAAATGCACCTACATATCCATCAGAAAGAGATGCTAGCTGTACAGAATGCACCGACAGCCTTCAAGGACTACCTTCATCCAGGACAATTAATGATAGCCAGACAACACCACAGTTATGTGGTACATAAGCAGGGGGTACACATTCTTGCCCCCCTATGCAGACTAGCCATGGCATTGTGGAACATGGCCTTGACCTACCAATTACAACTACAAGCTCAATTCCTGCCAGGAAAGCTGAATACTCTGGCAGACGAACTAAGCAGAAATCTCATGGACCCACACGAATGGAAACTGGAACCACAAATTTTCAACATGTCAACACACAAATGGGGAGTCCAGACATAGATCTTTTTGCCTCACCCCAGAACTATCAGTTGGGCAAATTCTGCACAAGAACTCCTCACAAAAAAGCTTGCAAAGTAGATGCTCTATCATTCAGCTGGAAAAAACTTTCAGTCTATACTTTTCCCCCTCTGCCTCTGCTCTCCAAAGTTCTACTAAAAGTCAAACAGGACAAACCAAAAATGATTCTTATTGCTCCAGACTGGCCTCGCCAACACTGGTACCCAGTCCTGCGCAATGTGTCACACCTTCCACCATGGCACCTGCCTCGGACACCTTACTGTCTCAGCAGAACAACCAAATTCTGCACACACAGCTTCAAACTTTGAATCTTGCAGCATGGCTAGTCACCTAACTTCACCCTTAGCATCCCTCAGCAAACCTGTGATGGATGTCATTTTGGAGACGAGAAGGCCTAGTACTAGAAAATCATATGCTGACAAATGGAAAAGATTCTGTGCTTGGAACCAATCAAAAGGAATACGCACAGCAGCCACCAATATTCCTCAAATTTTTACAATACTTAACTGAGATGCTTCACAAGGGCCTGTCTTTTTCTTCCATAAAAATCCATGCCTCTGCCATTTCAGCTCATTACAACACAGAACCTCCCCTCTTCTCTCATCCTCTGCTAAAGCAGTATCTCAGAGGGGCCAAAAACTTAAGAATACCCAGGAGAGTTCCATCCCCTGTCTGGGACCTCAATTTTGTACTGGAAAAACTTACTCTCCCTCCTTTCTAGACAGCTGCTACTGCAGACTTAAAATTTCTCTCCTGGAAAACCGCTTTCCTTTTAGCAGTCACTTCAGCTAAAAGGATTTCTGAATTACAGGCTCTTATGGCAGTGGAGCCTTTCATTTTTTTTCTTGCAGACAGGGTGTCCCTCAGGACCAATCCATCCTTCATGCTTAAGGTGGTATCCAGTGTGGCTCTTAATCAAACCATTCATTTGCCAACTTTATTTCCCAATCCACAGAACAAGGGGGAGTGAATTCTGCATTCATTGGATGTACACAGACAACTAAGATTTTATTTAAACAGGACAAAATCTCTAAGAAAATCTGAACTACTGGTGGCATTTACTGCAGGGGCAGAGGGAAAGGCTATTTCAAAGCAGACTATTTCCAAATGGATAAGCCATTGTATTAGTTTCTGCTATATGCACCATGATAAAACTATCCCCCAGGGGATCAGATCTCACTCCACCAAGGCTGCATCTAGTTCTACAGCTTTTCTCAGAGGTGTTCCTACCAGAGATATTCCAGAAGCTGCTACCTGGAGCTCAGTTCATACGTTCACCAAGCATTACCACTTACCTTTCTTCTCTAAATCCACATCTGGCTTTGCCACTGCTGTCCTGCAGGGCCTTATAGCTGGTCCTAATGCTGTATAAATCCATCCTCCCAACCATAGCTTTGGGAATCCACCCAAATGTAATGACTGCAGCAGTGAAACACGAAGAACATAGTACAGTTGTGTACACTTACCATAAATGTAGATGTTAGAGTGTATTCACTGTCCTGGTTACCCACCATCCACCCCCCTGTTTTTCTCTTACTATACCTCTACTTTCTTTTACTTTGTTTAAAAGCCTTGTTGGTGTATTTGCTTTTGTTTGGCGGTATATTTTTTGTGTTTTAAATTATATTTATATATAGATATATAATATTTTTTTTTCTTTGCTCCCCATTTGGGGGGCACCTGACATCTGGGGCAAGAAAAACTGATGTAATAGCGTCAGCTGCATGTTTTATACCCGTGACAACCTGACATCATGGAAGAAGGGACAACAAACGACGCAGGACCCAAGACTTTGTTAATCAGGCCGACTGAGTGCAACCTGCCAGCAGATTACCCAAATGTAATGAATGCAACAGTGAATACACTCTAACATCTACATTTATGATAAGTGTACACAACTGTACTTTTTCCTTCCTAATTTTTCCAGTAAAGGTGAATATTGCTTACATCTGCTGGATGTTCACAGACTATTACAATTCTACTTCAGCAGAAATAAAGAATCTAGAAAATCAGACCAGTTAGTTGCATCTTTTTCAGGTCCATCTCTTGGGAAATCAGTTTCAAAAGTTGTCAGAATGGTTGAGACTGTATTACTGTCATATACAGTACAAAGAATCTCAGGTTACCAGCCCCAGTGAGAGTGCACTCCACTAGAGCAATAGTCACATCTGCTGTTTTCTATTCCAAGGCTTCCATGGATGAAATATGCGCAGCAGCAACCTAGGCTACTCCATATACCTTTATTATCCTTTACAAATGGGATATGCTCTCTCCAGGGGAAGAGCATCCTTTGGCTCTGTTCTCAGGAATATCCTTCCATAAGGCCACCCAGGACCTAAAGTAGCTGAGGACTCTGTCCCAAAGGTAAAGGGTAAATGAAGATTGATAGTATCAGATAAAGAAGTTATATACTCAGCATAATGTTCCATCTGTGTCTATCTTCATTTATCCTTTGCACCCCATCCTCCTTTCCCCCACCTATGGACTTTCTGGAGCATCAGATGCTTGTCCTGGTAATTTTTAACAGGTTTGATCTTGGCCATGACCTCTTCAATTATGTTGATAAATTCCTTTGTCTTTCTGTATAGCTGCAAACTCGATCTCAGGTAATATGGATAGGAGCATTGGGGATAGTCTTAGCTCAAGAGTTTTTGGCTAGTGTGAGCTAAGCCAAGCTGGTTCCAAGGATCGGAACCATAACCCAAAGGTAAGGGATAAATTAAGATAGACAACACAGATGGAAGGATGTCCTTCAAGGATGCATCTGCAGTCCTTACAAATGGGTTGTCCTGTCGTCAGGCAGCCCTTCGGTCGGCCGGATTCCAAAGTCTGGGTCTGGCCTCGGCTGGTGTCGCACTTCACCCGACGTCATTCCGGCAGTTTTTCGGGTATAAAGGCATCAGCCGACGCCATTTTCCTCAGTCTTTCTTGCCGCGTGGCGCCCGAAGCAGAAGCTGTTCGCAAGTGCCGGTCGGTCAGATCCAGAGATTACTACTACCGAATACTACTTCGAAGACTTCTATAAAGCTAAGTACCCCGTTGGGGACTCTTTCTTGCCTCAGCCGATGTCAGAGAAAGTTAATAATTGTTTATCTTGTGGGAAACAAATACCTCATAAAGATTTCCACTCCTATTGCATACATTGCTTAGGCCCAGACCACGACGTAGCAGCTTGTCTAGCCTGTGCTTCTTTTAACCGTCGGACGCTTAGACGTCGCTCGGACTTTGCTGAACAGATTTTCGGCTCCGTTTTTGCCTACATTATGCCGTCGGATCCTCCGATTACGCAAATAACCAAAAAACGCAAAGAAAAGGACCGACACTTGCGGTCCGCGGTTTCGGCTGAAGCCGCGGTTAAGCAATCCACGAGTGTCTCGGTTTCGGCTGAAACCGAGCAAGCGGTTCTTTCTTCAGCAGATAACTTGCCTTCTACCGAGGCCTCTTCTGTACTGGTAGAGACGGCTTCTGAAAATCAGCCTTCTGTTGCGATTTCACAGGATTTATCAGACACCATTCCACTAGATATTTCTACCCCTGCACGTGGAGCTGCTAGGCCTCCTCCAGCTATGTCTATTAAGGCCTTTGCCAGGGCTAAAGCAGCCAAAACTTCCAAACCTCTGCCTGCCAAGCCCCCCTCTCACAGGCCCAGCTCCAGTTCCCATATGCTTTCTTTGGCACAGGATCTCATCACTTTAATTCGTGGATCCCACCCTCATCCAGACAGGGCCTCCCTCCCTCCTCCAGAAAAGAGGCCTAGAGCAGAGCCCCCTGAGCCAGTAGCCACAGATGATTCTTCTGATGATTCAGATCATACAGACCCTCCTGAGGCTTCTTATTCTCCTTACGAAGACTCTGATGCTGAAAAGTCCATACCTTCAGCCTCTCCCCCTGAGGAATTTTCCTTTGGGGAAACCTTGCATGCTATGAGGGAACAATTTCAGTGGCAGGGCCAAGATTTCTCAGACTCTAGAAAAAGGCTTAGGACCTTTCTACACTTACCACAGCATAGGCCTTTAGCTATTCCTCCAGTTCTATCTGTTGTTGATGCATTTAATGATGCCTGTACTACTCCTGATACTTTACCTCTGGCTCCTGCTAAACCTGATAGCTACTACAGGGTCCCGGACACTCATCACCACTTATATTAGGCCCCTTTTGCAGATCCAGAGACTATCTCCCAGGGCCCTAAAGCTGTAGCAGCTACTTCTTCTAAAAACCCCCTCCCCTCTGAAAGGGAATCCAGGTCCTTAGAGAGATGGGGTAAAAAAGTTTACACCTCTGCTACTTTGTCAGCTAGAGCTTTGAACTGCCAATTTCATATGATTCAATACCAGGAGTTTATGCTTGACCAGTTGACTAAAAAGCTGTCCTCTGATGAATCTTAAGATAAAAAGTATATTCAAGAAATGTTACATAACATACAGCAGGTTAGTAACCATTCTTTAAAATGTGGCTATGATGCACTGGAGGCTTCCTTTAGATCAGCCATGACTGGCACAGTTATCAGGAGGCATGCATGGTTGAAAGAGCAGACATTACCAGACCATGTCAAATCTAAGCTTTTGGATGCACCTATGGACAAGGTCAATTTATTTGGTGCCCCCGCACAGCAGGTTCTGAAAAAGATGGAAGAGAAAGCAAAATCTGTGCAAACAGTAAAAGATTTCTTACAGGTTCAACCTCCAAGGTTTAGCAGGAATTGGCCCTCCAAAAATTGGTCCTTTCCAGACTCCTCTAAAGCACAGAGAGGCAGGAATAGGCGCTCTAGAGGCAGAAACCAATCCAGAGGTGCCTACAGGGGTCGCCAGTGGCAGGGTAACAACCAACGAGGCACGGATACAGCCACCACCACTACAACAGCTCAATCACAGTGACTTGGCGGTGACACCGCCTACCAGGGAACAACTAGAGGCGCCCTTAGGTGGAAAGCTAACATTATTTTCAAGAAACTGGCACTGCATTACAAGAGAAAAATGGATTTTGCAAACTATAGACAAAGGTTACAGGTTCCATTTCCATACATTACCAGGAAAGAGAGGAATGCCAAACCTACCACCTTCTCAAAGGACAGAAGCTCTAAACCAAATATCTCAATTATTAAGGATGCGAGCTGTGGAAAAGGTACCAGTCATGGAGCAAGGGAAGGGATTTTACTCCAGGCTCTTCCTGGTACCAAGAAAAGAAAACAAATGGAGGCCTATTCTAGATCTGTCCGCTCTAAACACATTCCTCATTGTTCCAAAATTCAAAATGCTGACCCTACAGCAGCTTCTTCCCATGCTGGGCAAGGAGTCTTGGCTGGTAACTCTAGATCTCAAGGAGGCATACCTGCACGTCCCCATAAGACCAATTTGCAGAAGATACCTCAGATTTCTTGCAGGATCAGAGCATTATGAATTCTCAGCATTGCCCTTTGGCTTATCTACTGCGCCCAGAGTGTTCACGAAATGCCTGGCATCAGTAATCGCTCATTGCAGACTTCAGGGAATTCAAATCTATCCCTACCTGGATGACTGCCTGATACAAGCGGACAACAAAAGCAAATTAACAGAAGACTTACAAAGAGTCATCTACCTGCTACAAGCCCTGGGATACACAGTCAATACAAAAAAGTCAAGGCTGATTCCATCCCAAATAATAACCTTTCTGGGTGCAGAACTGGACACATCAAAACAAATGGCATTTCTAACTGCAGAAAAGAAAGAGCAACTTCCTCTCTATTTCTTGGCATTAATAAAGCAGAGCCATCTAACTGCAAGAAAAGTGCTACAAGCTCTAGGCTTCATGGCATCCTGCATAATTCTGGTCCCTCATGCCAGGCTTCATATGAGAAAGCTACAGTGGTACCTAAAGAATTTGTGGTCTCAGCACAAGCACAGCCTGGAAACCAAAATTCCAATGATCCCATGCCTAAAGCAAGAGTTCTTATGGTGGGCTCAGGCCTGTCAATCAAACACAGGACTGCCCTTCTGCAAAAGTCAACCAACACAAACTATCACGACAGATGCCTCAGACCTCGGTTGGGGAGCACACATGATGGACAAGTGCATTCAAGGCCTATGGACTCAAGACCAACTGCATCTGCACATAAATCTAAAAGAAATGATGGCAGTAAAATTGGCAATCCAGGCATTCAGACTTCTTCTCCACGAAGGCCAGCTGTTGATAAGGACAGACACCACCACAGTTATGTGGTACATCAACAAACAGGGAGGCACACACTCATACCCCTATGCCGGCTGGCACTAGACCTATGGGATGTGGCTCTAAGCTACAACGTTCAGTTACAGGCAATTTATGTACCAGGGAAGGAAAACATTCTAGCAGACATACTAAGCAGAACTACAACAGATGCCCACGAATGGATGCTGCATCCGGACATCTTCAAAGCCATCACAAGGGAATGGGGATTACCACAAATAGACCTGTTTGCATCCCCATACAATCACCAGTTGAAGAAATTCTGCACAAGGACTTACCACCCACTGGCTTGGAAGGTGGACTCCCTATCCTTCAGTTGGAAAAGCCTGACAGCATACGCATTCCCACCACTTCCTTTGATGCACAAGGTGCTTCTCAAGATCAAAGAGGAACGTCCGAGGATCATTCTGATAGCCCCAGACTGGCCAAGACAACATTGGTACCCACTGCTGAGGAGCATGTCCGGGAACAAATAAGGAAACTGCCCCTGATCCCATTACTGCTGACACAGAACAACTACAGCATTCTGCATCCAAACCTAAAAACTCTGCAGCTAACTGCCTGGAACATTACATGACAGAAATTAACCCAAATTTATCCCAAAGGGTTAAGGACATAATCCTGGAGGCTCGTAGACCTTCAACACGAAAGAATTATGCAGCAAAATGGAAAAGATATCTCATCTGGAGTGCTGCAAAGGGGCAAGATGTGACACTGGTGAACATAGCCAATATCCTGGAGTACTTGGCCGAGCTCTACCACACAGGCCTGTCCTATTCCTCCATAAAGATACATGCATCAGCTATTTCAGCACAATACAGCTTGGATCCTCCTGTCTTCGCATCCTCTGCTCAGGCAGTTTCTGAGGGAATTAAAAATGTAAAACCTCCCAGGAAACCTCCATTGCCAGCATGGGACTTGAACTTTGTGCTAGAAAAACTGACTCTACCTCCTTTCGAGCCAGCAGCTACAGCAGACTTGCAATACTTATCCTGGAAAACTGCCTTCCTGCTGGCAATAACTTCAGCAAGAAGGGTCTCTGAACTACAAGCATTAATGGCAGTACAACCCTTCCTGATCTTCCATCAAGACAGAGTGTCCATGAGAACAAATCCTACATTTATGCCTAAGGTGGTATCCAGAGTCTCTTTAAATCAGGCTATCCACCTTCCTACATTCTTCCCCAATCCACAAAACAGGGGAGAAAAGCTCTTGCATACCTTGGATGTACACAGGCAACTACGCTACTACCTGGACAGGACAAAAAACAATAGAAAAACTGACCAGCTTCTGGTAGCTTATGCAACAGGAAAGGAAGGAAAACCAATTTCTAAACAGACAATCTCCAAATGGATAGGAAATTGCATTAGACTTTGTTACTCCTACCATGGAAAGAAAACTCCAGAGAACATCAGGCCTCACGCCACAAGGGCCACAGCCACTACCACAGCTTTCTTACGAGGAGTGGCTACCAAGGACATTATAGAGGCTGCTACTTGGACCTCCGTGCATACATTTGCCAAGCATTATAACTTACCTCTATACTCTAGATCCCGTGCTGGCTTTGCCACTGCTGTTTTGCAAGGGATCCTGACTACACCATAATCTATTCTCATTACCTCCTGCCCTAGTTTAGCTATGGTATTCTACCCATTTGTAAGGACTGCAGATGCATCCTTGAAGGACATAGTACAGTTTTGTACCTACCATAAATGTAGATGTCCGAGAGGAATGCATCTGCAGTCAGGATTACCCACCCTCCTTCCCCTCTGAGGTACTCCTAGGGTATTTACCAATCTTCAGCTAGCTTGGGGGGGATCTATTATGGTGTATTTGTTTGTATATATGTACATACATGGTTATTTTGTGTGTTTGCTCTCTACTATTTGGAAACTTTGGCATTTATCCAAATTTAGCCTACCAAGAGGGCACCTGGCATCTGGGGCAAGAAACACTGAGGAAAATGGCGTCGGCTGATGCCTTTATACCTGAAAAACTGCCGCAATGACGTCGGGTGAAGTGCGACACCAGCTGAGGCCAGACCCAGACTTTGGAATCCGGCCGACCGAAGGGCTGCCTGACGACAGGACAACCCATTTGTAAGGACTGCAGATGCATTCCTCTCGGACATCTACATTTATGGTAGGTACAAAACTGTACTTTATGGTGAGTACATAACTTCTTTTTTTGGTTGGGCCTTCAGTCTCTGTGATAGCTGCTGTGTGTGTGCTGCCTTTGGCAGTCAGCATGTTGGAAAGACCAACTGGATTTAAACGTTGTGCAGAATGTGGGCACAAAATCCCACATTCTGATGCTCATGATAGCTGCGTCTGTTGCCTTGGCCCTTAACATCTACAGTCAGCATGTGTGATATGCAAGGGTTTCAATCCTAGGACCATTGCTGACCGGAAAAATAAATTAATATTAAAGGGACTTTTGCCTGCTGAAGTGGTTTCTTCAGGACTCAAACCATCTCTAAACATGTGGCGGGGATTACAGGTCTGAAGAAACGTCTGCATAAGTTTTCATGGGTTTCTTCAGTGCTGCCTTCTAAACTTCCTAGGCCTTCAGATCCGACTTCCCAAGATCCTATGTCCTCTTCAGCTCCAGTAGGCCCAAAACCTCTTTGGATCCAACTGGGGCTCCTACCTCTAAGAGCTCTGAGATCCTCCTCCTCCTTTTCAGACCCTCGCTCCTCAGATCTGAAAACTTGAGTTGGACCTCAGAGCTCTTGATTAGGTTAGAATCTCCTACCCTGCCCTCCACTGTTCTGCAGACACCCTCCAAACACTCCAGACCGACCTCAGTGGCTTCCTCGAGATCTTCCAGGAGCACATCAGAAATCAACCTGGACAGGAGGATACAGAAGATCCTCAAGACTTTGATCCAGATGGGGGTCCTGCTGTCTCCATCCCCTCTGAGAACTGTGAGCATGCCCATTAGCATGCAGTGTCCTTCTCCGATCCAACTACCATCTTCTCGGATAAGGATTGTGGCCACCTGGGAGTGTCTTTGACGGCCACCTGGGAGTGTCTTTGACGGATCCGAGGAGGCTGTACTCCGACAGCTACCCTGACTACCTCTGCTCTGGCATCCTCGGATCAGAGTGGGTCTCTGATCCAGGCTGTCGCAGTTGGATCCATGGGGAGGGCTTTGGGTCAAACCTTGTCAGATCCATCCCTTCCTCTCAGGGCTTTGGTACTCAGCAGTTCGGGTCCAATTCAGATTGCAAACTGGGGGTTGGAGGTTCCTGTCTTTTCCTTCTCCATTGATTTGGCTCCGGGGGAGCTGGGCAAAGACTCTCTGGGCCATTTGGCTTTCTAGATCATAGATAGAGCCTTCTCTTCTCTTGGAGATATGTCCTCTCAGAGCTATGATTCCCCACGTCAGCTTCCATTGGCTCAGAGACCTGACCCTATTATTTCTGTCCAGGGTCAGAGCGCCCCAAAGGGCCTCCAAGCTCTCCCTCCAGAGGGAGACCTCTTGTGAACCTCCTATGGGAGGGATCCCTCATAAGATGTGCAAGAGGAGGCATGTAGACTCCCCACTGGAGTCTCTCACTGAGGACACAGACCTTGATGAGGGAGAAGGATCCCCCAGATCACCACCTGAGACATTTTGGAGAGCTTGAAGCAGAGAAGTGGTTGGTCAGCGCAAACTCCTCCTGAAGTGGCTGTGTTTTTTGAGGCTTTTGGAACAGGCCCATCTTCTACTTGGGTTGGCCCCCCACTGGCAGACAAACTTATCATCCTTTTGGCTCGTTGGGCCTGGAAGGAGCTGGACACAATCGAACCAATCCTGAAACAAAGTTTTTGCCCCCCCCCCCCCCCCAAAGACTGTCTGCACTGGACCAAGAGTATACCAGTTGATGCCATGGTTCTTGCAGCAGCCACCAAGAAGGAGGTAGCTGAGCGGAGATCCTCTGTCCATCCTCCAAACAGTCTGTCCAGAGTGATGGACAAATTTGATAAGCGTGTTTACACTTCAGCCACCTTCTTGCTGAGAGCATTAAATTATTTGGTACACTTTACCTGTTTGCAGAGAGATCTGGCCAAAGAACTCTGACTCTGTAGCTGAGACCATGTAGACAGCGGACTTTGAGTTTCTCCCCTACTGGCTACTCTTGCCTCCCTATTTAATTCATCCATGAGGCTAATCTCCCATGCCACGGAGGGTGCCTCCTTGGCAGCCGGCTCAGGCATCAGTTTTTGGACGACATACCTGGATGAGGCTCTGTGACTTCATGGAACCCTTCAAGACGTGCTTTAACACCCCCTTTGATGGTTCACTTTGTTTGGGCCTTCTGTTAAAGATGCCCTTACCTGCAGTGAGCAGGAAGGAAAGAACTTTTCTGCTGTCTGGGTTAAGTTTTCTACACCTCAACGGACCTTCTTGAGAAGCCAGTGAGGTGGTGAGAAGAATTGGTTCCGGAAATCCCAAGGGTTTTTCCAGGATCATTGCAGAGATTCTTCCTACAGGGGCAGAGGGGGAAGTCTTAATGGCAGATGCCACCCTAGAGGCAGAGGGAGACTCCAGAATCAAGGCTTCAGGGAGTCTTTCTCTGACGGGCCCTTTCAGCACTCCTGAAGTGTGCTGCCTGACTGCTCATATGTGGAAGCAGTCGGGGATCAGTTTTCCCTGCACCCAAACGTTTGGACCTCTTTAGCAAAAAACAGATGCTAAACATCATATTCAGAGGTGGTTATATTCCCTTTTCCCTTCACCCACCACAGTCTCAAAAGAAACTCCCCAATGTCCCACCCAGTCAGAGGGAGTGTGCAGTTCTAGAGATTCAAAAATTGAGTCATCCAAGAGGTCCCAACCTAACAAAGAGGATTTGGAACTTTCTCTTTTTAGAGACTAAACGAACCGGGGACCTTGGACCCCATACTGGATCTAAGCAATCTAAATTGGTTTGCAAAGAAAGCGAAATTCTGAATGGTCACAGTTCAGTCCATTCTACCACTGTTGCTGAAGGTCAATTGGATGTGCTCAATAGACTTACAGGACTGCGTACTATCACATCAAAATAAATGCTCCAGGAGTCATCTGCACTTCAGGCTGGGAGCCAGTCATTACCAACTGAGAGTTCTGCCCTTTGGTCTCATCACAGCCCCCCAGATGTTTACCAAGTGCATGCAATAGTTGCAGCCCACCTCAGGCTGAAAGGATTCTGGGTGTTTCCATATCTGGTCGACTGGCTTCTAACTGCCCCAACCAGGCTTCACCTTCTTCAGGCCAGAGATTACCTGTTACAGATGTCCAATTCTCTGGGTATCACCATACATTTTCAGAAATCGGATCTAATGCTGGCGCAGAATTTGGAATTCATTGGGTCAGTTCTAGACACTCCGAATCAGAGAGCATCACTACCACCTCATCACATACAAAGTCTGAGGGAACGTGCGTATTATCCTCAACCTTCCCACTTCTCCAGCAAGATTGGTTCTTCATGCTCTTGGGTCTATGGCAGCAGCCATAATGCTTGTCCCATTAGCAAGGTTCTTCAGTTTACTCTGGCTGTTTAATGGTTTGTTCTCCACCAACCTCTCTCTCTTCCTATCAAATTGACTGCAATTTGCAGAAAGGATCTTTGATAGTGGCTTCTTTCTGATGACCTGTCAGTCAGCAGGCCTTTCCTTCCATCCTCCTCAGCCACGGTGACCGTGGATGCTTCCCAGTTGGGGAGGGGGGTGCATTTCCAGGGAAGGATGGTCAAGGCACATAGACTCGAACCAGATTGCACATCAAAGTTCTGGAGATGAAGGCAGTCCTTTCGTTGCAAGTCTTTCAAGATGCCCTCTGTTGAGGGACGATTGCAGTTCACACCAACAATATGTTGGTAGTCTTGTACATAAACAAATGGGGGGGGACCTGTTCATATCTATTGTGCAGAGGCCATGAGGGTCTGGGAGAGGGCAATATCTTCAGACCACTTTCTACTTGCAACTCGCATACCAGGGAAGTTTGACATTCTTGCAAACAAACTCAGCAGGTCCATTCTGACCTCTCATGAGGGGTCCTTCAACAAATCAGTAGCAGACTTGATATTCAGCTGTTAGGGCCAACCTTGTTGCGACCTGTTTGCCTCCCCTCACAACAACAAATGCAGCAGGTACTTCACTCTGATCCCCCCCACTGGGGAAGTCCACGAGGGATGCCCTAGCTCATGAATAGTCCCCTGGTCTCCTCTATGCTTAGCCTCCCGTACTCGTAATCCCCAAGTTTGTGCAGAAATCTAAATGGCTGAAGGCCTCAGTTATCCTCATTGCCCTCTACTGGCATTGTCAAATTTGGTTCCCCTTCCTCTGGTCTTATTTGAAATACCCTCCATGGATACTGGAACCCAGACAGGATCTCCTCATTCACCCTTCGGAGGGTTATAATCTGAATCTGTCTACCCTCTAACCACTTGGTTTCTCCAATTACAATGATTGTACAGAGGTCTGGGCTTGTGTCATTGTATTGGCCTTCCAGAAACCTTCCAAAAAGGTTTATAGAAGCAAGTGGAAAAGGTTCACTTACTGAGTGTGCAAGGAGAACATTGATCCTTTTTCAACTCCTCTACCTACTGTCCTGTCCTGTCCTTTCTAGGCTTCCTTTTTTTTTTTTGGATGGCACTAGTTATTCTACCATTAAACTTCAATTAGCTGCTATTTCAAATTTTCACTCTGGGAATTTGTTTGGTTCTCCTGCTACATCTAGGTTATGTAAGGCCTTTATGAAGGGTATTTTCCTACTCTGTCCTCCAAACACCCCTCTTTTGTGTGGGATCTCACTATTGTTCTCCAAGGTCTAACACAGAAACCCTTCAAACCTTCCAGTGATTGTGACTTGAAATTTATTTCCTGGAAGACTATTTCTGAAGCTATCACATCTGCCAAACTGATTTTGGAACTCCAAGCTCTGTCCACGAAACCTACATACATAACTTTTCATAATGATAGTCTCCCTTTGTACCTTCCCTTCCTTTGTGCTTAAGGTGGCCACTGAGGTTAACTTGAATCAGACCATTCAGTTGCCAGTTTTCTTTCCCAATTTTTCTAATAAGGGAGAAAGGTTACTGCACTTTTTAGATGTTCATAGGAAACTACGATTTTATCTCTGTAGGACAAAACAGTTTAGAAAGACTGAACAGTTTTGTATCCTTTCCAGCAAACCGCCTGGGCCAAGCAGTTTCAAAAGTAACTTTTGCTAAATAGATTACAGGTTGCATCTGTGATTTATTCTAGAAGTGGTCTTCAGTTGCCTTGCCCTCCTAAAACCCTGTCAACTAGATTTATAGCTATGTCATCAGCCTTTTCTTCCAGAACCTCCATTAATATGTGCGCTGCAGTCACCTGGTCTAAAGTTCATACCTTTGTGACTCATTACAAATTGGATATTGTTTTCAGGAACCGTGCTTCCTTTGGTTCTGCTTTGCTCCGGCATATCCTTCCTTGAGGCCACCCAGGGCTTGTTTGTAACTGGGGATTCTGACCCATTTGTGAGGAGGAATGAAAGACGGTCAGATTTGTAGGTTATGTACTTACCATAACTTGGTTATCTGTGTTGTCGTCTTTCATTCATCCTCACTTTCCCTCCCAGCCATCCCTCTCCTTCTGGCTCCTGGCCGATCTCAGGAATGATAGGCAACCTCTGTTCCCGGTTTCAGTCTCTGGTTCTTTTTTCTTCTGTTATGTGGTAGTTACTTGTTTTCTTACTATGGGAATTGTTTTGGGGGCAGCAAACTAGATCTGAGAAGGCTGGGCAAAGGGTAGAGCTTTATGGGAAGAGGGAGGAGCTTGAGACTTGGAGCCTAGTGTGTAGAAATGTGGCTGAGGTGGATCTGAGGGTCTGATCTGTAAGCCATTTGTGAGGATGAATGAAAAGACAACATTGATACCAAGTTATGGTAAGTACATAACTTAACAATGTAACCTAGAGGCATACATGTAGGTCAAGCTGCCTCCACTATTAGTCCCCGTCTGTGTTGCTAATTTTATAAATGTGTGGGGGACCTGAAGCCTTGCACTGCCAGAGTACTACCTATGAATACAAGGCATATCTCTGAAACCGCAAAGAAATCTACATCTTCCAGAGTATGGAGCGCTTGTATGGTGTGGAGCTTCTTGTTAAAGTTCCTTGAATTGAGCAGTAACACCTTTAGTTCTCCTTGGGTTTTAGTGGCTTAGTTGGTAATTTTGTCAATTTGGGATTGCCTAAAAGAGACTCTAAGTTGATAGATAAAGTTTTAGCCAATATCCGAAAGCCTACTATGATTAAATGTTCTGTAGTTCTATCTCGCCTTAGATTACTAATTGTTGAGAACTGGTTGGCTCTTGGCCTTATTGTTCTCGTTGGTATCCTGTGTGCCAGTCTTTTTGTATTTAACGTGTGCATTTGCACTTATTTTGATATTTTCAGTGTTTCTTATTGTTAGAGAGTTTGGAATTTAAATAGTTATTACTTAGATAGTTGGTGTTTCCGGTTAATGTGCGCGTTTGCGCTCAATTTACCTTTTTTGTGTGCAGTGTTTTAGTATTAGAGAGTTGGTATTTAGACTATTACCTGCTTAGATATTTAACTTGGATATTTAGCGATTCAGTTAGCGTAAAGGGTCTTTTGATATTTCTAACCCTTTTGTTCTACGACTTAGTGTTTGAGAGTAGATTTCACTGAGACAGTTTGGACATTTACATATTCTGATTTTGTGTGTGCAGTCTGGTTCATAGTTTTATGACCTTCTAGTCTTTCTTCTACCTAGGTCCATTTAAGTTAGAGGACCTAGTTTTCTGTTCTTTTCTCTCCCCAGGACTATGCCCATTTGAGTTAGAGGACCTAGTCCTCGTGGCGTATGTGTGTTAGTGTGGTAAGGGCTAGGCCCGTTTAAGTTAGAGGACCTAGTCCTCATTATGTGTGTATTTTTCTACTTATCTGGGAATCGTGTATAAAGAGGCAAAAGACCATAAACCCTGGGGTTTTAAAAAATGTGTAAAGTGCTCCCAGAAAATGTCAATTACGGATGGCCATAGTAAATTGCGTTTATTGCCTCAGAGCCATCAGTTTGCAGGAAACCTGTTTATTTTGCCACTCCTTCAGCTCCAGAGTTCTACAGGAACGGAAGAACAAGCTCATTTTGAAAGGTCTCCTCAAGCCTTCATTCGAGGAAGACTTGGCCAGTTCGTTGTCTTCCTCGAAATCTCATTCTTCCAAAAAAGACCAGACTAAATCTACCAAGAGACATTCCGCGGCTCCATCCGGTGCTTCGGAACCGCCTCCTAAAATTTCTAAGCCGGACAAGACTTCTAGCTCATCAGCTCCACTGATCTCTGAGTCGATCGAGGTTGTTGACACTGTGACTTCAGTTTCGGCCCCATGCATTTCAGAGCCGACTACTGATAGACAACATCGGAGCCAGTCCAGAGATTCCTTGCCGGTCTCCCCAACTTTAAGGTCCCCTATCTTGCACAGGTCCAGATCTTCCACACTGTCTTCCAGGAGCCTATCAGAAGATGTGGAGAGAGTAGTGCTGAGACTCCTGAATTCGTCTGCCTTGCCAAAAATGATGTTGGCTCTGACCCAATCAGTCCCAGAGCCACCTGAGTCCATTCCCCCTATTGTGGTTCCTCCTCCGAGCCACGCTGGGCTTTCAGAGCCAGAGTGTTCGGTACCACTGGTTGTGGAACCCTTGGTTCCAGCTCCCCTTGAGGCTGTCTCAGAGCAGAGTTCTGCTCCGATACCTTCGGTGCCGTCCCTGGTGTCTAGGAGCTGAAGTTCACTGGTCGGCCCTGACATGGACACTTGGACCCGAACCTCTTCGGTTCAGAGTCTCCCTCTCGGTGTGTCGGCTAGGGTGAGCTCTGATCCTGCATCTATCTCGGAGCTGATGACTTCCTCTGTCACCTCGGAGCTGAGAAGGTCATCGGAGCCGAGAGGTCTGCTTTCGTGATGATGCGGAGTGTGCTGTCCCACTCATCAGCTCCACCCAGGGACACTGACACTCTTCCCCCTCGGGCACCAACCTCCGTCTCAACACCTTCTCTCTCTCTCGACAGCAGAGACCCGCAGCCTCAGGAGCCCCCAGTTGGTGGCCTCCAGTCTTCCGAGACCTCCCCGGAATATCCTTCTGAGGAGCGCCCTCAGAAGAGGACATGCAAGAAGAGGCATTTAGACTCCCAGGATGAGTCTCTTACCTCCGACACTGACCTTGAGGAGTCAGAAGGGTCCCCCAAGTCATCCTCTGATGTCTCCTTTGTAGACATCTTAGAGATACTTAAGCAGAGGGGTGGCTAGCCCACTGCTACCCCTTCTGATGAGGAGTTGGTGTACCCGAAGGCTTTCGGGTCTCAACTTTCAGCCTCTTTGGTGTCTCCACCTTTCGACGAACTTTCCGACCTTGTTAGTCGGAAGGTGTGGGAGACTCTTGATGCCATGGAGCCAGTTCCCAGGAGACCCAATAAATTTTTGCCTGCTCCCAAAGAGGGGGAATTGTTATCCAAGGGTGTGCCTGTAGATGCCATGGTGGTGGCAGCGGCCACTAAGAAGGAACTAGCGGAGACTTCATCTGTCCATCTGCCGGACAAGGAGTCTCGAATGATGGATAGATGTGGGAAGCATATCTTTTCGTCAGCGGCATTCACACTCAGATCGCTGAACTATCTAGCACATTTTACAAGGCTTCAGAGAGATCTCCTTAAGGAGGGGGGAGATATTCTACAAGGTACATTTACTGAAGGAGTCCCTGATGAGGTGTCTGCTCAGTTGTCCACCTTGAATTCCATTGTTAACTCCTCCATGAGGCTGATTTTATTATGCAGCCGATGGAGCGAGCAGGGCAGCGGGTTCAGGAGTTTCCCTTAGGAGACGCTCCTGAATGCACTTGTGTAATTTTGCAGAGCCGTTCGTCTACCTTTAACAACTCCCCCTTTGACGGTTCTTCGTTGTTTGGACCTAAGGTAAAAGACACACTCACCAGGTGCGTACAAGAAGGGAAAACACTGTCTGCTGTGGGAGTACGTTTTACCGTCCCCTCTAGACTATACCCCAAGGGTCAGAGAGGTGGTAAAATACAATTCAAGAAGTCCCAGAGATTTTTTTTCCAGATGCACAGGGTAACTCCTCCTTCAGAGGCAGAGGAGGAGTAGCAAATGGTAGATGTTGCCCTAGAAGCAGGGGTGGACCGCAAAACCAAGGAGGCTGTGATTTGTTTAGAGGCCGTCCTTATCAGCGCTCCTGATGTGGGGCCCAGCTGTACTTCTCTGGAGCCAGTCAGGAGTTGCATTTCTTTGTATCCAGAAGCCTGGCTAAGCATCACCCAAGACAAATTGGTGCAAAGAATTATCACCAGAGGTTATTCCGTACCCTTTTCTCTTCCACCTCACTTTCCCAAGAAGATCCCAGGTGTTCCACCCAATCACCAGGATGAAGCAACTGTAGAAGTGAACAAGTTGCTTGCAAACAGAATCATCCAAACCGTCCCTGCAGACCAGGTGGGATTTGGAACTTACTCCAGATTCTTAATGCCAAAACGTACAGGGGACTGGAGGCCCATCTTGGACCTCAGCAAATTAAACAAATCCGTAAAGGACAAGTTATGGATGGTGACATTGCAGTCTATACTCTCTCTATTAGGGAAAGACACTTGGATGTACTCAGTAGACCTCCAAGATGCATACTACCATATAGAAATGGACAGAGCGTCAAGGAGCCACCTACGCTTCCGGCTGGGAGCCAGTCACTAACAGTTTTGCACTCTGCCTTTGGTCTCACCACAGCCCCCAGGGTGTTCACCAAATGTATGGCAGTAGTGACAGCTCACCTGAGACGTCTAGGATTCCAAGTGTCTCCGTATCTGGACAACTGGCTCCTGACCGCCTCCACCAGGCATCTACTCCTTCAAACCAGAGATTCCACTATCCAACTTTGTGCCCAGTTGGGGACTACTATAAATTGGGAAAAGTCTGCCTTATCTCCCTCTCAATTTGTGACTGTTATAGGCACAGAAATAGACACAGTCACCATGTTAGCTAGTCTCCTGGCAGGAAGAGCACAGAACCTCATAAAAAGTTCTCCGTCTTCTTCCCTTTCAAAAAGTCAAGGCAAAGACGGTGCTGAAACTCTTGGGGACCATTGCCTACACCATAATGCTAGTCCCTCTTGCCACATTACATATGCAAATTCTTCAATGGCTTCTATCGTCCCAGTGGTCCTTTCAACAACTGCCTGTGTCCCACCACATCATCTTAAGAGTCTTGCAAAAAGGATCTCTGTTGGTAGATCCAGCCCGACCAACTAACGACAGGCACTCCATTCCTTCCCAAACCGTTGCTAATGTGACCAGGGATGCCTCACAAATAGGGTGTGGGGGGGCATTATCTAGGCAGGACTGTTCAAGACACATGGCAAGATCCTGAGGCTCACCTGCATATCAATGTCCTAGAGATGAGGGCGGTGCTTCTAACGTTGCAAGCACTTCACGACCTTCTTCCTCTTGGGACGATAGCGATCCAATCAGACAACATGTCGGTGGTATGGTATCTCAACAAGCAAGGTGCAAACGGATCTTACCCCCTTTGTCGGGAGGCGATTCGTGTTTGAAAGTGGGTGATATCTTCCCAGCACTTTCTAGTGGCAACGCACATACCAGGGACAACCAATGTGATAGCCGACTAACTCAGTCAGGCAATCTTGATGCCTCACGAGTGGTCTCTGAAACAGGAAATAGCGGAACACATCTTCTGCAAATGGGGACAGCCTTGCTGTGATATTTTCGCCAGTCCAGTCAACTCCAAATGCAGCAGCTACTTTTCCCTTATCCCCCCCTCCCCTGGGGGAGTCACCAAGAGACGCACTTGTTCACGATTGGCCTCTGGGTCTCCTTTCTGCTTTTCCTCCCTTTCCTCTCATATCCAAGGTGATTCAGAAAGGGAAACTGTTGGGAAGCAAATTGATTCTCATCACTCCTTACTGGCCTCGTCAGATTTGGTTCCTCTTTCTCTGGCCTCATCTACTGGACGATCCATGGACTCTGGACCCAGTGCCAGATCTCTTGACGCACATGTCAGGCTGTCTTCACCCCAGCCTCCATGCTCTCAACCGGACAGCATGGCTGCTCCAGTTCCATCCCTAGTCAGGCTTCATGATTTTTCACCCGCTGTGACCCACATTCCCACATCTTCACATAAACCCTCCACTAGAAAGTTGTACACTAGCAAATGGAGAAGGTTTTCTATCTGGGCTGAAGAAAAGAATGTTGACCCTTACACCGCATCCATTCCAGTGGTTTTAGAATTTTTGTCTGAACTTTTTCACCAGGGATCTGCTGCTGCCACAGTTAGTGTTCAGTTGGCAGCAATATCAAATTTTCTTTTGGGTCAACATGAGCCGATGTCACACAGATTGTGTAAAACCTTCCTTAAAGGTGCTACTTTGCTGAGACCTCCTTTTCAGGAACTGATAGCTTCCTGGGATCTAAACTTCGTCCTGTCCAAAATAATTTCTCCACCCTTTGAACCTGCTCATTCATGCCATTTGAAGTTTGTCTTGGAAGACCTTGTTTCTAGTAGCCATCACATCTGCTAGACGAGTATAAGAATTACAAGCACTGTCTATCAAGCCTCCTTATTTGATTTTCCACAAAGATAGAGTATTTCTTCGCACAAATCCATCTTTTATCTCTAAAGTGTGCTCTCATAATAACTTGAACCAAACTATAGAGCTGCCAGTGGTTTTCCCTAATCATTCCAATGCAGCAGAGTACAGATTTCATCAGTTGATGTTCACAGACCATTATGGTTCTATCTACACAGGACTAAGGAATCCAGGAAGTCAGACCAATTGTTTGTATCTTTCTCCGACTCCAGATTAGGTTTCCCAGTTTCCAAAGTGACCCTTTCAAATTGGATTTCAAGTTGTATCCTGTATTTATTCTTCCAATGGAAAGCCTTTACTGTTCAAGATTAAGGCTCATTCTACACGATCCCAGTCTACATCTGCAGCCTTCCAAGCCAGAGTTCCAGTTGATAATATTTGTGCAGCAACAACCTGAGCTACCCCTCACACCTTTATTACTCATTACAAATTGGACCTGACCACTAGGGGTAGAGCCTCCTTTGGTTCCATGGTACTCAGGAGTATTTTTCTGTGAGCCACCCAAGAGTAAGGTGCTAGGGACGCTGTCCCATATGTTAGAATGAAGGCGAGATAGGACTACAGAACATAAAGAAGTTATGTACTCATCATAACGTTCCAGGTTTGTAGTCCATCTCGCCGTTCATTCTTACGCACCCACCCTCCTACCCCTGTCCTGGAAGGATCTGGAGACAGGATAATTTTTCCGTAACAGGTGGAGACCTTTCATTGTTGTTCTTTCTGGATAACTTTAGTTCTGTCTTTCTATAGTTTAGCAGCAAACAAGATCTGGGGATTGTACTGGTGCACTATGGGATACCTACCTAGTCACGAGCCAACTGGAAGACTTTGAGCTTAGTAGGCTCCGAACCCATATGTAAGAATGAAGGGCGAGATGGACTACAAACATGGAATGTTATGGTGAGTACATAACTTCTTTTTTTCTTCCTTTACACCATAAGAAAGGTACCCCCTAGGCTTGCAGTCCCTAGGACCATTGAGGAACCTAGCACAAATTTCTAGTTACCTCGAAGCATCGCCTGGTTACGTTATGTGCTCAAGGACAGGGTGTAAATGTAAGGCAAAAAAGAGATATTCTGCAAAAGGGGAGACAGAAAAGCAGACTACTCTAAATCACTTAAAAAAAAAAAAAAAAAAAAAAAACTTTGAAACTCTAATGACTCTAGCCTTTACAAAAAAGAGTTACTGGAGATCTGGTTGTTGGTGTGGCGGACTAAGATTCTTACTACTGATAGGTATAGTACAGTGTTCGAGTCTGAGCATGTTACTTAACTAGGCAGTGCCTCCTAACGGGGGGGGGGGGCATTTTATACACACACACACACACACACACACACACACACACACACACACACACACACACACACACAACAAGAGTACCTGATGTGCTGCCAGTACTTGCTCCTCATTGATGTCCATTCGTGAACAACATATCTATCTCTCTCATTCATCATTCTGAACTTCCTGATGGTGCTATTTACTTCAGTCTCTCCCATTCGCTAGGTAGCAATGACTGTCTGAATTCAATATCTCCTGCTCAGGAGTTTGTACAAGTTTATGCAAACAGAAATCTCTTTGATTCTCTACTCAGTGCAATATTGATGCTAGAATGAAGTGCATGCTGACATGACTACTGCGAGAAAGTGCATCCTGGACGACCTGCTCTGTAGAATGGGAATGAAATGAAGATAGTGGTGTTTTATGTCCAGACTCTGCCCTAGGCAGCTGCGTAGGTTGCCTTGTGCTGAATCCAGCCTTGCATCTGATTTGTTTATAAACTGTATATGAAGCTTTGACAAAATTCTGTATTTCTCCTCTGTTGTCATATTTTCTGTATTTGTAAAAATTGGTTCTAATACATGTTTGATTTCTACTGAGTCCTGTAAGCTCACATTGCAGTGGCTGGCTCATAAGAGCTTGTAAATAACTTGACTGCACACCTTCTCTTAATGCATGCACCTTACCTTGTCATTTTATGAGTAAATCTGATACTAATTAAATTTTTTTCTGGGTGGCAATTCTCTACATATAGGGGGTTCACACTCATTCATTCAAATTACTTATTCCCTGTGAGGTTGCTGAACTTGGAACAGTTACTGACAGGTGATGTAACACCTGCCTGGTTCTTTCTTTTAGGTGCATTGACCTCGGACCTCCCAAAATCCAGTATCATATAGGTTTTAATGATGTTGCTGAACTGAAGATTACACAACAAAATACCAGCAAATGTCAAATCGAGCTGTTATGTTTTAGCTATTCTGCTGATGTTATCTGAGTTAGTGACCACATCTTACATGAATCCTGTTTACAGATAACCCCATCTTTTATGTTTTTTTTCATGTAGCGTACTCACTCAATAGTGTACTGAAGATGTAAGGTCAAAACCAAGATCTTCAGACATAAATGTTTTATCACTTTTTATGTCAGGTGCATTTTGCTGTCTTTGTGGATGTTTTTCTTAAAGAATTGTTTCCAGAACACCTTAGCATGATATTTGGTCTGGCTTAGTTTAGATGAAGTTCTGATGCTTTTTGTAGAATCTATGTCTTTCTGTAAAAGCTGTACTGATGTCCTTCAAGGATGCATCTGCAGTCCTAACATATGGGTTGTCCTGCCTCAGGCAGCCCTTCGGTCGGCCGGATTCCAAAGTCTGGGTCTGGCCTCGGCTGATGTCGCACTTCACCCGACGTCATAGCTGCTGTGAATTGGGTATAAAGGCATCAGCCGACGCCATTTTCCTCAGTCTTTCTTGCCGCGCAGTGCCCGAAGCAGAAGCTGTTCGCAAGTGCCGGTCGGTCAGATCCAGAGATTTCTACTACCGAAGACTTCTAAAAAGCTAAGTACCCTGTTGGGGACTCTTTCTTGCCTCAGCCGATGTCAGAAAAAGTAAATAATTGTTTAACTTGTGGGAAACAAATACCTTAAAGGATTTCCACTCTTACTGCCTTCCTTGCTTGGGCCCTGACCACGACGTATCAGCTTGTCTAGCCTGTGCTTCCTTCAACCGACGGACACTTAGACGTCGGTCGGAGTTTGCGGAGGAGTTTTTTGGTCCCGCTTTTGCTTACAAAATGCCGTCGGAGACCCCGACTTCACAATTACCTAAAAAGCGTAAGGAAAAGGACCGAGTCCTCGGTTCTTCCTTCGGCCGAAAGCTTGCCTCCGATAGCCAAGGCCTCACACAGCATGGCTGAATCCGCTACTGAACTTGCCCCTGCTGTAGCAGGCTCCCAGGATTTATCAGACACTATTCCTTTAGACATATCTACTCCTGCACGTGGAGCTGCTAGGCCCCCTGCATCTATGTCTATCAAGGCTTTTTCTAGGGCTAAAGCAGCTAAATCTTCTAAGGCCTTGTCTGCTAAAACCCCCTCACACAGGCCTACCTCCAGTTCCCAAATGCTCAGCTTGGCTGAGGATCTCATTTCTTTGATCAGGGGATCCCAACCTCACCCAGACAGGGCCTCTCAACCCCCCCCCCCAGAGAAGAGGCCTAGAGCAGAGCCCCCGGATCCTGTTTCTACAGACTATTCCTCGGATGATTCAGAAAACTCAGGTCCTCCAGAAGGCCCATATTCTCCTTATGAGGATTCTGATGCAGAAGACTCCATTCCTTCTGCCTCTCCTCCTGAGGAATTTTCTTTTGGGGAAACCTTACATGCTATGAGAGAGCATTTTCAATGGCAGGGCCAGGATTTTTCAGATTCAAGGAAAAGGCTAAGGACCTTTTTACATTTACCACAACATAGGCCTTTAGCCATTCCTCCAGTACTTACAGTTGTTGATGATGCTTATAATGATGCCTGTACTGCCCCTGACTCTTCCCCCGGCCCCTGCCAAGCCCGACAGATATTACAGGGTCCCGGACACACACTTTCACTTGTATAAGGCTCCTATTGCAGATCCTGAAACCATTTCACAGGGCCCCAAAGCTGTAGCAGCTGCCTCTGCCAAAAACCCCCTCCCCTCTGAAAGAGAATCTAGAGCATCAGAGAGATGGGGTAAAAAAGTTTATACTTCTGCTACTCTTTCGGCTAGGGCCTTAAACTGTCAATTCCACATGATTCAGTATCAGGAATTTTTGTTAGACCAGCTAAATAAAAAACTGTCCTCTCCTGAACCTATAGACCATAAGTCCCTTCAGGATTTGGTACATAACACTCAGCAGGTCAGTAATCATTCATTAAAATGCGGCTATGATGCACTGGAGGCTTCCTTTAGATCAGCTATGACTGGAACAGTGATTAGAAGGCATGCCTGGTTAAAAGAACAATCCTTACCAGACCATGTAAAGTCAAAGCTTCTAGATGCTCCCATGGAGAAACAAAATTTGTTTGGCTCCCCTGCACAGCAAGTGCTAAAGAAGGTGGAAGAAAAAGCAAAATCTGTCCAAACAGTCAAGGATTTCTTACAGGTCCAGCCTCCGAGGTTTAGTAGAAATTGGCCTTCGAAGAATTGGTCCTTTCCAGACACCTCCAGAGCACAGAGAGGCAGAAATAGGCGCCCAAGAGGCAGAGGTCAATCCAGAGGTGCCTACAGGGGACGTCAGTGGCAGCCTAACAACCAGAGAAGTACTGCCACAGATTCAGCTATGACCACCCCCACAGGACGGACACAATGACTTGACTCTGATACCGCCTACCAGGGAACAACTGCAAGCACCCTTAGGCGGAAAGCTTGCCTTATTTTCCGTAAACTGGCATTACATTACAGGAGACAAATGGATTTTACAGACAATAGACAAAGGCTACAGGTTTCACTTCCACACTCTACCAAAAAAGAGAGGAATGCCAAACCTACCACCAAACCAAAAAACAAACGCTCTAGCACAAATCAACCACCTATTAAGGATGAGAGCTATAGAAAAGGTACCGCCTATGGAACAAGGGCAAGGATTTTACTCCAGACTTTTCCTGGTACCAAGGAAAGAAAACCAATGGAGACCTATTCTCGACCTGTCCGCTCTGAACACATATCTCATTGTTCCAAAATTCAAAATGCTGACCCTACAGCAACTCCTTCCCATGCTGGGCAAGGAGTCTTGGCTGGTGACTCTAGATCTCAAGGAGGCATACCTGCACGTCCCTATACAACCAGATTGCAGAAGATACCTCAGATTTCTTGCAGGATCAGAGCATTATCAATTCTCAGCATTGCCCTTTGGCTTATCTACTGCGCCCAGAGTATTCACGAAATGCCTGGCATCAGTAATTGCTCATTGCAGGCTTCAGGGAATTCAAATTTATCCATACCTGGACGACTGCCTGATACAAGCGGACAACAAGACCAAATTAACAAAAGATTTGGAAAAGGTTATACAACTACTGCAGGCCCTGGGATACACAGTCAACATGAAAAAGTCAAGGCTGGTACTATCCCAAAGGATAACATTCTTGGGTGCAGAACTGGACACATCAAATCAAATGGCATTTCCCACAGCAGAAAAGCAAAAGCAACTACCACTCTATTTCATGGCATTAACAACGCAGAACCAGCTTACAGCAAGGAAAGTCCTGCAAGCCCTGGGATACATGGCATCCTGCATAATATTGATTCCACATGCCAGGCTACATATGAGGAAGTTGCAATGGTACCTAAGGAATGTATGATCTCAACACAAGCACAGTCTAGAAGCCCAGATTCCAATAATTCCATGCCTGAAACAAGAATTCTTGTGGTGGGCTCAGGCCTGTCAGTTGAACAGAGGTCTGCCCTTCCACAAACCTCACCCAAGCCAGACTATCACCACGGATGCCTCAGACCTAGGCTGGGGGGCACACATGGTGGACAAGTGTATACAAGGCCTATGGACACAAGACCAGCTGAACCTACATATAAATCAAAAAGAGATGCTGGCAGTGAAACAGGCACTTCTGACATTCAGACCTTGGTTCAACAAGGTCATTTGCTGATAAGGACGGACAACACCACAGTCATGTGGTATATCAACAAACAGGGAGGCACATACTCGTATCCTCTATGCCGGATGGCAATGGACCTATGGAATGTGGCCCTGAACCACAACATTCAACTCCAGGCCAAATTTGTGCCAGGAAAAGAAAATTCACTAGCAGACGCCTTAAGCAGAACTACCACGGATGCCCACGAATGGATGCTGCATCCAGACATCTTCAAAACCATTACAAAGAAATGGGGACTACCAGAAATAGACCTGTTCACATCCCCACACAACCACCAATTGAGGAAATTCTGCACAAGGACATACCATCCACTGGCTTGGAAGGTGGACTCCCTATCCTTCAGTTGGGAAAACCTAACAGCATATGCATTCCCACCTCTTCCTTTGATGCACAAAGTGCTACTGAAGATCAAAGAAGATCACCCAAGGATCATCCTGATAGCTCCAGACTGGCTGAGGCAGCATTGGTACCCGCTACTGAGGAGTATGTCTCGGACACACGCATGGCCTCTACCTCTAGTTCCTTTACTACTAACACAGAACAACTACAAGATCCTTCATCCAAACTTGAAAACACTGCAGCTAGCTGCTTGGAATATTACATAAAGCAAAATAACCCAGTCTTATCTCAGAGGGTTAAAGACATTATCCTGGAGGCTCGCAGACCCTCCACAAGGAAGACTTATTCAGCCAAATGGAAAAGATACCTCATTTGGAGTGCGGCAAAAGGAGAAAATGTATCATTAGCAAACATAGCTAACATCCTGGAATACTTAGCAGAACTTTTCCACAATGGCTTGTCTTACTCCTCCATTAAGATTCATGCATCAGCAATTTCAGCAGAATACAACACGGATCCTCCAGTCTTCTCTCATCCTCTACTCAGGCAGTTTCTGAGAGGAATTAAAAATGTAAAGCCTCCAAGGAAGCCACCTTTGCCTAAATGGGACCTTAACTTTGTGCTGGAAAAGTTAACGCTTCCCCCTTTCGAACCAGCAGCAACAGCAGAATTACAGTTCTTATCTTGGAAAACTGCTTTCCTGCTTGCAATCACTTCAGCAAGAAGGGTTTCTGAATTACAGGCATTAATGGCAGTACAGCCCTTCCTTACCTTCCATCAGGATAGAGTGTCCTTGAGAACTAATCCTACTTTTATGCCAAAAGTGGTCTCCAGGGTATCATTGAAACAAGCAATCCATCTGCCAACATTTTTCCCCAACCCACAGAACAGGGGGGAAAGACTACTACGTACATTGGATGTACCCAGGCAATTGCGCTATTATCTGGACAGAACCAAGACCAACAGAAAGACTGACCAGCTTCTGGTAGCGTATGCATCAGGAATGGAAGGAAAAGCAATTTCAAAACAGACAATCTCAAAATGGATAGGAAATTGCATTACATTTTGTTACTCTTTTCATGGAAAGACAACTCCAGAAAACATCAGACCTCACTCCACAAGGGCTACAGCCACTACTACAGCTTTCCTACGAGGAGTGGCTACCAAAGACATTTTAGAAGCTGCTACTTGGAGCTCCGTGCATACATTTGCCAAGCATTATAATCTACCTTTATACTCCAGATCCCGAGCAGGTTTTGCAACTGCTGTTTTGCAAGGGATCTTATCTACACCATAATCATCTTAGTGCCTCCACCCCCAGTTTGGCTATGGTATTCTACCCATATGTTAGGACTGCAGATGCATCCTTGAAGGACATAGTACAGTTTTGTACCTACCATAAATGTAGATGTCCGAGAGGTATGCATCTGCAGTCAGGATTACCCACCCTCCTTCCCCTCTGTGGTACTCCTAGGGTATTTGCCCATCTTGTAGCTAGCTGGGGGAATCTATTATGGTGTATTTGTTTGTATATATGTATATACATGCTTTTATTGTTTGCTCTCTACTGTTTGGAACCATTTGCATTTATCCAAATTTAGGCTTCCTAGAGGGCACCTGGCATCTGGGGCAAGAAACACTGAGGAAAATGGCGTCGGCTGATGCCTTTATACCCAATTCACAGCAGCTATGACGTCGGGTGAAGTGCGACATCAGCCGAGGCCAGACCCAGACTTTGGAATCCGGCCGACCGAAGGGCTGCCTGAGGCAGGACAACCCATATGTTAGGACTGCAGATGCATACCTCTCGGACATCTACATTTATGGTAGGTACAAAACTGTACTTTTTTACTTCTGGTACTTCACACACTTCACCCATTTATGTGGATATCAAGTCAGTCCTGCCCATAAGTAATAAATGCACATGCTCTGAAGCAGCAAATCCTGAAGAATTATCTACAGAAATCTCTACATTTAAAGGAGATTCTTCAGAAAACAAACAAGTGTTGCATTGCTCACTGTCATCTACTTTTGCATTTGGCATCTGTTAATTGCACTTTTTCTCTTGTTTGGACAGGCTTTGGCCCAGTGGTAGATATGCTTAACAAATAGCACATCTGAATGTTTTGCCAGAATGGTGAGATCAATTTAATAATCTTGTCACTGGGGACTCAATTGTGTGACACACACACATGCCCCACTCATCAGGTAGGACAAAGAGAAGAGAACTGATGTCCTTCAAGAATGCAACTGCAGTCATAACATGTGGGTTGTCCTGCCTCAGGCAGCCCTCGGTCGGCCGGATTCCAAAGTCTGGGTCCGACGTCGGCTGATGTCGCATTTCTCTCCGACGTCAGAGCGGCTGGAGTATATAAGCATCAGCCGATGCCATTTTCTTCAGTCTTTCTTGCCTTGGTGCCCGAAGCAGAAGCAGTTCGCAAGTGCCGGTCGGTCAGCTCCTGTATTCTACGATACGAAGTCATCAAAAAGCTAAGTACCCCGTTGGGGACCTTTTCTTGCCTCAGCCGATGTCAGAAATTACTGAAAAAGTTAACAATTGTCTTTTTTGTGGTAAACAAATACCTCATAAGGATTTCAACTCTTACTGCCTCCCTTGCCTGGGCCCAGACCACGACGTCTCGGCCTGTGTAGCCTGTGCTCGCTTCAACAAGCGCACTCTCAGGCGCCGGGCGGAGTTCGCTGAAGATTGTTTCGGCGATAAATTTGCTTATACCATGCCGTCGGATCTTCCGACATCGCAAACTCCCAAAAAGCGAAAAGACCGGGACCGACTTCCTCGGCCCGTGTCTACCACCGACTCCACGCCAAAACCTAGCGCGAGTGCTCCGGTTCCCTCTGAGACGGTCTCTCCACCGCTCCGAACCGAAGACACCGCATTACCGGACTCGATTCCAGACATTACTCCGACGCCAGTTATAGATTTTCCTCCGGATACGAAACCGAGGAAATGCCGAGACCATTGCTGTAGACAAGGTCACTCCTGCACGTGGAGCTGCCAGGCCTCCTATGGCCATGTCTATTAAGGCCTACACTAGGGCTAAGGCAGCCAGCAAAACAAAGCATACTACTTCTAAATCCTTACCTCAGCCGACTCCGGAGACACAAATTATGTCCATGGCTGCTGATTTAATTTCCATGATTAGAGGTTCACAGACCCATCCTGAGAGAGCATCCCAGCCTCCTCCTGATAAAAGGCCCCGGGTTGAACCCTCTGACCCTACTCCTTCAGATGAAGACTCTGAGGGCTCTGTCCACTCTGATAGCCAGGAAGAGCTCTTCCAGACCTATGAGGACTCGGATGCAGAAGATTCCATACCTTCGGCCTCCCCTCCTGAGGATATTTCTTTTGGGGAAGTACTGCACACCATGAGGGAACGTTTCAAGTGGCAGGGCCAGGAATATTCTGATTCCAGGAAATGCCTTAGGACTTTCCTTACGAAGCCTCAGCACAGGCCCTTAGCTATTCCTCCTGTACTTGATGGTTCTGGGTGACTTGTATTCTGATTCTAGTGCTACCCCTGATACTCTCCCTCCTGCTCCAGCCAAGCCAGACAGGTATTACAGGGTCCCAGAAACTCATTCCCATTTATTCAGGGCCCATACTGTTGATTTGGAAACGATTTCACAGGGGCCTAAAGGAGTTTCAGCCTCCACCTCAAAAAATCCTTTGCCCTCCAACAGGGAAGCAAGGTCATTAGAGAGATGGGGTAAAAAGGTTTACACATCCACTACCTTATCTATGAGAGCTTTAAATTGCCTTTTTCATATGTTCCAATATCAGGATGATCTCTTAGAAGATTTACAAAAAACATTAGCTTCTCCTGATCCTTTAGACAGGAAGACTTTGCAGGAAGCTGTACATAACACTCAGCAAGTAAGCAATCACTTCCTGCAGTGTGGATATGATGCACTGGAAGCTTCATGTAGGGCAGCTATGACAGGGGCAGTGATGCAGACATGCTTGGTTAAAAGATCAACCTCTACCAGATCATGTAAAAGCAAAACTTCTGGATGCACCTCTGGAAAAGAACAAGCTTTTTGGTGCAAATGCCAAGGATGTGTTAAAGACCATCGAAGAAAAAGCAAAATCAGTTCAAACTGTAAAGGATTTCCTCCAGGTTCAACCCCCCAGATTCAGCAGGAATTGGCCTTCAAAAAACTGGTCCTTTCCTAATCCAGAAAAGTTTCAAAGGGGTAAGAACAGACGTGGCCGAGGAAGAGGCCAATACAGAGGCCCTTACAGGGGACGTCAATGGCAGCCAGGAAACCAAAGAAGTGACGCAGGGGTTTCTCCTGCCCAACAACCACAATCTCAATGACTTTCCTCTAGTACCGCCTACCAGGGAACAACTAGAAGCTCCCTTGGGCGGGAAATTATCTCTGTTTGCAAAAAACTGGCACAGACTGACAAAGGACAAATGGATTTTGGACATTATAGACCGAGGGTACAGGTTTCATTTTCATACCTTACCAAGAAAACAAGGCATGCCAAATCTACCACAACATCAAAGGGCAGAGGCTTTCAAGCAAATCACTCTGCTAACTCGAATGAAAGCAATAGAAAGAGTTCCACAACAAGAACAAGAACAGGGGTTTTACTCAAGACTGTTCCTTGTTCTAAGAAAAGAAACTCAATGGAGACCAATACTGGACTTGTCCGCATTAAACACCTTTCTCATAGTACCAAAGTTTAAAATGCTGACTCTACAGCAACTCCTTCCCATGCTGGGCAAGGAGTCGTGGCTGATTTACTCTGGACCTCAAGGAGGCATACCTGCATGTCCCTGTCAGACACAGCTGCAGAAGATACCTCAGATTTCTTGCAGGGCCAGAGCATTATCAATTCTCAGCATTGCCATTTGGCTTATCTACTGCGCCCAGAGTGTTTACAAAATGCCTGGCTTCCGTAATTGCTCATTGCAGGCTCCAGGGTATACAAATTTACCTGTACCTGGACGACTGCCTCATACAAGTGGACAACAAATTGATGTTGACAAAAAATCTGGAATATGTCATACGATTACTTCAAGCTCTGGGATACACAGTCAACTTCCAAAAGTCAAGACTGCAGCCATCCCAGCAAATAATCTTCTTAGGAGCCAAACTAGACACAGCCTCAGATGGCTTACCTGACAGAAGACAAGCAAGAGAAGTTAACTCAGTACTTCAAAGGTTTAGCAAAACTCACCCAGATGACTGCAAGGAGATTCCTACAGGCCCTGGGTTACATGGCATCCTGCATTCTACTGGTTCCATTAGCAAAACTACACATGGGAAAGCTTCAATGGTACCTAAAAAGCGTTTGGTCTCAGCACAGCAACAACTTGGAGACAATCATACCACTCATTCCATGCTTACAAAAGGAATTCCTATGGTGGGCCTCGGTGAGCCAGGAAAACACAGGTATGTCATTCAAAAAACCACAGATAACACAGACCATGACTACAGACGCCTCAGACCTCGGATGGGGGCGCACATGGAAGGCAGGTGTATACAAGGACAATGGTCTCCAAAGGAAACACATCTGCATATAAACCAAAAGGAAATGCTGGCAGTAATGCATGCTATCGAGGCTTTTCAAAACCAACTCCAGCAAGGTCACTTAATGATACGGACAGACAACACCACTGTGATGTGGTACATAAACAAGCAGGGGGCACCCACTCTTACCTCCTTTGCAGACTGACAATGCAGCTTTGGGAGAAATCACTGAGTCTAAACATCCAGTTACAATCACAGTTTGTTCCAGGAAAAGACAATGTGTTGGCGGACAGCCTAAGCAGGAATTTCACAGATCCACACGAGTGGAGGTTACATCTGAAGGCTTTCAGACAACTCACTTCGACATGGGGCAAGCCAGAAGTGGACCTATTTGCCTCTCACCTCAATCATCTCCTACCAAAATTTTGCACAAGGACATACCATCCAAAGGCTTGGAAAATAGATGCTCTTTCATTCAACTGGAACTCCCTAGCAATCTATGCATTCCCACCTCTGCCACTGATGACTTCAGTATTACTAAAGATCAAAGCAGAGAAGCCCAAGGGAATCATAATAGCTCCGGAGTGGCCAAGACAACACTGGTACCCACTACTACGGAGCATATGCCACACCAGGAGGTGGGCCCTCCCTCAGTGGCCTCTACTTTTGACTCAACACAATTTAGAAACACTGCACCCAAACCTTCAGACGCTGCAGCTAACAGCCTGGGAGATCCCATAAATAACTTCAACTTATCCCTCTCCAAGGAAGTTCAGCGGATACTAACAGAGGCTCGAAGACCGTCCACCAGAAAGGTCTACTTAGCAAAGTGGAAAAGATTCAGCAATTGGAATACCAGCAAAGGGCATGATGCATCATATCCCTATATCCCACTTATCTTGGAATATTTGGCAGACATGTTACAGAGTGGCCTCTCATATTCTTCAATAAAGATACATGCATCTGCTATTTCAGCTAGATACAACACTGATCCTCCTGTTTTTTCTCACCCCTTACTAAGACAATTCCTCAGGGGAATCAAGAACATTAAGCCAGCAAGAAAGGCCCCAGTGCCAGCCTGGGACCTCAATTTTGTCTTAGAAAAACTGACTCTACCTCCTTTTGAGCCAGCAGCTTCAGTTGACTTGCAATTTCTCTCATGGAAAACGGCCTTCCTGTTGGCAATTACCTCAGCAAGAAGGGTTTCGGAACTACAGGCCCTAATGGCAATACCACCCTTTATTATTTTCCACAGAGACAGGGTTTCATTAAGGACCAACCCTACCTTTATGCCAAAGGTGGTATCTAGGGTTTCTCTAAATCAAGCCATTCATCTGCCTGCTTTCTTCCCCAATCCTGAGAATAAGGGGAAAGGCTTTTGCATACCTTGGACATTCACAGACAACCGATACTACCGGACAGAACCAAGGCCAGTAGGAAGTCTGAACAGCTTTTTGTAGCTTACGCCTGCAGTCCAAGGAAAAGCAATTTCAAAACAGACTATTTCTAAATGGATTGGACATTGCATCAGATTCTGTTATTCCTTTCATGGAAAGACTGTTCCAGCCTATGTCAGACCACATTCCACCAGAGCTACAGCCACCTCTACAGCATTTTTAAGAGGGGTGCCTACAAAGGACATTCTAGAAGCTGCTACATGGAGCTCCGTGCATACATTCTCAAAACACTATAATCTCCCCCTATATTCCAGATCCAGAGCAGGCTTTGCTTCGGCAGTCCTGCAGGGTTTGATTGCCACACCATCTCTTTCCTAGAGCATACCTCCTCCCCAGCTAAGCTATGGTATTCTACCCACATGTTATGACTGCAGTTGCATTCTTGAAGGACATAGTACAGTTTTGTACCTACCATAAATGTAGATGTCCGATTGACATGCAACTGCAGTCGGGTTTTCCCTCCCTCCATACCCCTCTATGCTTAGGGTCCACTCCTATCCCCCTCACTCTTAGCTGGGGATATCTGTTATGGTGTATTTGTTTTATTGCTCATGTAATTGTTTGGAATCCTGTTTTTGTCTTACAAATTGATTACAGCCTTCCTTGGAGGGCACCTGGCATCTGGGGCAAGAAACACTGAAGAAAATGGCGTTGGCTGATGCTTATATACTCCAGCCGCTCTGACGTCGGAGAGAAATGCGACATCAGCCGACGTCGGACCCAGACTTTGGAATCCGGCCAACCGAGGGCTGCCTGAGGCAGGACAACCCACATGTTATGACTGCAGTTGCATGTCTATCGGACATCTACATTTATGGTAGGTACAAAACTGTACTTTTTTGCCTGTCTGGAGCCAGGATCCACAATACTACACACACACGCACACACACACACACACACACACACACACACACACACACACACACACACACACACACACACACACTCACACTCAATTCACTGAACCCCAGTATCGGTATGATTCTATCATACTTAATGTGGATGTAAATTACTTGAGATATACCTCACTGGTCTATATGAAAAGAAACTTAATGGATCTCCCAGAATGTTCCAGACAGGTATGACCCTTGCATTGTATAGCATTCTACCTTCACCAAGGATGATGCCAAAGCATGAAAATAAAATGATTGATTTTATTTGTTTAGTTTCTGGTGTCACTCCAGGAAGTTTCAATATTTCTCAGCATAGGAGGACATGGTCACTAGACTATGTTGTTTTGCCAAAGATGGACTGCACCTGTGCCCTCCTCCCCCCAGCTTTCAGATATTTTTGAAAACTTTATCTACCTCCCTTAAAGCCTTTTTAGGCATTGCCAAAAAGACAAATCTACTAACAAATGAATGTCTCCAAGCAATCTTAAGGTGTTACTGCTCAATGCTAGGACTCTAAACAAAAAGCTCCACACCCCTGAAGCCCTCCTCACTCTTGAAAAGGTAGACATCTGTGCTGTGACTGAGGGTTGGTTTAAAGCTGTAGAAAGAACTCTAGCAGTGCGAGGCTACACTACTTCCACACAGACCAGCGATAGCAAAGACTGGGGTCAAAGGTGGAGGGCTTGATGTACATTAGCAATAAACATGCCTCTGGGTTGGTTAAACAGGATGATACCACGGAACTCATCCATGTGCAAGTCACCATAGTTGAGGTTCCTCACCATATCAAAGCTATCTACAGGTTACCATCTATGCTCCTAGAGTCTCATGACCCTTGCCTAAACCTACAAGAGGTGCTCACTATCCAACCAAGCACTCTATTCACAGGTGATTTTAACTACCTCTCTATAGACTAGGAAAGTTACACCACTTCAAACTCACAGGCACAATGCTTCCTGGACTTTAACAAAAACACCCTGGAACAAAGAACGCATTCTCCAAAAACGATCAAACCATACTGGATCTGGTACTCACCAACATGTGAGAGTGCTGCACCCCCCCCCCCCCACATGTCTTCACTGGTGAGGTTTGATCACAAAGCTGTCGTCTTTGAAGTAAAAATCAACCCAGAAAATCCAACTAAACCGATAACAGGAACTATTCTAAGACAAACTACATCCTAGTTTGTTAAAATTCAAGATTCCCCCTAATCCCATGACCACAGTTACCTATGCAGAATTAATCTGAGGCCCTATGCAAGCACGTGAATGGCTGCATAGAGGCTGCCATACCTACCAGACGTAAACCTGAAACAAACAGTATTAACAAACTTCTGCTGGTGGAATTATCACATAAACAGGGTATATAAAAAAAGAAAGAAATTTGTGGCCAAAATCGGGAAGAGCAACCCCATTAAAGACGAGTGCTCTGTTATACAACTAAACAAGAAACTAAGAGGCCTATTTAAGTCCAGCAAGGCCAACTATGAACTCAGAATAACCTTGCAGGCTAAGGGCAATCACAAGTCTTTCTTCAGCTTTGTCCAGAATTTTAAAGGTTCAAACTGATGGTGAATGGTACCACTGTCATCGATCAGGGTGACATAGCAAATCTACAGGCTGATACATTCAGCTCAAACTTCACCACCACTGTCCCCAGCTTTTTCAGTTGAAATTCCCCCATTGTACTTCCTCCAACTATTAGCAGGGACCAGGTGCTGACAGCACTTGCTAAAGCCAAGAACACCACCTTTGTGGGTCCCGGCAACATTCCCCAGTTGCCTCCTGAACAGTCTAGAATGCAACGTATTAGGACCAGTTGAGGCATAGTTCAATTACAGCTTTGAAACAGACTGTGTTCCAAGTGAATGGAGGACTGCAACAGTTATTACTCTCCATAAGTGTGGACCATCAACTGACCCATGGAACTACAGACCCATTAGTCAAGCCGAATATGCAAAGCCATGGAACCAAATTATCATATAAATAATAAACAAGAACACTGGCAACCTACTGACACTGGACCCATCCCAGTGTGGCTTTAAAGGAAAGTTGTGTCTACTTAATCTGGTAGAGTTCATTGAGAGGGTCACCAAGGCAATGGACAAGGGTAAAACAGTGCATGTTGCTTATCTTGACCCTGGCCAAGGCATTCAATACGGTACCCCACTCAGGCATTTGTTGACAAGCTGTCTGAACTAGGCATGAATCCCCACATAACTCACTGGATTGCCAGCTGGCACACAGGCAGGAGGCAAGAAGTAGGGATCAGTGAGACCACCTCCACCAAGACACTGATCACCAGTAGGGTAGCCCAGGGCTCTGTGCTGGGCTCACTCCTGTTTGGCATTTACTTCTCAGAAGTCAAGGCTAATGTTCATGGCATCTGGCTCACCAAGTTCGCAGATAACTGTAAATTGGGAGCTATTCTAGATTCCCTCCAAGACACCAACATCTTATTTAACACAGACAGACAAATGACTGGTGCCAAAGTCATGGTCTAAAACTCAATGCCAAAAAAAGGGAGTATAGTGCCGTTTAGGAAACTGTCAAAATAAATGTAATTACTGCATCGATAAAACACCCATAAGTGTTAACCCAATAGTAAGAGATTTGGGAACATATGTAAACCTCAATCTGGTCTGCGACCAACATGTAGCTAATAGTAGAGGTTTGTGTTTGCTAAGCATGGGTGTCCTCTTTGCCCACTGGTTATTTGTGTTGTATTTAGAACCATTGGCAAATAAAATAAGGGGCTCAGAAATTCAAGAATATAGTTTGATGTCCTTCCATATCACTATTACAGTATTCTTTACAATAGGGATCCCTTGCCAAGGGCATCCCGACATCCAGTCAGTATTCCAAAGCCTTTTGGCTGTAAAGGGTACATTGTATGTTACACTTATGCTCCCCACGCATGGTGTATGGCATAAAGGTGATATCAGGATGTGCCATCCTCTGAACGCCATCTTCCATCGCTGGTCTGAATGCTTGTTCTTCTGCTGGTTTCTACCAGTTTCAAATAAGTGCCCTGTTTGTTTTTTTTTTTTTTTTTTTTTTTTTTTGGTTTGTTTTATCATATGTTTGCTTAATCTGGTTGTTTGGTTTCATGTCATCCAGAAAGGGGAAATGCCAGTGTGGGAGACAGATTCCCCATAAATATCATTATGAGCAGTGCTTGTTCTGTTTAGGTGCTTCCCATGACTATACATTTGTCAGTCCTTTGTCCCTAAGATGTTGCGGAGTCTGCTTTCTTCCATACTGATTTACATAGAGAACCGACTATTTAAATTGTTGGCTAAGGGATACCTTGGAAGGATCTTCCTGGCCTGATAGTCAGGTGTCTCTGAAGAAAAAGGCCTGGTCTGATTCTTTGGTTGTACTGCCTCTACTTGATGTCTTTCTTGAGGTTGATGAAAGTGTTGGCAGATCATCCAGTTTCCTTTTTGGATTCTCTCACTACGACTCCTTCAGAGGCTGGCATGGACCATATGCCACACACATCCATGGAGGTTTTTCAGATGTCTGCTTCGGATGTACAGGGGGAACTGTGGCTGATTACCAAAGGGTCTGGGGTGTGCTTCAAAGTTTAGTAAGGGAAGAGGTCAACTGTCATTGAGTGCCATTAGGGGTCTGAGCCTTCAAAAATTTTTAAGGCTGATGTCCCACTGAAAAAGAAGCAAAAGCTGGACATATTTTGCCTGCTCCAAAAGATCTTTAGAGTGAATGGCAAAACTTCACTCAAGGCCTGTTTTAATGCCCTTATGACTCTCAAGCCTCCACAGGATATTTCTATTCCTGCTCCCACTGATCTTCTACCCATCTTAAGCGACCCAGGGAGCAGAATTCTTCTGAGGATGCTGCTGCTGATTCTGACAGTGTCCCTGACTTATTCCTCCCATATTTTTTCACCACTTGACTATATTTCTAAGGAAAAAGAGTCTGTCAGTCACGACTCTCCTTTTGAGGAGGTTTCATTTGGTGATGCTGTTTGCAAAATGATGAAATATTTCAAATGGGACTGCGTTCGGGTGTCTGATGTTCAGAAGAGGTATTATAAGCTTCTACAAGAGTATTTTAGACCCTCTGCTGCTCCTCCTGTTCTTGCAGCCTTGCTGGATGCCTTTTCCACCGCTTATCAGGCTCCTGACTCCCAACTAAATGGTTCCTGTTGTATAATCAAAGACACAATCCTTCAAATGCATCTTGATGGAACTTGAAAGCACAAAACAGCAAAATAATGAAACTGCATATAAGCAATTTCCCAGGGAAAGAAATTGCTTGGCTGCCTCCATTACTTTGCCGTTTTCCTCACTGTAGTGCGATCTCGGAGTTGGTATATTTAAGTAGGGGGTGGGGGGCACAGCCCCCCACTCTATGTAATGTTTTGAAGTTGTTTTTATTTTATATATATATATATATATATATATATATATATATATATATATATATATATATACACACACACTTTTTTTTTTTTTTTTTTTTTTAAGGAACAGCGATTTTTTTTCCTTGGGGGCGAAAAAAATCGCTGTTCCAAGTGTTCGGGATTGTAAGCCTTAGCTTACATGGGATCAATAAATCAGCATTCGCTTTTTTAAGCTTTCTCTGATTTAATATAAACCCAAAAAAACTGATATGTTTTATAAAAGTGCCTGAGAACTGCAGGTTTCTTTACAAGTGTCCCTATGCTGACCCCTCTGTGGTGTCAGTGGCTTTTCATAAGCTTTCCAAATTGTTGCCTTCTACAAAATCGCTGCCATCTGATAAGGATAGCAGAACCATAAATAGACTGGGTAAGAAGGTGTTTACTTCTGCTAAGCTAATGTTTAGAGCTGTTAATTCTCCGATACATATGACTAAGTATGTTTTGGCTGTTCTCTCTCAAGCTATTCAGGCTATTTCTGATTCCTCTGATTCTGAGGGGAAGGCCTCTGCTCTTGCTTTGCTTGAGATGTCCTCCCAAGTAGCTTGCCATTCCATTAAATGTTTCATCTAGAGCAGCTGCTTTGGATCTGTTTAGAGTATGTATTCCTGGCTCAGATTTCAGCCTTTGTCTGATGATATCAAGACTAAGATGATGGTTGCTCATCTGGATAATAAGCATTTGTTTAGTGCTGCTGCTGCGGAGTTGTTTAAGTCCCTGCAAGAAAAGGGCAAGGCCTTACAGGACTTGAAGCATATTTTTGTTTCCCCTGTGCCCAGGTTTAAGCAGAATTATCCTAATTAAAGCCTGCCTTTGTTCTTGGACAATCTTGCCCCCCCCCCGCCAAAAAAAAGCAAAAAAAAGGGTGGTAGAAGGGCTCCCCCTGCTAAGGCTACCCAAAGTCCTCCTACTCAAACCTCCTTTTCCTGACAAACCAGGTGCTGTCTGTCCTGTACTCAGTCACATTCCTCTTTCTCTGCATCTTTCCATGTCCTTTCTTAGTTGGCTAAAGGTCACCTTAGTGTAATGTCTTCTCTGGTAAGGTCAGACCACAAAATGGTCTCCTTTGAAGTAAAAGTAAAACCTGGACCCACAGCTAACCCTGGAATATTCAGGAGCTAAGGCTAACTTCCTGCTGTCAAGTGATAACCTGGCAAAGTTTGAAGCCCCCATAAACCCTATGGACCCTATGCAGAACTGTTCATGGAAAAACCTATACAGCTGTTTACATGCTTGTATAGAGGCAGCTGTACCCACCAGGAAGAAATACAGAAATAACTCGAAAAACAAGCAACCCTGGTGGAATCAAAATCAATAGGCTGTATAACAGAAGAAAGAAAATCATATAAAAAATTAGGAGGTGCAGCACCCCGCAGGATAAAAGCATTCTCATCAAGCTAAACAAACAACCCAGAGGACAAGTAGTCTATCAAAGTCAAATTTGAGGTAAATGTGGCCTCCCCGGCCAAGGACAACTATAAGGCATTCTTTAGCTATGTCTGCAACCTCAAAGGCAGTACACAATTGTGTGCAGAGCTAATTGTAAATGGAGCCACCTATACTGAGCCAGATGATGTAGCAAGCCTACTGACCGACAAATTCAGCGACAACTTTACCCCTTTCTCACCCTCAATCTTCCCTTAGGAAATAATATCAAATATAACTCCCCCTGCTATCACTAGGGAATATGTCTTTAATGCTCTCTCTAAGGCCAGAAACACTGCATCAGTGGGTGGAGACAATATCCCAGGATGAGGGACAGAATTGTTCACATTGACTACCTTGACCTGGCCAAGGCATTTGCCACAATACCCCACTCGGGCATTGTTGACAAACTCAAGAGGTTAGGTACAAACCTGTATGTCACCCGGTGGATAGCCAACTTGGCTCATGGACAGGACCCAGGAAGTTAAAAGTGAGGAGTCCACTTCTACAAAGAGGCCAGTCACAATTGGAGCCCCTCAGGGATCAGTCCTTGGACCACTCCTTTTTTGGCATTTACTTCTCTGAAGTCAAGGCCAATGTCGGTGGTCTCTCGCTGACTAACTTTGCAGATGATTGCAGATTAGGAGCTGTCACCTAATCCCATACCAACAGAAATGTTCTCCAGGAAGGGCTGACAGACAAACCACTGGTGTCAGAGCCGTGGACTAAAACTAAATGCCAAGAAATTCATATCCTTCAGGAAGTCATCTATCCTTGGTAATTATCATTGACAACACACTCCTTAGAGTTGACCCATTAGTCAGGGACTTGGGGAAAACAGACAGTAATTTAGCCTTTGGCCATCACTTGTCTGCAGTAGTGAGAATAATTCTATGTTGTGCAACTTATAAACAAAGGTATGGCATCTAGGTCCAAGGAAATCATTGTCCCACTGTATTCAGCATTCATCAGACCTATCGTTGAGTACAGTGCCACCTTTGGTAAGTACCTAACCAGGCATACCCAACAAATGGAACATCCACAGAGGTTCCTCACTAAATGAATACAGGGCGCAAGTAAAATGCCCTATGCAGACCGCCTCAAGGCCCTGTCCCTGTATACCGTTTCCTACAGGCTGTTGGAGAGATCTGTGCCTGGCATACAAGGCATTGTTAGACCCCACTCTGGACTTCCTGCATATCAGCAAATCAAGCAGCACCATAATTACCCATTCTAAAGACTTAAACCTTGCCTGTGATATAAATAGGACCTGCTGGAGAGACGGGTAGACTTCCCCATCTCTGGAACAGGCTCCCCATCCATGTGAAGCAGAGTTCCTACCTAATCCAATTCAAGTGTAACTTGGACAATTGGATGAGGAACAGAAAATTCATCCCCGAGTTGGCACCTATATCTCTAATGAACATGGGAAACCTGTAAATGGTTCCTCTCCCAGGCCCCTGCTTTTAAATGTTTCATCTCCCAAATCCCTGCTTACACTTATCAAGGTTACCAGACCTTGTCAGAGATTTGGGATGCATGGCTAGGCTTAAAAAGGCCCTTATGGTTGTTGTTGTTAGCCTAGTGAAGACCAGTGAACCTATAAGACTCCTCCTGGGTTCTTTCCATAATTCACCAAGGTTATTACATGGTTTAGAAACCACCACCCCCCTTTTTTCATTTCACAGCCTCCTTGGGAACAACTGCCCTTTTTTCCAGACGTGCTTCAGGGCCTGTTGGCTCAAGGAACAATTCAAAAGTTCCATCTCCTCAAAAGTGGTTTACCTCCAGAATGTACTTGGTCCCCAGGAAAGAAGGCATCTGGAGACCCATTCTGGATCTTTCTCAGCTAAACACCTTTTTGAAGGTCCCTTCCTTTCGGATGTTGCCCCTTCAAACCTTGTTTCCTCTGCTCCTTTATCAGGCTTTTCTAGTTTACCTGGATCTCAAGGATGGTTATCTACACATTCCTATTAATCCATTTTTTAGGAATTTTTTGTTTCTTTGTTGCTTCCTGGCATTTTCAATCCTCTGCTTTGCCCTTTGGCCTCTCTACTGACCCAGTGGTCTTCATCAATGCCTCCCTGCTGTGATTGCTTTTTGCAGGGTAAGGGGGATACAGGTCTTTCCCTACCTGGACTCCCTGCTTATTCAGGCCTCTTCTCAAGAGATCATACTTCAGCATCTACTCTGTACCATTTCTCTCTTGGAAAGCCTAGGATTTACTGTTAAGTTTCCAGAAGTCATTTCTGACTCCTTCTCTGGATCATGTTTTTCTGAGTTGCAGGATCCAGACTATTCCACTCCTGGCATGCTTGACTCCTCCCAAGGCCTTAACTTTTTCTTTTAGTCCCTTCTTCCCCTGATTTCAGTCACAGCCAGAGAATTTCTGAGGACTGGGATTACATGGCGTCCACCATTCCTGTGCTCCCTCTAGCCAATATCTACATGAGAAAGCTTCAATGGTTTCTAAAGTCAGTTTGGCTTCAACATTCTCATCCTTTAGATTTTCTAGCCCCTCTTCTTTCATGCCTCAAGCTGGAACTTCAGTGGTGGATTCATTAGTTGTCCCTCAACCCAGGGCCTCCATTTCATCCTCCAATCCCGCTCAGGAACTTTTCACAGATGCCTTGGATGTGGGTCAGGGGCTTCCTTCAGCCCTTTGAAGGTACATAGGTTCATAGGTTGGTACTAGGCTATCTGCTCTAGGGCCTATATAAGCCTAGCCATTACAATTCCCTGGCTATTTCTTCCCACAATATTTACTTCCCTGGACCCCTGTCTAGCAGGGTGACTGATGTGATCCCCGGGGTGAATTTCCTATCTCCCATCCAATCGTCAAGGTTCCTTTTGCAGAGGGCCAAAGAGGCACTCTGCTTGACATGTATGGGCAGTCTATTCCAGAGTCTGAGGAATCTCTGGGTCAGGAACCTATCCCTCCAGCATGTCTTGTTTATTGTGATGAAAAGGTTTAGCTCCCTGGAGCGTGTGGCTCTGAGGAATTGAGATTTCTTTAAGTGTAGCATGTTCAACAGCTCTGGGTTTGACATAGCCTTGTATGTTAAGCAGAGATCGCCTCTGAGTAGATGATATCCGACAGAGTATAGCTGGAGTTTTTTTAGACTGTCAGCATAGGGCATCTGCTTTAGGCCTGTGATCCTTTTAGTGAGGCATTTCTGCGGCCTTTCCAGCTGTTGCAGATGTCTTGTGAGGTACATACCAAACAGGGCGTTGTACTCTATAATGGGTCTAATGACGAATGAGTACAGTGGGACAATGACCTCCTTTTTTTCTGGATGAAAAGCCCTTAGTGATGAGGTGTGCCACATAGAAGGATTTCCTGACTGTTGTGGTGATGTGGTTATTTCCAAAAAAAAAAAAAAAAAGAGGGCATTTACATCCAGGCCATAGGGCACTAGACTCTGGCACAAAACAGAGGAAGCTGTCTGCTCATGGGGAAGGTACAAAGCCTTTGGTTGCTTCAACAAATGAAAGACCACATCAGTGTCCTAGATGAGCTGTTGGCTCTTCAGGCTTTTCATTCTCTCTCTTCCAGGGCCCCCTCAAGATTCTCACAGACAATACCACAGTGATGTGGTATATCAACAAGCAAGAGGGGACAAGTTTTAGCTCCTCTGCAGGTTAGCCCTTCAGGTTTGTGAGTTGGCTATCCAGTATCACGTGACCCTTCAGGTAGTTTACGTTTTCTCAGATCAGAACATGGTGCAGATTCTCTGAGCAGGTCTATAATAGTATCCCACAAGTGGATGCTTCAGGGATGTGTTTCTGGACATTGTCCACTAGTGGGGTACTCTTCAAGTATATCTATTTACTTCCCCTATGGACAGACAGCTTCCTGTGTTTTGTGCCAGTCTAGTGCCCTCTCTTTTTCTTGGAAAGGAATGTTTTTTATGCCTTTCCTTCCCGTCCTCTCATTCCGAAAGTCCTGCTCATGATGAGACTAGATGCTCCCAGAATCTTGATGGTGACTCCCTTTTGGCCCAGACAGCATGGGTTCCCTCTTCTGCATCTTGCCAAGGGCAATCATTGTAAGTTTCCTCATAGGGTGGACCTACTCACACAAGACGAGGGATCTCTCATCCATCTCCACCTGTTCACTCTTCAACTGACATTGTGGCTGATAGGGTTTTGATCCCCTACAGATATCTTTTTTTTCTGAGAATGTGCTTTGGGTCTTGCAGGAGGCCAGGAAGCCCACTACTGGGATATCTTTCTTATCCAAATGAAAGAGATTTTCTGTTTGGTGTCTTTTATAACCCACATCCACTTACTGCAGCTGATGTCCTTCATGGATGCATCTGCAGTCATAACAACTGGGTTGTCCTGTCGTCAGGCAGCCCTTCGGTCGGCCGGATTCCAAAGTCCGGGTCCGGCTTCGGCTGATGTCGCACTTCACCCGACGTCATCTCTGCTGGTCTTCGGGTATAAAGGCATCAGCCGACGCCATTTTCTTCAGTCTTTCTTGCCGCGTGGCGCCCGAAGCAGAAGCTGTTCGCAAGTGCCGGTCGGTCAGATCCAGAGATTACTACTACCGAATACTCCTTCGAAGACTTCTAAAAGCTAAGTACCCCATTGGGGACTCTTTCTTGCCTCAGCCAATGTCAGAAAAAGTCAATAACTGTTTAACTTGTGGGAAACAAATACCTCATAAAGATTTCCACTCTTACTGTTTGCCTTGTTTAGGCCCAGACCACGACGTAGCAGCCTGTTCGGCCTGTGCTTCTTTCAACCGACCTAACGCTTAGGCGTCGGTCGGAGTTTGCTGAACAGTTTTTCGGCTCTGAATTTGCGTACATTATGCCGTCGGATCCTCCGACTACCCAAATTGTTAAAAAACGCAAAGAAAAAGACCGACACTCGCGGTCCGCGGTTTCGGCCGAAACCATGGTTAAGCAAATCATGAGTGTCTCGGTTTCGGTCGAAACCGAGAAAACTGATCAGAGTACAGCCGAATCAATGACTACTACTGAGGTTCCTGTTACCTTACTTGAATCGGCCTCAGAAATTTTACCTACTACAGTGGTTACTAGTGACTTATCAGACACCATCCCTTTGGATGTCTCTACCCCAGCACGTGGTGCTGCTAGGCCTCCTGCAGCCATGTCTATTAAGGCCTTCGCCAGGGCTAAAGCAGCCAAATCTACTAAGTCAGTGCCTGTTAAACCCCCCTCAACCAGGCCCACTTCCAGTTCACAAATGCTTACTCTGGCAGAAGATTTAATATCCTTAATTAGGGGATCTCAATCTCACCCAGACAGGGCCTCTCAGCCCCCAGAAAAGAGACCTAGAGCAGAGCCCCTCGAGCCTGTGTCCTCTGATGATTCTGCGGAAGACTCAGATATTACAGACCAGCCAGAGGCTCCTTTCTCCAATTTTGAGGACTCAGATGCTGAAGAATCCATTCCAGCTGCTTCCCCACCAGAAGAATTCTCCTTTGGGGAAACCTTACATGCCATGAGAGAACAATTCCAATGGCAGGAACAGGATTTTTCAGACTCCAGAAAAAGACTTAGGACTTTTCTGCACCTACCACAACACAGGCCCTTAGCCATACCTCCTGTCCTCTCTGTTGTGGACGATGCATTTAATGATGTTTGCACTGCACCAGATTCTTTACCTCCAGCACCTGCCAAACCAGATAGATTTTACAGGGTGCCAGACACTCATAATCACCTATACAAGGCCCCTCTTGCAGACCCCGAAACTATATCCCAGGGCCCTAAGGCAGTAGCCTCAACCACAGCAAAACCCTATTCCTTCTGAAAGGGAAGCCAGGTCTTTAGACAGATGGGGCAAAAGGTTTACACCTCTGCTACTCTCTCAGCTAGAGCTTTAAACTGTCAGTTTCACATGATACAATACCAAGAGTTTATGCTTGATCAGTTAACCAAAAAGCTATCCTCTGATGACTCTATAGATAAGAAAAATCTATTAGAAATGGTAAATAACATACAACAGGTTAGTAACCATTCCTTAAAATGTGGCTATGATGCACTGGAGGCTTCATTTAGATCAGCCATGACTGGCACAGTGATAAGAAGACATGCATGGTTGAAGGAACAAGTTTTACCGGATCATGTTAAAGCTAAGTTATTAGATGCTCCTATGGATAAGACCAGTTTGTTTGGTACACCTGCCCAGCAGGTAATGAAGAAAATGGAAGAAAAGGCAAAATCTGTACAAACGGTTAAAGATTTCTTGCAGGTTCAGCCCCAAGGTTTAGCAGGAACTGGCCTGCCAAAATTGGTCCTTTCCTGACTCCACAAGATCCCAAAGGGGCAGGAATAGGCGTTCCAGAGGCAGAAATCAATCTAGAGGGGTGCCTACAGAGGACGACAGTGGCAAGGTAATAACAGAGCCACAGGCACAGCCACTACCACTACAACAGGGCAATCACAGTGACTTGACTCTAACTCCGCCTACCAGGGAACAAATAGCAGCACCCTTAGGCGGAAAATTAACCTTATTTTCAAAGAACTGGCACTATATCACAAAAGACAAGTGGATTTTGCAAACCATAGACCAAGGTTACCGGTTCCACTTCCACACTATACCAGTCAAAGAGGAATGCCAAACCTACCTCCAAATCAAAAACAGAAGCTCTACAGCAGATAATGCAATTAACAAAGATGAGAGCTGTGGAAAGAGTACCAATAACAGAACAAGGCAAAGGATTCTACTCCAGACTATTCCTAGTTCCAAGAAAGGAAAAAGTTGGAGACCTATTCTCGATCTGTCCACCTTAAACACATACATCATTGTCCCAAAATTCAAGATGCTGACCCTACAGCAACTTCTTCCCATGCTGGGCAAGGAGTGTTGGCTGGTAACTCTAGATCTCAAGGAGGCATACCTGCACGTCCCCATTCGACCAATTTGCAGAAGATACCTCAGATTTCTTGCAGGATCAGAGCACTATCAATTCTCAGCATTGCCCTTTGGCTTATCTACTGCGCCCAGAGTATTCACAAAATGCCTGGCATCAGTAATCGCACACTGTAGACTACAGGGAATCCAAATTTATCCATACCTGGACGACTGCCTGCTACAAGGGGACAACAAAAGCAAGCTGACAACAGATTTACAAAGGGTCATTTACTTGCTACAAGCACTGGGATACACAGTCAATTTGCAAAAATCAAGGCTGATTCCATCCCAAACAAGGACATTCTTGGGCGGAATTGGACACAGTAAAACAAATGGCATTCCTAACTGCAGAAAAACAAAAGATCTCCCTCTTTACTTCTTGGCACTAACAAACCACAGCAAACTAACAGCAAGAAAAGTTCTGCAGGCCTTGGGCTTCATGGCATCATGCATAATCTTGGTTCCACATGCCAGACTACATATGAGAAAACTACAGTGGTACCTAAAGAATTTATGGTCCCAACACAGGCACAGCCTAGAAGCAGAAATTCCACTAATTCCATGCCTAAAACAGGAGTTCCTATGGTGGGCTCAAGCATGCCAGTCAAACCCAGGCTTACCCTTTCACAAATATCAAGCAAGCCAAACCATCACAACAGACGCCTCGGACCTAGGATGGGGGGCTCACAAAATTCAGACCATTTCTCAAAGAAGGCCATTTGATGATAAGGACAGACAACACCACAGTCATGTGGTACATCAACAAACAGGGAGGCACTCATTCATACCCCCTATGCAGAATGACTTTGGACCTTTGGAACCTGGCACTCAGCTACAACATCCAGTTACAGGCAATGTTTGTACCGGGAAAGGAGAACACTCTAGCAGACATGTTAAGCAGAACCACCTCGGATGCTCACGAATGGATGCTACACCCGGACATCTTCAAGACCATCGCAAAGAAATGGGGAATGCCACAGATAGATCTATTCGCTTCCCCTCTCAACCACCAGCTTAATAAATTCTGCACAAGGACATTCCATCCACTTGCATCGAAAGTGGATTCGCTCTCCTTCAGCTGGAAAGGCCTGACAGCATATGCATTCCCACCTCTTCCCTTGATACACAAGGTATTACTAAAAATCAAGGAGGAACGTCCAAGGATAATCCTGATAGCTCCAAACTGGCCAAGACAACACTGGTACCCATTGCTGAGGAGCATGTCTCGGGACAAAATGTGGTCAATACCCCTGATGCCTTTGATGTTAACTCAGAACAACTACAGCATCATGCATCCAAACCTAAAAACGTTGCAGCTGACTGCGTGGCACATCACATAGCAGCAACTATTCCAGATCTCTCCCAAAGGGTTAAAGACATTATCCTTGAAGCCCGCAGACCTTCAACAAGAAGAAACTATGCAGGGAAATGGAAAAGGTTTGTCATTTGGAGTGCTGAAAGAGGGAAGGATGTGTCGAATATAGATATGGCTAACATTCTGGAGTACTTGGCAGAGCTTCTACATACAGGCCTGTCCTATTCCTCCATCAAGATACATGCATCAGCTATTTCAGCAGAATACAGCTTTGATCCACCTGTCTTCTCACATCCTCTATTCAAGCAGTTCCTCAGAGGGATCAAGAATGTAAAACCTCCTAGGAAACCACCACTGCCAGCTTGGGATTTGAACTTTGTGCTAGAAAAGTTGACACTCGCACCTTTTGAACCAGCAGCAACAGCAGACCTACAGCATCTTTCATGGAAAACTGCTTTCCTACTGGCAATAACCTCAGCAAGGAGGGTTTCTGAACTTCAGGCCCTGATGGCAGTACAACCCTTCCTAATCTTCCACCAAGACAGAATGTCCATGAGGACTAATCCTACATTTATGCCTAAGGTGGTATCCAGAGTGTCCTTAAACCAGGCAATCCACCTACCTACCTTCTTCCCCAACCCACAAAACAGAGGGGAAAGAATGCTGCATACCTTGGATGTACACAGACAGCTACGCTACTACCTGGACAGAACAAAAAGTAACAGAAAAACTGACCAGCTTTTTGTAGCCTATGCAACAGGAAGGGAAGGAAAAGCAATTTCCAAACAGACAATCTCCAAATGGATAGGAAATTGCATACGATTCTGTTACTCCTTCCATGGAAAACCAATTCCACAGAACATACAACCTCATTCTACAAGAGCAACAGCCACTACCACAGCCTTCTTACGAGGAGTGGCAACCAAGGACATTATTGAGGCGGCTACTTGGACCTCTGTGCATACATTTGCCAAGCATTATAATTTACCTCTGTATTCCAGATCCCGAGCAGGGTTTGCCACTGCTGTACTGCAAGGGATCCTAACCACACCATAATCTATTCTTCCTCCTCCCCTAGTTGGCTATGGTATTCTACCCAGTTGTTATGACTGCAGATGCATCCATGAAGGACATAGTACAGTTTTGTACCTACCATAAATGTAGATGTCCGAACTGGATAGCATCTGCAGTCAGGATTACCCTCCCTCCTTCCCCTCTGTGGTACTCCTAGGGTATTTACCCTCCAAATAGCTAGCTGGTGGGGGGGGGTCTTTTATGGTGTATTTGTTTGTATATGTACATACATGCTTATTTTTTGTGTTTGCCTTCTATCCTTTGGGGAACATTGGCATTTTTACCCAAAATTTAGCCTTCCAAGAGGGCAACTGGCATCTGGGGCAAGAAACACTGAAGAAAATGGCGTCGGCTGATGCCTTTATACCCGAAGACCAGCAGAGATGACGTCGGGTGAAGTGCGACATCAGCCGAAGCCGGACCCGGACTTTGGAATCCGGCCGACCGAAGGGCTGCCTGACGACAGGACAACCCAGTTGTTATGACTGCAGATGCTATCCAGTTCGGACATCTACATTTATGGTAGGTACAAAACTGTACTTTCCTTTGGTTCTATCTTATTTGTGACTTGCTGAATGTTAGGTTGGAATATTCTTCTGTTAAGGCCCACCTATCAGCTGTATCTGCTTGGCTGCCTTTGACTTCCCCTTTAGCCTCTAGATTTAAGGGCAAACAGTTAAAGTTGTCCTTCACATTAGGCCTCACAAAAGCCTGTCCCTCTTTCCTGGGAACTTAATTTTGTTTTAGAAAAATTGACTCAGACTCCTTTTGAGCCTGCTGTTTCAGCTTCTTTACAATATTGTGCTTGGAAAACTGTTATTCTTTTGGCCCTTACTTCTGCCAGACAGGTGTCTGAGCTACAAGCCCTTATGGGTGTTCTTCATTTTTAAGTTTTCCATAAGGACAGGGTGTCCCTTCATACTAATCCTCCTTTTATGCCCAAGGTGTTTAATGAGTTGTCTCTTAATCAGTCTATTCATTTGCCCACTTTTTTCCCTTCTTCATAGTCTGCTAGTGAGAAGGTTTTGCACACCTTGGATTTGCATAGACAACTCAGATGTTTGGATAAGACTGAAGCTTTTCATAAATCTGAACACCTTTTTGTTTCTTTTCATCCTAGGTCTTTAGGTTTGGCTGTTTCCAAACAAACTGTTTCTTCTTGGATATCTAAACCCATTTCTGTTTGGTATTCTTTTCATGGGAAGAGCCTTTCTTCTGTTACGGCTCTTTCCACTAAGGCTGTGGCTTCTTCTGGTGCTTTTTTTCAAGGGTTTGGATACTAATTATATTCTTGAAGCAAGAAACCTGGACTTCTGTGCATACTTTTACTAAGCACTATAAACTGGATGTGATTTCTAGGGCCAGAGCTGGCTTTGCATGGGCCATTATCCATGGCTTCCTAGAGAGCTCTGCTGGCTCTTCCTCCTCCCAATCTTCTTCCTAAACTTTTGTATTCTCCGTTTTGTAAAGAATACTGCAACAGTGATATGGAATGACATAGTAAAGTTGTGTAAAATCTTATTGTAACAGTAGATGTCCTTCTCTTCACTGTTGCAGTATTCCCCCCCCCTCATCCTACTGGTCATTTTTCTTTCTGGATGTATTTACCTACTTTTATCCTTGGTCTGTTGTTCCTATTGAGGTTTTTATTTCTGAAGATGGTACGTCTGTACTTCACCTTTATGGCCTATGCCGTATGCAGGGAGCATACGTATGACATACAATGTACCCTTTACAACCAAAAGGCTTTGGTATATTGGATGGGCATTGGGCTGCCCTTGGCAGGAGATCTCTATTGTAAAGAATACTGCAGCAGTGAAGAGAAGGACATCTACTGGTATGGTAACATTTTACACAACTGTATCTTTTATTTGCAGATGATGATATTGTGTACCTGATAAAACAAGAAAAGCAATTAACTAGAAATTTGAAATCAAAGTCTAAACCAACCGTAGTAGAAGTAGTGAATATAGTAACCGAGAAGAGAAAATAACGAAGTGGCATCTTCAGAAAAGGATAGGAGAAAATTACATAGAAAAAATAGTAATTGTGAGAACATGCAGAATAATGTTTTGGAGGAGGAATGACGTTTAAGGAAAGGCAAGAATTGAATGAGCTATGTAATGTTTGACAATGACCGTATAGAATATTCTATGTGATTTATAATGTTTCCAACTGAAAATATGCCAGCATGGTTTGTTTTCATTTATATACATGTAGAGTGCTATGTCAAATGTGATAATTCAACAAAGATGTTTTGTGTTTAAAAAGAATGTAGCTAAATTATTAAGAAAATCGTATGGTGCCCAAAGGGTATGACATGTATGTCCACAGAAGTTATAGTACAACTGTGTTATTGGCCCTTATCAGACCCATAATTGAGTACTGTTCCCCCTTTGGCATGTATGTAACCAGACGCGTGCAACAATTGGAATGGCCAAAAAAGTTTCTCAACAGGAGAGTTCAGGGCATGAATACCCTTTCCTACACTGACTGCCTAAAGGCTCTTGTCTCTATATTCAGTCTCTTATCAGCTGCTGAGAGGGTGGATGGTATACAAGGCTTCCTTAGATCCAGCCTTGTGGGAGCTGTTGCACATGCACAAAACGGACAGCACCAGAAACACTAAATCCAAGGATCTGAACTTCACTTGTGACATAAACAGAATGTGATGGAGTGGCAAATGTGTCCCAAAGGATCCTCATGCTATGGAATAGACTCCTCATCCATGTAAAACAGAGTTTATCCCTGAGCCTACTCAAATGAAACCTTGACAGCTGGATGGGAAATGGTAAGTTTACCCCCTGGCCACCATATCCCATATGAACAGAGGCCGTCAGTAAGATAACTAACCCCCCCCCCATACACACCCCTTCGTTACTTCCCTACTAATATGCCCTCATATAGATGCCCATGATACTCTGGATCCAAATGGATTTGGGGTGTGTGGCTAGGCTTGTAAGGGCCTTAGTGGTCAGTAGCTTAGTATCAAGCTATGAACTTATAAACCAGGCACTGGCACCCTCGTAAAGTTGTTCTGGTGATGCATTGTGGTCCTGCTTTGATTACTTTCTATGTAATACGCTGCATCTGATAACATACAACTTCCATCTATCTTTGGTGCAGCAAACATTTTATTGCCGCAAAGTTGTTCAATAATTTCAGTAATATCAGTATCATGTCTGTGCAGACAGCTGAAGCCAATTAACTTCCAAACAAGCAATACTTACCAGCCTAAAGGCTAGCAGTATTTTAGTGCGAACCATATCACACTTTTGTATGCATGCATGCCTTTCTGCAAAATTAATTTAGCTGTACCAACATATTCCACATACTACACGAAGATGCAGTCCGTTTTCTCTCTCAAGTACTGAGTAAAAGGCATTTAGTAAATTCTTCATGTCCATATCTTTATTCAAGTCCTATTTCAAGATTTCTAATGTTTATCTTGCTATGCTAGTGAATGGAACAACCACAAGTGTTTTTTTTTGTATTAGTAGATAACTTGCCCCTGACTTTCTTTTTCCTCTTTCTCATGGAGCATTGGTGGTACTTTGCAGCTGGCAGCCACACCGTGTATCAGTGATGGTATTCATTAAGTATAAAATGACAAACATTGTTGTCAGTAATAATTCTACTCTAGAATTGGCTTTAAAAATGGGAGTCTTACTTCTCTGAAAAGTTTATTTTCTTGTTAGTCCTTTTGTTAACCGCACTCTAATCTTGTTGATGTTGTATGTTTGGTGTGCCCTGTCTTGTCTCTGACTGCTCAGTAGCAAATGAAAAAGCCCTGTAGTCTGGGACTTGTTCTTCCAGGAAAGCACACTTCCAAGTTTATTTTGTTATCAAAGCTGTGGTATTGGCATGTGCTAGAATTTTCAAATTTTTTGTGCATTTACTACTTCTGTAGGTTCATTTGCATTTTTAGTATGCATGTAACTCATTCCCAGTGATATGAGTAAGCTCTTGGATGAACTAATATGCTTACATTGCTTGGACTAAAGAAAAAGAATATGAATACAGGTAGTACCTTTCATTCATTTCACAACTTAAAATGGTGTTTAAAGGAACCTGACACTTTTTTTATTTTGACCATATCCATGTTGACCTCATCATGAGAAAAGGTTTGAACTGCTTGAAGGCCAGCATAAGAATGACTGAGCTTTCCATTTTCAGCTTCCCTTTTGAGAGGGTGGGGTGAAGTAAGAATCATAAGGTCATAGGTACTTACTAGGGTAACAGTCAGTAAGGATCTTTAGAAGCCTAGTCATACATTCTCATGAAATGTGTAGCTATTTTATTTTAAGTATGAATAATCCAAAGAAGAGCAGAGCATTTACATGTTGCCCTATCCATAAGGGAAAATTGTTGCTAAACCAGAGGTGAATTTGCGGTTACACATCAATTTGTCTAGATTATGTTTGAATAGTGTAAGGGAAGTACTTTGCTTTATGTGGAGAGGATGATTCCAAAAAGTGATATTCCCTGTGGTACATATCTATTCCTTCAACATTTTCTATATATGTTGCAAAAGCGAATGTGCAGTTGGTCTGGTAGGATAGGGTCTGTGGAGGCTCTGTATGTGAGGCAGAGATGGCCTTAGCAGCATGTATGATACCGGGAAAAGGCTTTGAGATGGTCCACATAGTTTTTATGACCCATTATAGTACAACACCTCATTTGGTATGTACCTCACAAGACATCTGGAACAGCTGGAAAGGCCACAGAAATACCTCACTAAAAGAATCACAGGCCTAAAGCAGATACCCTATGCTGACAGTCTAAAAAAAAAAAAAAAAACTCCAGATATACTCTGTCTACTCAGAGGTGATCTCCGCTTAACATACAAGGCCATGTCAAACCCTGAGCTGTTGGACATGCTCCACTTAAAGAAATCCCAATCCTTCAGAGCCACATGCTCCAGGGATCTAAACCTTATCACAATGAACAAAACATGCTGGAGGGATAGGTTCCTGACCCAGAGACTCCCCATACTCTGGAATAGACTGTCCATACATGTCAAGCAGAGCACTTCCTTGGCCCTCTTCAAAAGGAATCTTGATAATTGGATGGGAGATAGGAAATTAACCTCCGGGATCACGTCTGTCAGCCTGCTAGACAGGGGTCCAGGGAAGTAAATATTGTGGGAAGAAATATCCAGGGAATTGTTATGGCTAGGCTTGTATAGGCCCTAGGGCCAATAGCCTAGTACCAACCTATGATTGAGATCCTTGATTTGCTTGGTAAGAAAGCATTGTGGGCATTCAAGTTGTGACAAGTGTTTGACTAGGTATTATTGAAGGGTCAGTCTGCTGTTGTCCTTTTCATTTGTTCTTCAACTGATGGGTCTCTGATCCAACCCGGGATCTGGCTCAGCTGTTTTCTCTAGATTCACAGGTCCATCTCTTAAAACTCCTTCTGTACCCACAATGCCCTACTAACCTACCATACCTCAGATTTCATTTGCCACCAAATCGCTCCAAAATGGGTTGCCTTTTCTTGAGCAACTGGGTGTTGTTTTTCAGTCTTGAAGGTTTGTAAGTTTTCTTTTACTGGAATTTTTTTTACCCATCTTTTCTCCTGTCTTCCATTATCCTCTTTTTCTTGGGTTTGTCAGGTAGTCCTTTTTCTTGTGCATTAGTTGCTTGGATACCCTACTAAATACCATTGTTGGTAGTCTTCTTTCTATTCTATCTCCCTTTTCCTACCCTTTAGAGGGTATTCCTTTGTACCATTGGTACTTTTTCCTGCTGTCCAAAAAAAAAAAAAAAAAAAAAAAAAAGTTCTTCTCCTTTCCTTTATATTTTAAGAGTCATGGCAGATAAGCAGACTGGTTTTACAAAAACATTCACTTCCTGTGGACACAGAATCCCCCTGATGCCCACAGGGAGTGTGTTTACTGCTTGGGTGCAGCCTATTCTGTAACTACTGGGGCTCAACCCCCCCCCCATAAAAAGTCCAAAAAAGGGGAAGCCTGAATTGGCTCCGAAGGATAAGGACTCCAGAAATAGGTCTATTGACATTTCACTAACATTGGCTCTTACCAATGAGCCTCTTTCAAAAATTTCAAAAGTCTGATCCAGCTCCCTTGGATCCTACCTTCTCAAAGCCTAAGTCGCCTCGTATCTGGTCTCCGACTGGAGATGAAAGCACTAAATCAGTGAACAGTTGTTATGTATTACATTTATTTTCGTGGTTTTATAGCCATTTGTGGCATACATCTTTATTAAATACATTTTGCAGACTACCCTGGGACTTTGATTTTTTTTACTGTCTAAAGTCCAGGAGCATTTAAATACAGCTTTTATTGTACCGGAGCAGTGCCTTGTGCTTTCTTTGGTTTATTCCATTGTGGTTCTGGTTATCCTTCACCTTTTCTCCAGGAGATGCCGAAGAAACACTCTAGGCCACCATCTACCAGATCCTTCGTTAGGTCCTGCAGGAGCTTGTCTGACAGAGGTTTATAGGATGATGAGTAAGTTCCTTAGAGCTCAGATCCAGGTGGGGGTAATTCTGGCTTAGTTTCCCATTGTACCTGTGAGCCTGCCCTCCACTGACAGCTCCTGTTCAATGCATCCTGTGGATTTGGAGCCCTTGGATTCAAGATCCTTGAGGGTGTTTTTGTCAGATTCAAAGACAGGCTGTTCAACTCCAGCTGTATTACTGAGTCATCTGGCTGTCATCCTTTTGGAGCAGGAAGACTCTCTGAGCCGAAGCACAGGCTCCTGGGAATGGGATGGACTCTAGTTGTTGGCTTTGTCCTTACTTCTAGGTTCTTCATTGCTGGACAGCTGTTGTCTGACTTCCTCCTGGGGGGGGGGGGCTAGGGGAATTCAGGGCTCATTGGCACAGGGAGCTTTGGCTCCGGTGCTGATAGCTTCTGTTTCTCCTAGACCTTCTGCCTTTGAGATGGTAGAAAGGGCCTTCACTCTGCAAAGAGAGAAAAGATCCTTGCCCCCTTCAGATCCTATATTCATTCCACTGTCTGGTTTGAGTTCTGAGCCTCTGATTTCAATCCCACTGGGCCAGCCAACCCAGTCAAGCTCCTAGCCAGTCCCTCAGGACTCCCCTGCCACTTATGATACTTCACCAGACCATCTTATTGATGAGGTCCTTAGAAAGAGAATGGGCAAACAGAGACACTTAGATTCCTCTCAGGAATCTGTCATTGAGGACACTGACATTGAAGGGGAAGGGTCCCCCAGATTTCCACCTGAGGATGTCTCCTTTAGAGAAATTCTGGAACTTTTTAAAGCAGAAACGTATGTGGTCTTCCAACCTTGTGTCTGGGCCAGTTATGTCTTCAGTGACCCCCCCCCATGAGCTGATGCATCTTGTCTCACTCCATGCATGGAAGGAGCAGGATACTGTGGAGGCTATGCACAAGCATCCTGATAGAATTTTATCCCCTCCAAAGGACAGAGTACAGTGGAGCAAGGTGGGGGGGGTCCCAGTAGATGTCATGGTTGTGGTAGCAGCGACTAAGAAAGAGTTTGCAGAGGGTCTCCTGTCCATCCTAACAGGGAGTCTAGGGCTTTGGACAGATTTGGAAAGTGATTTTACGCCTCGGCGACCTTTGCCCTGTGGTCGCTGAATTACTTGGCACACTTTACAAGGTTTCAAAGAGATTTGACGAGAGCTCTCCAAATCTCTTTCCGGGTGGAGGACCAGAACAAAATTTCTTCACAACAGGCCACACTTCAGTGCATTTCTTGCCTGTCTGAGGCTGATCTCCCACACTGCAAAGGGTACCACACGGTTGATTGGTTTGGGCAGAGCCATCAGGAAACATGCCTGGATGCGCCTGTGCGATTTCTAGGATCCCTTCAGATCTTTGTTCATCAATGCTCCTTTTGACGAATCGTTTTTGTTCGGCCGAAAGGTGAAGAAAGCGCTTACCAGAAGGGAGCAAGACAGAACTTTTCTGCCATGGTATCCATTTTTCTACTCCTCAGAGTCCCTTTTCCCCAAAATAAGTGAGGAGGTAGAAAGATGTGGTTTTACACGTCCCAAGGTCCTTTCCCAGACTCATGAGGAGATGGTTCCCCCAGAAGCAGAGGGAACTTTAATGGAAGATGCCACCCTTGTGGCAGAGGTGGCCCACATAACCAGGGTTTCAGGGATGCTTTCCCAAATAAACCCCATCCAGAGAGTTTCTGAAAGGTTGCCCAACTGTTATCTGGCTGCAGTCGGGAGTACTTTTCTCTGCACCCAGAAGCCTGAGCATCCATCACAAGCGATTCTTGGATGCAGAAGATTGTATCCAGATGTTATTTCCTACCATTTTCCCAAATTTCCCTATAAAAATGAGGAAAATCCCCGGTGTTCCATCGAATCAGAAGGAGGCAGCAGCTCTGGAAATAAAAAAGCTACTAGAAAGAGTCACCCAAAAAGCCCCCCCAGACCAGATAAGATCCAGAATTTATTCAAGATTGTTTTTAGTGCCAAAAAAGACACAGAACTTGAGTCTCATTTTGGATCTCAACAAACTAAACCAGTACGTGAAATACTGAAAAGTCTGGATGGTCATGGTTCAGTCCACTTTGCTCCTTCCGAGAAGTAATTGGATATGCTCGATAGTACGTATTCTGAAGATCCATCCCATCAAAATTAACAAGCATTCCAGAAGATATCTGTGCTTCCAGCTGGAAGATGGTCATTACCAGTTTAAAGCTCACTACAGCTCCCAGGGTGTTCACCAAATGCATTTTGGTGTGGTAGGATTCCAGGTGTTTTCTGTATCTGGATGACTGGTTCCTGATTTCTCCGACCAGGCATCTACTTGTACAAGCAAGTGACTATTTACTGTAGTAATGTCTCCATCTGGGCATCAGTCAACTACCAGTCACAATTCACACCTGCACAGAATCTGGAGTTCATACGTGCTCATCTAGACAGTCAATCAGATTGTGTCTCTTCCTCCAACAAGAGTACAGACTCTCAGGTTCCAGGTAAGGGAAGTAATCTATTACTCCTCTCCTCCAGCACAAGTAGTCTTGCAAGCCTTAGGGTCCATGGCAGCAGCAATAACTCTAGTTCCACTTGCCAGATTTCTGTGCGGATTCTACAGTGGACTCTGTCTGTGCAGTGGTCTATTCTTCAGCAACCCTTGTGTACAACTTCATCTGAATGGATCCACTGGGATCAGGATTACTCAAATTTGCAAGGAAAGCCTTCTCTGGTGGATCCTTTCAGATGAAGTTTCTCATGGCCGTCCATTTGTTCTCAGTCTACTGGTAGCCACAGAAATGTCAGATGTCTCCCAACTGGGGTGGCGAGCATTTCTTGGGAAGGGACAGTCCAAGGTCACGATTCCCACAACATGCCAACTCGCATATCAATATCCTGAAGATGAGAGCTGTCCTAGTGTTGCACCTTTCTGGCTTCATCAAATTTGTTTTCCCTTTCTCTGGCCTCATCTTCTGTATCTGCCTTTTTACTAGACTGCAGTCCAGATGTTCTGTCTCATCCGATGTGGGTGACCTATCCAGACATGACAGGCCTCAGGTTAACCATATGGTTTCTTCAGTTTCAGTGATGGCTAGAAAACCCAGGCTTTCCTCCCTGGTCCAGCATATTCTCGTCATCTCAAAAGGCTTCTTCTAGGAAAGTCTGCAAAAGTAAGTGGTAGAGATTTTCTATTTGGCCCCTCCTGAGGGATTTGGACCCTTTTTCTACCTCATTCTCTGCTGTCCTAGATTTTTATCAACCCTCTTCAGTAAGGGGGCTAGTTTCTCAGCTGTCAAAGTTCAATTGACTGCCGTTTCTAATTTTCATTTAAGTGAAAATCACTGTTTGGCTTTTAAGTTGTGCAGAGCTTTTTTTGAAAGGCAACTTTTTTTTTTTTTTTTTTTTTTACTTATGACCTCAGTTAAAGACCCTGCTCCCTCTATGGGATTTAACTATCTTACTTCAAAGTCTGACTCAAAGGTCCATTTTGAACCTTCAGTGAAATCTGACCTCAAATTTTTGTGCTAGATGAATATCCGAACTCCAGTCTCTTTCTGCCAAGTCTCCATATTTGATTATTCATAAGGCTAGGGTTTCCATTAGTACCAATCCGTTTGTTTTTTTTTTTTTTTTTTATATATATATACCTAAGGTGGCTTCTAAGTTGAACGTTAATCAGGTCATTAGCCTTTGGTTTTCTTCCCAGAATTTTCTGTTAAAGGTGAATATTTACTGCATCTTTTGGATGTGCACAGGAAACTTCGATTTTATCTTTGGACCAAAGATTTTGGGATATCTGACCAATTGTTTATATCCTTTTCACATAACAGATTGGACATGGCAGTTTTTAAAGTGACTTTTGCCATATAGTTGACTGCATATCCTTTGTCTGTAAACAGAGAGGTTTGTCTTTGGCTAAGCCCCCTAGAGCACATTCCACAAGGTCTTTGGACACGTCCGCTTTTTGGTCAAGAGCTTTGATAGATGACACTTGTACAGCTACCACTTTGTCTAATGCACATACTTATATTGCTCATTACAAATTGAATTTGATTTCTGGGAAAAGGCCTGCTTTTGACTTTGCTGCACTCTGAAATATCCTTCCATGAAGACCACCCAAAGTTCTTCTATCTAGGGACTTTGTCCCATCAGTTGAGGAACAAATGAAAATGACATCGGATACAGAAATTATGTAATCACTATAACAGTGCATCTGTGTTGTCTGCTTTCATTCTTCCTCAACTTCCTGCCCTCCTAACCCCCTTGCCTTTTTTCCTGGAGAATACCTAAAGGATATTTCTTGTAAAAAAAAAAAAAAAAAAAAAAAACACCAAAACGAAGAATGCAGCCAACTGGATAAATCTTTACTTCTTCACTTTACTAGATTCTGGTACCTCGGCCTTCGCCTTCAATGGAACGCAATCTAAGGTATTGTAGCATACTGGGACATTATGGGTAAAGGGAGGAGCTCAAGAATTGGATCTGCGAATCTAGAGAAAGTGCTTGAGCCGAATCTGAGGTCAGATCTCAGACCCATCAGTTGCCGAAGAATGAAAATGGACAATAGATGCATCATTATTGTGAGTATGTAACTTTTGTTTGTACCCCATGATTGGCCTGCTGATTGTGGAATACAGTGGAATGGTCACATCCTTGGACCTGGATGCCATACCCTTTGTAGTAAGCTGTGTAATGAAACGACTACTTTCTTACAGTAATGCATACATGGTGATTGAAGGATAGTTTGTCTGCATATGTTCCCAGGTCTATAACTACTTGATCAGCTTTCACGGGTGTCTTGCCAGTGTGATAGTTACAAGCAAGACTTTGTTGCAGAAGGATGCCATTATACATTTCTTGGCATTTAGTTTTGGTGCATGGTTTTGACACCAGCTATTGATTTGGGAAAGGACATCTTGGAGGATTTTGTCTCCACTGGGGAGGTTGAGGGCACCAAGTTTAGTCATCCACAAAACTTGGTAAGTTGTAAACAATAGTTTTGACCTTCGAGCAATAAATGATAGTGGCTTAAGGACTCTGTAGTATAGCGCTAGTGGCAGGTCTTTTGAATGAGGCGGAACAGCTCTCTTTATTTCTGTGAACCGGTTTGTTATTCAACAAGTTACAGAAAGATAAACATTTAGCTGGGATATCCTAGCTAAATGTAGGCAAGAACCTCCGCAGTAGTATCTCCTAACACAGTCTGTTTTTATGTAGGTTGAGGGTTAGAGGAGTGTGCACTGAATGTTTAACTCTGAATGAAGGGAGAGACAAATAGCGTCTTTGAGGCTGTCGCTTCCCCAGTAGGAAGTCCTGATCACAGCTGCACATAACCCCATTTGTTTACTAGTGTCTCCAGCTCTTTTTGACTAAAAAAGGAAACCACTGTATTTAGTAAATGCATGCAACAGTGGCTGTGGAACTTTACTACATCCTACAGATATAGATGGGCACACTTAAAAGCAGATTTAAATTCCCTGAGGATTGAGTTGCTTACATAATGTAGTAGCAATAGACTAGAGTACAGAAAATCAGCAAAGCGTACTACATGGTATCAAAGTGCTTTATAAAGCAACAACTGACAGGGTAAGAAATAGAGAAGCGAATGTAGTGTAGAAGTTATGACCTAGTGCTTTGCTTATTGTTTGAGCAAACAGCTGCGATGTAAATCCTGTATTTGAAGTAAGATAAAAATTTGAAATGCTCAAAAGTTTGGAGGAGGCAATATCCATTGAAATGCTACATATGGTTTCAGCAAATACAGCAATTTCAGTTACGAGTTTATTTATTTTTTTTTCAAGTGCATTTGCTGTGTCCAGCATTGAATAACTACATGTAACTTAGTGTGAGCTTTGCTACATAGCTGTACAGGTTTGGAGCTATGACTCCCCTTTGGCCTGTAACTGTCTCCTACCACTGGGAAAGATATCAAGTTAATGGAATAATCTTCCAACCATTCCTTACTTGTGCATCTGCTCTCTTTTTGAATGTTATTTCCCTTTCTGTTTGTTTTTTGTGCAGCTTGCCCTAAAGACTGTGAATTCATCTCGCTCGGCATATGCCAGCTTTGTATTTGCACCACTGTTTTTTCAGCACTATGAAGTTGTCAACATAACTGGACCATTTGTTAATAGACAGAGCAATGGAGAAGAGGATGAGCAGTTGTTTCGATGCAAGATAGTGATGAAGGTAAAACTTAGATTAAATTTCAGAAGTAGAAAATTGAGATTTTCAGAACATATGACCAATTTACCAACCATGTGTGTCAGTTGGCTCACCTACTGGCTAAATATTGCATTCTTATTAAACAGATAATCTCCACTGCAGTTCTGTTGCATTGCTCTTAATCTTGCCCTGTGAATTTTTTAATACCGTCTTTGAAGCCTCATAGTAATGGAATTTGCATAGACTTGTTAAATGTAGATGTTCTTCGTCTTCCATTGCTGCAGTCCTGACTATTGGGTATAGTCCGCGTCCAGTCGGCCCGAATACCAGAGTATAAGGCTGGCGCCGGACAGGGCGCTTTAGACTGACGCCAGTACGCCAGGGTACTAATGCGCATGACCGACGTCATATCCTCAGTCTTTTTTGCCGCATGGTCCGATGCAGAAGCAATTTTGCGAGTGCAGGTTGGCGTTCTGAGATTTTCCGAAACCGGAGTTTCAGACCGAAACAGAGTTGGCTGTGGGGAACATTTTGGTTTTTCTTGCCTCAGTATTTAACCGGATGTCAGAAAAAGTGAATAACTGTATTTCTTGTGGGAAGCAGATACCGCATAGGGATTATCATACATTGTGTATACCTTGTTTAGGGCCTGAGCACGACGTTGTTGGTTGCCGTTCTTGTGCTAGATTTAACAAACGCACTATTAAGAGGAGGCTAGATTGTGCCAGGTTAGTGTTTGGGAAGCGTTGCAATTATAATATGCCGTCGGATGCTCCGCCGCTTCATCCAAGAAGCGTAAAGACAAAACAGTGAAGCCTAGGGTTGAAGAACCGGCAGTCCCGGACGTCGGTTCTTTAGAAGGCCCATTGGAGCCAGAGGTTTTACCAGGAGTTTCCATGGAGTCTCAGGCAGAAACTTTATTGTTACAGGATGTGCCCTCTCAGGAGGTAGGCCAGGCTGAGGGGGCTTCTCAGGTAACTGTTCTTCCCTCTCTTCCCAAGGTAGTTAGGGCCTCTCCTTCTGTTGCCAAAGCTTCTTTTAGAGGTAGGCCAAGTTCAGCTTCTGTGGGGGCTTCTCCTAGCATTTCGGCTCTGTGCCTAAGAAACATATGCTTAAAATGGCAGAAGATTTGATTACTATGATTAGAGGTTCTATGCCCCGCCTGATAAGAGGCCTAGGGTGGAACCGAGTTTGATAGTTTTGAACAGTGTTCACAGGCTTCAGAGTCTTCTGTGGAAGACTTACAGGAGTATCCTACTTATTCTGATTCTGATGTGGATGATTCCACTCCTACAGCTTCTCCTCCTGAGGATTTTTCATTTTCAGAGACTCTACACTCCATGAGGGAGCACTTTAAATGGGAAGGCCAGGATTACTCTGATTCCAGGAAAAGGCTTAGGGAATTCTTGTTTTACCCCAGCATAGGCCCTTAGCTATTCCTCCTGTGTTGAATGTGGTGGAGGATGTTTTGCAGAGGCTTCCCTGAACCCTGACTCCTTGCCTCCTGTTCCTGTTAAGCCTGATAGGTATTATAGGGTGCCCAAGCTCATAAGTATTTGTTTAAGAGTCCTAGGGCGGACCCAGAAACTGTTTCTCAGGGGCCTAAAGGTGTTAAAGCTTCTGTGGTTAAAAATCCTGTACCCTCTGATAAAGAGGCAAGGGCTTTGGATAGGTGGGGAAAGAAAGTGTATACTTCTTCCACTCTAGCCATGAGGTTGAATTGTCAGTTTCACATGCTAAAATATCAAAATTATCTCCTTTCACAATTGAAATCTAAGGTGGATGCTTTGGCGGAAGGTATTGAGTGTAAAGAGTTGCTGGATTTGGTTCATGTGTCTGAACAAGTGGGTAAGCATTCTTTGCAATGTGGTTTTGATGCTGTACAGGCCTCCTCGAGGGTGGCTGCTACTAGCTCTGTTCTTCGCAGACATGCCTGGTTGAAGGATCAGAATTTAGCTGAGCATGTTAAGACAAGGATTTTGGATGCTCCTTTACAGTCTGATGTGTTGTTTGGACCGCCTGTGGAAGCAGTTTTAAAGAAAATGGAGGACAAAGCTAAGTCTATGCAGACTGTTAAAGATTTTTTGCAGGTGCAGCCTCCAAGTTTAGTAGAAATTGGCCTGCTAAGGGGTGGACATATCCTGCTTATGATTCCCAGTCTAGGGGTAGGTCTAGACGTGGTAGGGGCAGGGCTCAAGGTTCTTTAGGCCTAGATCAGGAGTTCACCTGCTCAGACTTCTGGTGAGGGCAGGGGTCAGTCCTTTAAACAGACCCAATGACCTGCCTTTTCAGCTGCCAGTGGACTCTCGTCTGGCAGCTCCTTTGGGAGGAAGACTGTCTCTTTTCAAAGAAAATTGGGATTTAATTACTCAAGACAGATGGGTGTTGGATATCATTCATCACGGTTACAGATTTTATTTCCACACAATGCCCCTTTCAAAGGCATGCCAGACGTTCCTCCTCCACAAAGAAAAGAGGCTCACAAGCAAGTTTCTCAGTTACTCCAGATGGGGCCATTCAGCCAGTCCCTGTATCAGAAAGGGGCTTAGGATTTTATTCTCGCCTGTTCCTAGTACCAAAGAAGGGGAACACGTGGAGACCAATTTTGGATTTATCTATCCTCAACACTTATCTGGACATTCCCAAGTTCAAGATGTTGACGTTACAACAGCTTTTACCTCTGCTGGGCAAAGATCACTGGATGGTAACTTTAGATCTCAAGGAAGCTTACCTTCATGTGCCTATAAGGCTAGGTTGCAGGAAGTATCTGCGGTTTCGAACTGGAGATTTTCATTATCAGTTCTCTGCATTGCCCTTTGGCTTATCTACTGCCCAGAGTATTCACAAAGGTTCTGGCTCCAGTGATAGCTTACTTCAGGCTTCAAGGAATTCAAATCTATCCTTACTTGGACGACTGCCTGATTCTGGCTCAAGAAAAGGAAGACCTTCTACAGCATCTGGAATATGTCATAGCAGTGCTAAGATGCCTAGGGTATTCTGTGAACGAAATAAAGTCCAGTCTAGTACCCTCTCAAGACATGTGCTTTCTGGGTGTGAGACTGAATACAGCAGCCCAGATGGCCTTTTTAACCCCGGACAAACAAAAGAGTCTGTCACTTTACTTCCATCAACTATCTCATCAGTCCGTGCTGACTGCAAGGACAGTCCTTCAAGCATTAGGGTTCATGGCATCTTGTATTCTGGTGCTTCCCAATACCATTGCAGCTTCCTCATATGCAGTTTGGCATCTCAAAAATGTATGGACACAGCACTGCCAGGATTTGGACACTGTCATTCAAATAATACCTTGCCTTCAAAAGGAATTCTTGTGGTGGGCTCAGGAATGTCACCTAAACAAGGGACTCTCTGTGACCCGGCCAGAGGCGAGTCAGATTTTAGCGACAGATGCCTCGGACATTGCTTGGGGAGCTCATCTAAATGGAAAGTGGATACAAGACAAGTGGCCTGCCAGACTACAGCATCTACATATCAACATGAAGGAGATGTTAGCAGTCCAGTTTGCATTGATGGCTTTCAAGGAGTTACTTCTTCCAGGGCAGGTGTTGATTCTAACAGACAACACAACTGTCATGTGGTACATCAACAAGCAAGGGGAACACATTCTTATCCTCTATGCAGGCAAGCAATGATTTTATGGGAGACTGCCTTAAGCTTGCAACTAACTCTTCAGGCAAGGTTTCTGCCAGGAGCACAGAACTCCTTAGCAGATGTGTTAAGCAGACAAATCATGGATCCCCACAGTGGAAACTGGATCTTCATGTATTTCAGAAATTGACAGTGTCATGGGGAACTCCAGACATAGATCTGTTCGCTTCTCCACTAAACCACCAGCTGCCAAAGTATTGCACAAAGGGGTTTCATCACACAGCTTGGAAAGTGGATGCTCTGTCTTTCAGTTGGAAAAACCTTCATGTCTATGCCTTTCCACCTCTGCCTCTTCTTCCAAAGGTACTATTAAAGGTCAGACAAGACAGGCCAAGGATGATTTTGATAGCTCCAGATTGGCCTCGGCAACACTGGTATCCACTACTACGGAGTCTGGTAAAGAAGCCTCCATGGCCTTTACCTCTGATTCCTCATCTGTTATCTCAGAAGGACGGTCATCTGCTCAATGTCAAGCTTCACTCTCTTCATCTAACAGCCTGGCATATTCTCTGTTGAAGCACAGCAGGTCTCAACTTCCTCAACAAGTTTTAAATGTGATTATGGAAGCTAGAAGACCTAGTACAAGGAAGGTGTACGCAGAAAAATGGAAGAGATTTTTATTTTGGAGTGCAGCAAAGAATTTGGAGATTTCTGAGCCTAATTTGAGTGTGGCTCTTCAATATCTTACTGAGTTATTGGACAAAGGTTTGTCCTTCTCTTCCATTAAGATTCATGCTGCAGCAATTTCAGCTCACTATGATTGTGACCCACCTTTGTTTTCGCATCCTTTGTTCAAGCAGTTTCTTAGAGGGGCAAAGAATATAAGACCCCCACGTAGAGCTCCTACTCCTGCTTGGGATCTCAATTTTGTGTTGGAAAAACTTACTCTACAACCTTTTGAGCCTGCGGCTACTGCTGAATTGAAATACTTGTCATGGAAGACTGCTTTTCTGTTGGCTATTACTTCTGCAAGAAGGGTGTCTGAGTTGCAGGCCCTTATGGCAGTAGAGCCCTTTTTGATTTTCCATAAGGATAGGGTATCATTACGTACTAATCCTTCCTTTATGCCTAAGGTGGTTTCTAGTGTGGCTTTAAACCAAACTATTCATTTGCCTACTTTTTATGCAGACCCCCAAAATAAAGGGGAAAAGATTTTGCACACTTTAGATGTACACAGGCAATTGAGATATTATTTGAGCAGGACTAAGGATTTTAGGCAGTCTCAGCAGTTGTTTGTTTCTTTTGCTTTGAGTTCACAGGGCAAGCCTGTGTCAAAACAAACTATTTCCAGGTGGATTGGTTTTTGCATTGCATTTTGTTCTTCCCATCATGGCAAGGAGATTCCAGCTGGGATTAGGCCTCATTCCACTAGGGCTACTGCCACTTCAACAGCATTTCTAAGGGGGGTGGCAACTAAGGATATTTTGGAAGCAGCTACTTGGAGTTCAGTGCATACTTTCTCTAAGCATTATCACCTTCCTATCTACTCTAAGTCTAGGGCTGGTTTTGCCACAGCTGTTTTGCAAGGCATGTTGTCAGCTCCTACTTCTTCATAATTTGCCAGCCTCCCTTACCTCTGCTTTGGGATTCTACCCAATAGTCAGGACTGCAGCAATGGAAGACGAAGAACATAGTACAGTTTTGTACCTACCATAAATGTAGATGTTCGAGGATTCCATTGCTGCAGTCCAATTTACCCTCCCTCCTTCCCTCTGTATTTAGGGGTGGTTGTGTAGGTGAGTTTACATGCTTATATTTTTGTATATATTGTTGTATATATTGTACATGTTTTTGGTGCAGGTTTTTGGGACTTGTCTTTTGGGTCTTCTGACATCTGGGGCAAGAAAAGACTGAGGATATGACGTCGGTCATGCGCATTAGTACCCTGACGTACTGACGTCAGTCTAAGGCGCCATGACCGACGTCAGCCTTATACTCTGGTATTCGGGCCGACTGGACGCGGACTATACCCAATAGTCAGGACTGCAGCAATGGAATCCTCGAACATCTACATTTATGGTAGGTACAAAACTGTACTTTTCAAAACAAAGCCTCGTTTTTTTCTGGCAGCATTATCTTAAGGCAGACATTGCTACTGGACAAGTGTGGGTGCAAGGAATTACCTTGTGGTTAGTGTCACTTCAGATGTGATTTACTAAAACTGAAGCTGATGGACTTCTCAGACAGAAAAAAAAGTATGCCACCTTAAGAGGCATTTCATGACAGACCACCTTGAGAAAATGTTCAAATAGTACTAAAGCTGAAGACATAGTATAGCAAAAGATGGAAAACTGGGTTGCCTTGCAGACAAGACCATACTTCAAACAACTGATCTGTTGGGTGAAACCAGAAGTACCGGTTTGGATAATGAAGTTTGTTCTCTTAGAATTGGAGAAAATAGTCTGAAAAGTAGAGGGTAAATATTTAGATCTCAGTGAAGCTAGATATTGACGTTGCCTTTTGAACTAAAATGTGTTAAACAGCTTTACTACATTCAGTCAGTGTTAACAACCTGGTTACATACAGTTACAGAAAGAAAACAATCCATTGTAAACATTGCTATTAGTTTCCTACATTATACATATATGTTTTCTTTAACAGTTAGCATTTATGGCAACATTACATAAACTGCTCAAATCATGCCTTCCCTTAAATTTAATTCTTCTCTTGAACATTATTCTGCATGTATTGTTCCCATAAATTCCATTTATTTCTGTTTAACTTGCTCCTTCCCTTTTCTAAAGACCCGACCTCCATTTATTTTATCTTCCTTGCAATAATTAATAGGTTTAGATTTTGATTTCCATTGTTAGTAATTGCTTTTTTAGCAGCCAATAGCATTACACTGAGCAAAACCTTTCTAGATTTAGGCAGTTTAAGTCCTATATCCTAACTCAAAAGAATTGTTTCCTTATGATCATTAGTTTGCAGCATCTCTGACAAAGTACTCCAGAATTTGTAAAATCTGCTAAGTCATTATAGTCCCCAAAACATGCTCACAGTTACTTGTCTTTCCTGTCACACCTCTAGCCATCACTGTCTACCTGAGAGAAAAAAATCTCTGAAGTCTGATTAGGGCATAACAATACCTGTGCAAACACTTCAGTGTTAAAAATCTTAAACCTTCTGGACTTTGATATGTGGACTCCATACAGATTTCTTCCTACTGTTCCATTTATATTTCCCTTCTATTATTTTATGTATATATATATATATATATATATATATATATATATATATATATATATATATATCTATATATACATACACATTTTTTTTACAATTGCCATGCAGTATTTTATATGCACTGCTAATTATCCCTTTAACAGCAGCTTCTGTTCTAGACTCTGTTTAAAAACACAGCTAGAACTGGTGTTCAGTTTAGCACTTCCCTATTCCTTTCTTTTTATCTGTACTGTTATCAGTTCCTAGTATGAAACAGTCCCTAACCTGCAGTCCAAACTTCTGCTGATCTTCACCTCATCCCCCACCCTGTTACCTTTCCCACCATAGGTATTTGCTTCCAGTACCTTGATTACATTGCTATTTTTTCCAGTAAATTCCAGCCCTGTCCTATTTTCCATGCCCCTTCATAGTCCCCCATGTTGGTAAAATCTCCTTTCTCCATTTCTGTGTCTTAGTTATAACAATGCTTTCTGCTACTTCATAAATAGTGTATTCTATATGGTGGTAGTTTTCCTTAAGAGCCTGCAGGCAAAATGCTATTGCCCTTGTATTTCTTGAACTCTACCACCTGATTTCATCATCATGCCTGCCATATTGATGTTACTTTGTGCTTGTATTTTGTGTATGAGCCTTAATTGTGTAGCTTTAAGGTATCCCTTTAAATTGTGCAGTACTAAACTACTTTGTTATGGAGGGAAACACCTTATCCCATTTAATTCTTGCCCTCTTCCCTTACTAAATATATTAATTTCAACTTTTTTTTATTAATTACACACTACGACTTTCCGCTGGTTGATTAAAAATACACCTGATCTGGTATATAAAACTAAAGGGAGTGGAATCATTTTCACAGTTTGTATCTTATGATCTTAACTTCGTACTGTTTTTAGGCCCTTCCCACGTGCCCTTAGCGACAACAGCAGAATCCCTTTTAATCCAAACACTTAAATAATTCATCTTATCAGGTCACCGTTTATATGAATATTGCTGAACCAAATAATTTGTGGATACATAGTTTACAGCTTTAGCTATTGTTTTATCTTCATTTATTTTATATTCCAAAGAGACTTGAAACAGTCTCAAATGTTCCATAACACTGAAGTGTCCTTTTCCTGGATTATTAAGTGCAAAATATATGTGAATAAAGCTAACTTTTTTGATTACCAGTTATATTCTTAAATTTGTGAGTCCTTTATCATCTTTGCCAGTGGTTCTTTGTATAGAGCAAATAACAAAGGGGAAAGAAGACACCCCTGCTTGGCTGCTGTGTTCAACCACGGCATGTTGAAGAGGAATCCTCTCGCCTTAATTCTTGCCTTTGACCCATTATATAGCCTCCTAATTAATTCAGTTATTTTATCAGGGAACATAATTACCATTACCCTACTCAAAATCTCAGCTCACTCTGTCAAATGCCTTTTCTACCTCTTGACCCACCAACAATGTCAGTGTTTTTTAATACCCTGCTTCCCTCTGGGTCATCCTTGTTCTATTAATATCATATATTTGCTTCTGTTCCACAAAACAACTTTGAGCCATAGCTATCAATTTTAGCAACAGCTTTGCCATTATTTTGTGTAATATAGAAATACATTGGTTTAAAATTGAACTTTGTCTAAGTGAAGCTGAGTCTGAGATAACTTTAAACTCTTTGGATAATACAGACACCCCCACCTTTCTTCCAAGATGATGCTACTGTCCCACCTTTTTAAATATTGTTAAAATCTTCCAGATCTTTAGAACTTTTTTCCTGTCATCTTCAAAACTTCTAAGGGATACTATTTGTTCTTAAAAACTTCCCTCCTGGTTGATTATACATCACCATTTTATCTCATCCCTTCCTATCTTAGCTTTTTTGAGCCCCATCTTCATCTAACCTTGACATAGTTACGCCTACTGGTAAGTATTTCTATTATGTATTTTCTTGTTTTCCCAATTCCTCTGCTTTGCACAGATTTTCATAGAATTTGAGATACCTGTAGTACCCGGTTGATTTTCTTGTGATAGGCTCCCTGTGTTTGGCAGTAACCCTCTCCAGTTTTTGCTGCCTGTCATTGTGCTGAGAGTTTGTGCCCTGGAGTTATCAAAAATACTTGCTTAATAGCAACTTTTATAAACTCATGCATCCTATCCAAATATTCCATTATTTTCCCTTTAGCACTCTGCAGTTGCACCTATTTTTGCTCTGTGAGATTCCTCCTCTTCTGCAAAACGTAAACCTTTAACAGCCCTTCTGAATAATCCTATTTCTCTCCCATATCTCTAAACCCCATTTTCATTTTATCCCACAGCATAGCTACCCCCTTTGAAGAAATGTCTACTTTCCTTAACTCTCAGATCATTTCCCCCCACCTAATCCGTAAATTCCTGTTTTTTTAACAAATAAGTAGGAAGTAGTAATGTTTCATTTTTAACTCATTGCCCTGCATATTTAGCTTGGTTTTATTGGTGCATGATCTGAAATAGTTACTGGATATGTTTCAAAGCTTTTAGTTAAAATAGTCATGCTCCTGTGAAATGTAATTACTATTCAGTCTAGGCCAGTTATTGCACTGTGGGGAATAATGTGTAAATTCTGAGTGCCTGCTAGTAAATTCAGATTTTCTGTCCAAATATCCTTGTATATTTATTCAAAATTCTATTTTCTTTTATTATATGTTCTATTCCAGGTCCTCGAGACATCCTCACTATTGCAATTCAGGGTTTGAGTACCCACCTTGAAATAATTGTGACAACCCACCACTGGACCAGTAATCAAGGAGCCTTGATCCTCACCACTGGCAACAGTAGTGGACATACACTGGGGGGATGACAAGTACACACACAGTATTTCCAGATGTAGCTCTCTGCATCATGTGCAATTTCCCTTAAGAGTACACAGAGACCACAGTCAGTCCGGGTCTGCTTTCTCCCTCTTCCTCCAGATCCCCAATAAAATTCCCCACTGGCACAGCTGTAGAGTTATTAATACAATGATAGTTTGGCCATGAGTAAGGCTGTTAGGAGTGGGCCCACACATTGTCACCAAATAAATATACAAGTATTCTCAAAACTTAAATATCTCTACACAGATCAGCCACAATGAAAGGTTTAAATATATTTAATAATAAAAGAACAAAACAATACTAAACATATAATTAGTGACATCAGAGTTCAAAACCACAGGAAATAGTTAAAATAACATTGCAGTACAGGCTCACACAAATAAAGAAAAATATTTAAACTAAGCTTCCCTATATTCCTGACTGTATCTAAGAGAATTACTATAACCTAATAACTTACTAATAGAACAAGGCCGATGTGGGGAATAAATCTTCTAGTTGTTGTTCAGTCCAAGACAGAATGCAGAATGCTTTAGCTGCATTGAAAACTGAAAGATACCATCTTTTATTGTGTAGCCTATAAAGGAATTTAATTTCAGCTATTTTTCTGTAATTTGCTGGACTGAAGTTAACTTTTTGGTTGCTTCTGTTAACATATACATTTAAACAGTTACAATAGTGCATGTACATTTGTGTTCTCTTCCAGTAGGGTACACTGTGGATACATTTTCAGCACAAGCACTTTATAAAATACTTGTTCAACACACGTCTGTACAAACCAGTTTGATATACACATGACATACAGTTCTAATAAAGTTGTAACAGAAGCATGTTATGTAATTCATGTTGATATTCACAAATGACATATAATTATTTACAAAATTCCAGCTAGCTGTGCTGGCAGTATCTCTTTCATCACAACACTATCTCCTGATGAAAGCTAATTATTTCACCCAAAATTATCTTAATTTCCATAATAGTTTAGGAGAAATATAAATAAATGCCAGTGTAATCTTCCAGCCTTGCCAGTAAACCCTTGGTACCATAAATCTAGCATTATTGTATTTTTCACTCTTTATCACTGTTGGTGCCTGTGACGTCCCCACTCTGGGCCAGTAACCAAGGAGCCCGAATCCTCACCACTGCCACTGGAGAGGGGCGTTCACTTGGAACAAAAATGGATACACCCAATATTTCCAGATGCAGTTGTCTGCAACAAACACAATTTCCCTTAAGAGCCCACAGGCAACACACTCCAGTCCGGGGTCTAGATTTCCCTCCAGGTCCCCAGTAAGACTCCCCACTGGCACAGCTATGGATCTGAGACCTCAGTTGAGTGTCCAAGTCAATTTCTTCACCACTGTCTCCATGAAACCAGTGCTTTGTGTCCCTTCTCCACGTAGCTGACACACACTTTGAAATTTGATTTTTACACACACACACACACACACACACACACACACACACACACACACACCTGGGAAAGGCTGGCACAGATTTACTAGCAATGCCCCCTTCTGCCCAGATTAGAATATAGTTACATTGCCACCAGACACCCTGAAGCCAGCAACTCTAAGGCTCTTGCAAGGGTACCCAGTTGTACAGAGTGAAATACAAATGGTAATGTTGACGAAACAGTCAGGCTTTCAAGAGTGGCCACAGTGTCACCAATAGATATAAGTACTCTCAAAGGTTAAAATATTCTCTAAAGGACCAGCCACAATGAAATGTTGAAATATATTTAACAATAAATAATAAAAATAACATGAAAATACTAAGTATCTATTTACAATAAACACCAGTTTCGGGCACAGGAAATAATAAAAATAGCACAGGTGGACAGGGTTGCACAGTTACAGAAAAAACAATACTTAACTAATCTCACTATATTTTCTTGACTGATCTAAAGAATTATTATTCCCTGGTTACTTACTAGAGCAAGCAAAGATGAAGTAGGTGACAGATCCTCCTTTGTCAGTTTACAAAAACAGAGTTTTAAACATTATTTTACTGATGGATTACAGAATGACATCACATACATTTGGTCATCTGATTTCTGGTTCCCATGCAGCCCCCCTTGGCTAGAAGCTGTCAGGATTTTAGCACATAGGTGTCAATCAGTAATACCCACAGACAGACCCTTGCTAAGATCTGCTGCAACTCCTGGAAGTCATAAAACAATTTCAAACCTCTACCTTTCTACAGCAGCAATTAGTTCACCCCAATGACAATGCAAGAAGCTTCCTAGTACAGACATTTTGTCTGTGGCTGCGTCGAGAACTGTAAGATGCTATCTTTGTGGCCTATTTAATTTCTTACTGTTTTTCAAAGTCAGATGGATTGAGATAAACCTCTTCTCTTTCAGTATCCTTTTAAAATATATGCATTTCAACAGTTAAAATAATGCATGTACATTTCTTCCTCTGTCTAGCAGGACATGCTGTTGATACATTTTTTCAACACAAACAAATTTACAAATACATTTTTAACACAGGCATCTGTAGAAATCAGTTTAATATTCAAATAACATAATTTACTAAAGTCCAGCTAGCTGTGTTGGCATGCATTACTTATCCACTGCCCTACTTCTCTTGGCATAGCTGGCTATTCTGATGAGAAATTATGTTCACATATTCTGCATAGCAGTTCTTTTGAATATATGCTTCCAACTTGCAGCTTAATGCACACATTAATGCTTGGCAAGCTGATCTTGTACACAGTTGCTGCTTCTCATCTCTGAATCCACGCTACATTTTCACAAACATATTGCCTCAATAAAAGTGCTCAAGAACTAAGTACATTTGCAAACCTCCCAATCTTTAACTACTAGCGCGTATATACACACACACACACACACACTTTCCAAAAAAGCTGTATCCAAAGACTTTACCTATTTTAAAGTTAAGTTTAATCATGCTATAATGCATGCTAGTGCCTGTGTGTTCTCTCTTGCAGAGATACTATCTGTCCTTGCCCTAGCACTACTTCTCTCCCAACTGTGAAAAGTAATGTTCATGCTCTCATTTAACTGTTTAGCCTTGCAAAATAATGCACTTGACTACCCTTAAATGATTAAACTTGATTATATACTGCTATGTTAAAGTACTAAGGCTGGTAGAAATGTATCTACTTGCAAAAGGTATTCACTTCTCTCTGTATTAAACTTTTATTTTAACTGGACTGCTTGTCAGTCCCCCCTTTAAATATTAATCTTGATACTACTTATACAAATACCTCAAGCACAGTCTTCAGACACTTCCTGATTAAATGCCTACACATGTAGATATGGTTGCTGGGACTTGTTGAATGAACAAAAAGCTAATAGCTTTGCATGTGCAAGAAACTGCTCTTTCCAAATACTAGAGCACTGCAATTTCCATTTTCACTTTCTAGTCCGTTTGGTTAGGAAAAAAAATTTGCAGCGTAAATTAAGGGTATTTGTCTATACTTCCACCTATATAGAAACAAGGGAATTACTATGTTTTAATGGGTCTACTTCATTTGATGGAAAGGCCATTTGACCTAAACCCATTTGATCAAAAAACAGTATTCAAGGCATAAAACTGAGATTTGTCCCCCTCCCCAATGTCGTGCGACCCTGGAGTTGGTATATGTAGTTGGGGGGTGAATTTTCATTTAAAATCTGTCCTTTTTTTATTTTCTTCTTTTAAAGGAAACTAGGTGGGGGGCTTCACCCTCCCACACCCCCCTTAACTATATATACCAACTCCAGGGTTGCACGACATTGGGGAGGGGGACAAATCTCAGTTTTATGCCTTTTGATCAAATGGAATTTCGATCAAATGGGTTTAGGTCAAATGGTCTTTCATTCAAATGAAGTAGACCCATTTTAACACACACGTGATCAGTGCACCCGCTAAGCAGCCCAGTATCATAACATTATATTGCTTCCAGCCTTTATCTTATTGCAGTGTATACAACAGATATATTACAGTCGAGAAAAGGTACGGTCTTAAATATCAGTAGCATAATCAGCAGGCACTGAGATCTCCCTAATCTCACATTTAAAATACCTCTGCAACAGGGCTATGGTGTATTGTACAAATTTTGCCAACAGTTACAATTTCAGTCCCTTCATTGTCCTTTTAAACATTGAGGAGAAAGTGGGAATTATGCTTTAGAGTCCTCCAACCACTTTAGCACAGTCAACAAATTTCCAGTCTTTTTAGCCACTGCTTCTTACAGAAGTCTAATTCTTATGTCCAAATTTCATCTTATGAAAATGGCACTTTACAGTTCTTCCTTGTGCTTGATATTTTCACCTGATGACTGATGGTCTTCCTCATCGTCTCAACTATCCAACACCATCTCTGGTTCAAATCGAAGGTACTCCTGATTTTTACAGTAATCTCCTGTGCTTTTTTTTATCTCTGAAGTCATTTTCATTTGGAATAGTGGAAAAGGATTCACTGACATGTTCTCTGTGTGGGCTTTGCTGTTGTCAGAGGAATGAGAAACCATCCTGTTCAGCTTGCTGGGTAAACTTTATTTCCTCCTTAACCTGTTTTACATCCAGAATGTCTTTGATTCTTGAAGAAAAAAATATTCTGATAACAGATGGATATTGAAACTTGAATCTCACAACTTTTCAACTGCAGATCATGGTGTCTTTCTTATGTTCCATTTTGGAGCATGCACATGGTGTGCCTTTTCATTTAACAAATCCTGTTGTGAATACCAGTCCACTTATTTAGTTAAAATGTCATACAATTAATAGTCTAATCCTTTGTTGTTCTGGTATAGCAGAAAATATCTGTTTTTCTCTGCATGATCCATCTAACTCTAGTGTTTTTTTTAAGCAGTTCTTCTTGAGAACCCTTAAATGCAGCCGGTCTTTCTTTAATTTCATCCTGTGATGTCTGCAATTTTATCAGCTCATCTGAATAGCTTCTTATATTTCTTCTATTCTTTCTAGCCTTTTGTCATTTTACTTTATATATTCCTTCAGTGTCTCATTTATTATAAACACTACTGTGTGCATTTGATTTATTTTTTCTCTGAATTACTGGAAGGCATGTCCTGTACCATAGTTGAAATCTAAACTGTTATTGACTTTTCCCCACCAAAGTGTTTTTTTTTTTTAATGGATGATTTTCTTTTGCTTTCTCTTGATTTTTTCTTTGTTGGCTTCCAGGCTGTAACATAATTAGCCAGTAACTGAATTTTACCAAAATTGTTAGGTTTTACTGGCTTTTTTACTTTTTTTTCCCCACACTCTTGGATATCTAATCACTCTGCTGCTCACAGTGCAGCCATGTTGGAATCCTGCAAAATGCCCATGTTGAACATTGATATGCCAGGAGCACTCTCATATATGATCAGTCTTCTTGTCTTGGTGTTTTTGCTGGAGGATATCCAGTTTCCTTTTCTACCACCTGTTTCCCCTGCCCCCATTGTATATACCCCATTTAAATTCTGAAGTAACTAGAAAATACTGTTTACTTGCACTTTTAACCAGATCTGTCATTGCACTTTGACTAAACTGATTCTGTCGATGCCTGCTAAGGAACTGACCATTTTTGAACTGTATGAGATTTGCTACAAATTCTTTACCATGCTGCCATTCTAGGTCCCCTTCTCTCCGTCCTGCTGTAACAGGCTGTATCGTTTAATAAAAATTAAATATGAAAACCTTAATAGTTGTAGAAGTGGACTTGTCTTTTCAAGCATTTCATTTTGTAGTGTTTATAGTTTGTAGTTTGAAGTGCTTGGGAGCTTTGCGAATAAACGTACAGAAGTATTAACAAAAAAAAAGTATAACAGTTTATGAATTTTATTGAACATTCCCTAGGTAGATGTTTTGAATTTAAGATGGTTGCATCCTAAACACATTTTTTGTTTGTTTTTTTTTCCTTAAGATGCATTTTTTCCCTACAAAATAATCCCCACACTCGTGTGTAAATAAAACATGACCTGGCAGCTTTCGCTTTGCCATTTCTGTTTTTTGGCTTATGCAATACGCAGTATGTATGTAGAATTTAGATGAAATTTCTTAAAGCTTTCTTTAGGAATTTGTTTCCTTTGCTCTTGTTTCATAGTAACCATCACTTTTTAAATTTTCTGCACAGAAACAGCTCAGGCAGTAAGGTGTTTGCAGCTGATTTTCATTTGTGATTGTAGACCTCTTGATATTGTGGGGATTCACTTATCTTTGCCATTTACAGCTGCCTGTTTTCTTTCCCTACCCAATGGGACAGTAAACCTGTTGAGTCTTTAGGGGTTATAACGTATTTTAGAGTCACATCAGAGAGTAGCTGAAACTGAAACCCCCTGTTGTAGAAGGAAGTAGTAGTCTACAAAAACTGACAGGCCAAAAAGAAGCCATAAAGGTTGATAGTGGACTATTGAGAATAAGAAAGATATTATGCATTGTTATTAGGCAAAAAAAAAAACAAAAGTTTCAGTTAGAAGATATTCAAAAGAATTATGAGAGGAATTAGAGGAAAGAAAGATACTTGAACAAAAAACTGTCAAAAGCTACAAATACAAATTAATACAATAGATTCATGAAAAACATTACATAGACCAAACAATTATTGGGCTGTTTAGAAAAAGAGACCGAGGAAGTGTGAAAGTATAAAGAACAAATCTAGAGATTTTAAAAGGTATAAAAAGAAACATGGACATGGGAAATAGAGAGAGAAAGATCTGAAGTGGTGCAATATTTATGCAAAGGAGAAAGCCCAACTAGCCAATATAAATAAATGAAGCAGCTGCAAAGACATTTGAAGAGAAATACAGGTAAAAGCACCCAGACAGGGAAAATTTTACAGTACAAAAAAATAAGATCACAAAGGGGGAACATAGAACAGAGGATTAGTAAAGTAAAAGTTAAACAACTAGCTGAAGTTATGGAATACCTGCAAAGTGAAGGATTTAGTGTAGAAAGTCTAACACCGGTTATGTTACAGCATGATGGAAAAATGAGTCCCCGAAGTAAGGAGAAACAGGAGGAGCGGGAGACATCTGAAGTAGAAATATGGACATGGGAAATGACGAGAGATTTACTATGGTGCAATATATATGCAAAGGAGAAAGTAAAACTAATCAATACAAAAAAGCAGCACTAAAGATATTTGAAGAGAAATACAGGCAAAGGCATCTGTACATGGAAAATTTTGCAATACAAGAAATAAGAAAACAAAGGGAGAAAGTTGGAAAGAGGATTAGTAATTGAAAATTAAAGAAATGAAACTGAAGTTCTGGATTAACTGTGAAGTGAAGGTTTTAAGGTAGAAAATCTAACTCTGGTAATATCGCAGCCTGATAAATGAGTCCCCAAGTTAGGGAGAAACCGGTAGAACATGAAGCATCTGACCAGTTGCCATATGAAGATACATTGGAGCCTTCAGCAGGAAACAAGTACAAAAGTTCAGTTGGAGGTGCAGAGCAAGGAAATAAGCAGGAAACTGCAGCAACTCTGATGCAGTCAATGTTGTGGAGTGATTGGCCAGCGAGTTCCCACATGAAAGAGCAACGGATGACAAAGGATGAAGTTAGAGAATGTCACAGGAAGATGTTCTGGAACTTTCTGTAGAATACCCACAGGAAATGAAGAACAAAAATGTGCCCTTAATTTAGAAGAAAATTATCTTCTGGAGGAGTTCTTGATTTAATAGAGATGGATAAACCTATGAAGATCAATGAAAGAATTAGATTACAAAAAGTCAATAAGACCCAACATGTTTCAAATTTGATAAAACTAACACCATAATCAACTGTTCACAGAAAATCATGTGATATAACAGAAGTAAATAAGGATATTTTACTGAGCAGCTAAAGTAATAACAGTTTTGCCACAAAAACACAGGGCCATAAGGGAAAGGAAGGGAAGAAATCAAATGCCATCATGGAAGTATTGAATAGAGAGCTGTAAAGCTAAGACAAGAAGTGTTACTGTTAAATGTTCTCTCTTCTGTAGTTTTCCAACAAAAATACTTAGAAAGATGGATGTGATGATAAAAGCAATGCACAGTATCAGAACAGACCACGGTCTTTCATACACTATTGCAAATAATAAAATAAAGACATCACAGGGAGAAAAACTTTGAAGATTTGCAGATACATATAAAGAAAAAGTACAAAATAAGGAATTGATGATGCAAAAAAGTTTTATAGAGAAATGAGACACATTTTGGAGAAATATATATGAAGACCCTGTGAAACAACAAAGATGCTGCTGAATGGACAGAAGTAAAAGAAACGAAGTTCAAATGTACAGGATATGAAATGGGATGACATAACGGCCAGAGAAACTGAAACAAATTTGATATATTCTCCTAATCGGAAAACCCCAGGCCAAGATGCCGTACTGAACTTCAGCCTAAAAATATTAACATTATTACACAAAGATTTATTTCTGAGTAAGAACTGTTTATATGCTCATCCAGAACAGGCACCAACCTGTTTAACAGCATGAAAAATGATGCTCCTCAAGAGTGAACCTACAAGCTATCCTAAAAACTACAGACGAGCAACTTTCCTTCCGACTACATGTAAACTATACTGGAATTGATGCTCATAGAGTTTGTAGACATTTAGAAGAAAACTCAAATCATAGTAATAAAAAAAGTTATAATGAACAAAGTATCATCCATTGTCAAGTCGTAACTGAGAATTGTAAAAAGGGGAAGAATTTAACTATGGCATGGATAGACTGCAGAAAAAAAAACATTTGACTGCATCCTACATTCATGGATAAAGGAGTGCATGCAGACGTACAAGACGCACCCTGCATTGATCAATTACATAACAGTGACCATGAAACAATGACAAACCACTCTGCAGCTAAGCCATGATAAAGGGCAAATTATCCCAGGGATAAAAATTCAAAGGGGGGTATTCCAGGGTGACTCTGTCACTTATGCTCGTTTGTCTTGCCCTCATCTCATTAAGCTGTCTACTAACAGATTAGGTCATGGTTACAATCTGGCTCCCAGAAAACAACAAAGTGTAAAGACTTCTCATCTTTTTATGGATGATTTTAAACTGTGTATTTCATCAGCTGAGGAACTGAAAGCACAGCTACTTTCTCAGGTGATAAAGAATTTTATTTTGTCTTGATAAATGTGAAAAAGCAACTCTGGGACAGGAATGTGATATCAAGGAACTTGAGCAGGAAGAAGTGTATAAATATTTGGAAATTGATGTGAAGAATTGACAATAAAACATGAACAAGTGTGAATAAAACTCAGTAAGGAATATGTTAGACTAGAATTAATACTGAAAACAGCCTTGACATCCAGGAACAAAGTTCAAGCTGTAAACCAATTTCCTTTTCCTGTTCTAACTTACAAATGTTCATCGTGTTTCACTGTTGCAGTCCATACAAAATGGGTTATCCGGCTCCCGTTAGCCCAGAGTCCTCCAGAAAACCAAAGTCCTTGGTATAAGACGTTGGCTTCCTTTGGTTTTAAGCTTGACGTCAGGTACAGAGGAAGGTAACTGATGCCATTTCCTCAGTCTTTCTTGCCGCGGAGCCCAAAGCAGAAGCAATTTGCACGAGTGCCGGTCGGCCGAGTACCTTCTTTTTGTATTCCAACTAAGTTGAAGACATCTTCAGATAAGTACCCCATTGGGGACCCTCTTTTCTTGCTTTAACGAATGTCAGAGAAAGTTAATAACTGTCTTGCCTGTAGAAAACACATTTCGCACTGTGATTTTCACTCTTATTGTATCACTTGTTTGGGCCTTGAGCACAACGTCCCTAATTGTGATCTCTGTGCGTCTTTCAACCCGCGTACCATCAGCTGTAGAGCTAGGATCTTGTTTAACCATTTCGGAGTTTGGCCTAAGTTCGTCAGTATGGTGTCTGCTGGTCTCTCCACTTCAGATGTTCCTAATAAGTGCAAGAATAAAGACCACGACCAGCTTCGGGTCAAATTAGCCAACAACATTCCTGTTAAGTCGGTTGTCGGCCCACCGATAGTCAGTGAGGCACTTTTATTGCCCCTGCAGTCCGCGGATGTCCAGCAGCAGGTCTCTACTGAGACCTTTTCTAGGTCCTCCATACCGCAGGCTTCCATTTCGTCTTCTGACCCTCCGCCAGTCACTGCCTCTGGATCCGGAGCCGCTAAGCAGGCACAGACTTCTGAGACCTCTTTTCTCCACCCTGAGACCAGATCCAGACTGACTACCTTGGTTCAGACTACTGCAGTGGCTAGGCCTCGAGTCCCTCCAGCTTTCTAGCAGGCCTTCCAGCCGCAAATCTATTTCAAAAGTAGGCGCCGGCCTCCCCTCAAATGCCTCAGTCTCAGATGATTAAAATGGCTAGTAATCTCTTGACCCTTATCAGGGGCTCTCAGCCACCTCCTCCTAAGAGGGCCAGGGAATTGTCTCCAGAAGTTTTGTCTGCCTCAGACTCTGAGGTTTCCAACAACTCTGCTGATGAAGAGGGAAACGCTCAACTTTTTTTTGGTTTTGAGGATTCTGATGCAGAAGACTCCATCCCTTCTGCCTCCCCTCCAGAAGATTTTTCTTTTGGAGATTCTCTGAATACTCTTATTTAGCATTTCAAATGGGAAAGTCAGGACTACCCTCAGTCTAAGAAAAGGATTAGGGAATTCTTGGATTTGCCACAGCATAAGCCTTTGGCTATCCCTCCGGTTTTGGAAGTTGTTGATGATGTTTTCATGATGAATTCTTTGACTCCTAATTCTGTTCCTCCTGCTCCTAGAAAACCTGACTGGTATTAGCGTGCCTGATTCACATTAGTTCCTTTTCAAGAATCCTACTGCTGATCCAGAGATTGTCTCAGGGCCCTAAAGATGTTAAAGCCATGGTTGCTAAAAACCCAGTTCCCTCTGACAGGGAATCTAGGGCCTTGGAGAGATGGGGTAAAAAGGTTTATACTTCCTCCACCCTTGCGATTTGGTCAGTTAATTGTCTTTTTCATATGCTTAAGTATCAGCAGCATACTTTGGAGGCTATTAAGACTAAAATTGCTAGTGTTCCTTCCCTGATGGAGAGTAAGGACATGCAAGATTTATTGAATTCTGCCACTCTTGTCACTAAACATTCTCTACATTGTGGTTTTGACACTTTGGAGGCTTCCTGCAGGGCAGCAGCCACTGGTTCTGTTATTAGAAGACATGGTTGGCTCAGGGAACAGCCTCTTTTTGAACCTGTCAGATCTAAATTACTGGATGTGCCTTTGCACAAGGACAATCTTTTGGTAGCAAAGGAGAAGAGGTGTTGAAAAAGTTGGAGGATAAGGCCAAATCTATGCAAACTGTTAAGGACTTTCTGCAAGTTCAGCCTTCTCGTTTTAGTAGACATTACCCTTCTAAGAATTGGACTTTTACTGATCCTAGCAAACAGGGTCGCTCTAGGCCTAGGAGTTACAGGTCTTCTAGGGGACAGACTTCCACCCCTCAAAAGGCTAAGCACTGGCAGGCTTCCTCTTCAAAATCGGGGAGTTCTAAGCAGGCTTCCCAAAGCAAGCATTCCCAATTACTCTGGCCTTCCCCTGCCTGCCTCTGCAGGCCCAGGGTTTCCTTTGGGGGTAAGGGTTGCCATTTTTGCAGATGTCTGGTCCACCATCACAGATGACAAATAGGTGCTCAAAATAGTATCCCAAGGCTACAAGTTCTCCTTTCACACCTTCCCTGTCCACCAAGGATACCCAGATATCTCCCCACATCAAAGGGCAGAAGCAGAAAAACAAGTTTCTTCTCTGTTAAACCAGGGAGCAATAGAGCCAGTTCCTGCAATACAGATAGGCCAGGGTTTCTACTCGAGACTTTTCCTGGTTCCCAAAAAGGGGGGGGGGGCACCTGGCACCCTATTCTGGATTTGTCCATTCTAAACACTTTTCTGGCGATTCCCAAGTTCAAAATGTTCACTCTTTAGCAGTTGCTGCCAATGCTGGCCAAGGATTCCTGACTGGTGACTTTGGATCTCAAAGAAGCTTATCTGCACATCCCAATAAGAGAAAGCTGCAGGCAGTTCCTTTGCTTCAGGGCAGGGAAGAGGCACTTCCAATTCTCTGCACTGCCCTTTGACTTATCTACTGCTCCCAGAGTATTTATGAAATGCCTGGCTCCAGTCATTGCTTGTTGCAGGCAAAGAAACATTCAAATTTACCCTTACTTGGAAGATTGTCTTATTCAAGCAAACTCTCCAGAGCAACTTCTAAAGGATTTGGACTTTGTAAAGAACCTTCTCACCCCTTTGGGCTACACTATCAACAAAAATAAGTCAAAATTGGTACCCAGAGAGAGAGTATTCCTGGGAGCGAGTCTGAACATAGCCGCTCAGATGGTATTCCTCCCTCAAGAGAAACAAATGGATCTTTCGAATTACTTCAAGAATTTGGCAAGCATGACCCAGCTCTCTGCAAGGCAATTCCTGCAAGATCTGGGATTCATGGCTTCATGTATTCTGATGATTCCATATGCCAGACTGCATATGAGGAAAATGCAATGGTACCTCAAAAAACTTGTCAACACACTCAGGATTCAGACTTGATGCTTCCTCTGATTCCCTGCCTGCAGATGGAGTTTCTTTGGTGGGCGACTGCCTGTTCACAGAACAAAGGCCTGCCTTTTTGTCCACCTCCTGCCAGCCAGACTCTCACCACAGATGCCTCTGACTACGCTTGGGGAGCACATGTAGAGGGCAGATGCATTCAGGGGACTTGGAGCTATCAACAGGTTCATTTGCACATAAATCTGAAGGAACTGATGGCAGTCCAGCAGGCCTTGATGGCTTTCAAGCATCTACTCTCTCCTGGTACTCTTCTAGTTAGGACAGACAACAACACAATCATGTGGTACATCAACAAGCAGGGAGGGACTCACTCTTACCCCCTGTGCAGATAAAGCATGATGCTATGGGCCATAGCAGCTTCCATGGGCATTCATCTGGTAGCTCAGTTTCTTCCCGGAAGGCTCAACACCTTGGCAGACCAGTTGAGCAGGAAGGTCCTGGATCCTCACGAGTGCAACTAAACAAGACCATCTTCTATCGCATCATACAGCGTTTGGGCACTCCCCAGGTGGATCTCTTCTCATCTCCGATCAACCACCTTCTTTCAACCTTTTGCACCAGGGATCATCACAACAAAGCTTGGAAAGTGAATGCTCTGTCCTTCCCCTGGACACAGCTCTCAATCTATGCCTTCCCTCTGCCTCTTCTTCCCAGAGAGCTGTTAAAGATAAGGGGCGAAAAACCAAGGGCCATTATCATAGCTCCAGACTGGCCCAGGCAACATTGGTATCCACTAATTCGCAGTCTGTCCCAGTCTTCGCCTTGGCATCTTCCCCTGATACCAGATCTCTTGGTTCAGGAGGGGGGAAAAATTCTGCATTCTCATCTTCAGACTCTGCTTTTGGCAGCCTGGCTCATAATATAAATCTTTCCCAACAGGTGGTTGAGGTTCTTCGTGAGACCAGGAGGCCTAGCACTAGGAGATCTTACACAGATAAGTGGAAAAGATTCTCCATTTGGATGCAAACTAGAGGGGAAGACACTTCTCAACCTTCTCTTCCTCTTATTCTTTACTATCTGGGAGGCTTGCTTAATGGTGGACTTTCCTTTTCTTCTATCAAGATTCATGCTTCAGCTATTTCTGCTCATTGTTCCTTTGAGCAGCCCATTTTCTCTCATCCTTTGATGAAACAGTTCCTCAGGGGAGCTAGCAGTTTAAAGCCTCCTAGAAGGGCACCTACTCCTGTTTGTGATCTTAATTTTGTACTTGAGAAACTTACTCTGCCTCCATTTGAACCAGCTGCCTTAGCAGATTTGAAGTTTCTCTCCTGAAAAAAACTGCCTTTCTCTTGGCTATTACTTCAGCTAGAAGAGTTTCTGAGCTGCAGGCCTTAATGGCAGTAAAGCCTTTTATCTTCCATTTGGATTGGGTTTCTCTTAGAACTAATCCCTCCTTTATGCCTAGGGTGGTTTCTAGCCTGACTCTTAACCAGTCCATCCACCTGCCTACCTTCTTTCCTAATCCTCAGAATAAAGGGGAAAGGTTACTGCATTCCCTGGATGTGCATAGACAACTTAAATTTTACCTGGACAGGACTAAACCTTTTCGAAAGTTGGATCAGTTGTTGGTCAGTTTTGCTCCTGGGGCAGGGGCAAAGCTATTTCTAAACAGACCATTTCTAAATGGATTGCTCATTCTATTCACTTTTGTTACTTGCAACATGGCAAGGTTCTTCCACAGAGTATTAGGTCCCATTGTACTAGAGCAGCCTGTACCTCAGCAGCTTTTTTAAGAGGTATACCTACTAGGGGCATCCTGGAAGCAGTTACCTGGACTTCTGTCCACACTTTCACTAAACATTACGATTTTACCCTTGTTTTCCAAGTCCAGGGTTGGTTTTGCCACTGCAGTGTTGCAGGGCATCCTTACCAACCCTTAAACAGTGGGTGTTCCTCCCTTTTGTTTTTTTTTTCTTGGGCTTTGGGAATCAACCCATTTTGTAAGGACTGCAACAGTGAAACACGAAGAACATAGTACAGTTGTGTACACTTACCATAAATGTAGATGTTCTAGTGTCTTCACTGTTGCAGTCCTGGTCCCCCCCCCTTTCCATCCTCCTTTTTTCCTAGAGCACAGACTGGATTTTTCTTTTTCTGGTCTAACCTTTTTGGGGGCTTCTGACTGTTAAGGCAAGAAAAACTGAGGAAATGGCATCTGCTGCCTTCCTTTTGTACCTGACATCAGGCTTAAAACCGAAGGCAGACAACGTCATATACCAAGGACTTTGGTATTCTGGCCGACTGTGGGCTACCGGGAGCCGGATAACCCATTTGGTAAGGACTGCAACAGTGAATACACTCTAACATCTACATTTATGGTAAGTGTACACAACTTTACTTTTTGGGTTGATTTGACTGGCCAAAAAAGGTACTGGATCAGTTGGACAGAAAAACAAGAAAAATGCTTTACGCTTATCAAATGATTAATACAAATCATTGTATACCAAGATTGTATATATTCCCCATTCTGAAAGAGGTAAGACCTCCTCAAAATTGATTACTTGTATAGATCCGTAATCATAGGACTACATGCAAATCTGCTGACCTCTCCAGATCCAAACACATTGAAATGTTTAAAACAAGAGGAGAACAAGTCTAACATGACTTCCCTGCTTAGTTTAGCAAAAGCTTATCAGTGTCAAGTGGGAAAGAAAATCAAACCAGAAATAGACAAAAGTCAGGCAGCAACTGAATGTGCCAAAAAAAAAACAAAAGAATTTAAGGTGAAGCATCAGATGAGAAGTGAAGAAATGTGGGAAAGGCATAAATATAGTTGCAAGTGCAGAAAAATCCCTGAACAACCTCATGTCGATCAGGATCTGGTACACGAGTGGTGAATTTAAACCCAAAGACGAAAGGTTAATATTGGCAGTCCAGGACAGAGGACTTTGTACACATTGGTTTATATAACCCATTGAACATCTCAAGAGAAATGGACAAATGCAGGTTTTTTAAACAGAATTGGAAACAGTCACACATCCTGTTGCTGGGTGTGACACTAATGGGAGAGGGCCTATATACTGAAAGGCATAATAATGTGGCAAGCCTGTTACACTGGGGATTATGCAAACACTGCAGTACTGAAATAGCTGAGAAGCATTGGAAACAAGAGTCAAAGCATTATAGAAATTGATGAAATTTTATCACATGGGATCACCCATTACCATCAGTTCAAAAAATAGATGCGAGAAAACCAGATGTAGTAGTACATGAAAAAGACAAAAGTAGTATTGGTTACTGAAGTTGCTACAACCTGTGGTTACAGTGTCTTACATACAGATAGACACAAAGTAATAAAATACCAGGATTTGCAGGCAAAAACAAGGGCAATGTGGAAGGATACCCAGGCAGTTCCAATAGTAGTAGGAGCAATGGGTCTCATAAAAGAATTTACAGTTGTATTTAGGAATGCTACTTATAACTCCGTATGAATTGCAGGAGGAGTCAGTTCTGGGCAATTGTGGCTAACTTTGAAGATTAAAATGATACTAATTTCATGAACTTAGTCCTATTTTGACTCAGGAATGGGATCTACTCCCATCATGGTATTGGAAATCCACAAATCTTGGCGAAACTAAACCGAGTAGCTGAAACTGAAACGTGAAGAAACCTGATACTATGGGGATACGTCTTTGCAATTAATTGGCTTCTTACTTTACAGAAAAAAAGGTTTTGTAGATGAAGAGGAAATGGTATATAAAGTCATACTTAAAAACAATGCAAGAAACACAAATTAGTGAGCATCTCCAGTATAAACTAGTCATTCTTTCTAGGCATTCTGAAAGTAACAAACAAGTAGTAATTTTAAGTACTACTATTCTAAGAGGGTAGGACATTATAATTTCATTTTCTGGGAAACAGACTGCATTATATGTAAATAAGGCTTGTCAACAAGAAAATAAAGAACATATTCCTATATCTGCCTGATCAGGTCATTTTGATTTGGACAAAAAGGAGTAATTAGTAATAACTGTTTACAGTGCTGAATGGTATTGTATTAGTATTGCTCAAGCATCAAAATAAGATACATTTTTCCAGTTTTAACCATAGTGGTCCTTTCTACCATGGATTTTAGATGCACTTTCTTGAATAGATGATGTTTCAGGAACCTCCTGAATGAGGCTTTGGAATCACTCAAACAAATTCAGAATGGTATTGAATTCCATAGGAAGTGAGATAAGTAAAAGGCATTAACTCAAATGGTTCAGAGTGCATTCTTCTGTCTGTCACTCCAGAAGATCAGTGATGGCATATCTGATGGCAAGGCAGCTCCTTAAAGATCATTTGGAAAGGGAAGAAATGGAATGGATCATCCACAAATTGTTTCCATCTTTAGCACATCATGGCAGGTTTGTTTTGGAGCGATGTCTTAAAAAAAAAAGAAAAAAAGTACTCTTAAAAATGTGTCAACAGTGTCAGTTCCAAGCGTCTCAGAGCCGTTGCCTGGATGTCTGTTCCAGGGGGATGACTTTGATTCTGAAGTTTTCGGAGTTGTTGCTTCCCCTCTGGGAGTTGGCATCCGACTCCCCCTTCAGAACAGGAGGCTCGGGGCCACTGAGGGTTGTCCTCTCCAGTGACTGCAGCCCTGGGGGTGGACTGCCATCTGGCATTCAGAGCCATTGTGCTTTTGAAGTGGTCACGAGGGTCTTCTCCCATTCTGGGAGACCCACTGTTTCACCCCTCCACTGAATCTGTCTCTGAGGCCTCTCATCTACCACATGGACAGCCGGTCCCAGGAAGCCGCCAGACTGTCTCATCTGTGGAACCCCATATATCTTCCAAAATCTCCCTGGAGCATCCCACAGAGGAGGTTCCTCAGAAGAGACTGTGCAAGAGGAGGCATGTCAGTTCCCTGGAGGAATCTGTCACCACGGATACTGATTTCGAGGAAGGGGAAGGGTCCCCAAGATCTTCACCGGATGATGTATCCCATGGAGACATCTTAGAAATCCTTCACCAAAGAGGTGGATGGTCTTCCCAAAACACCTCCCCAGAGGAATCAGTTCTATTGGAGGCTTTAAGGTCTGGCCCATCTACATACTGGGTGTCTCTCCCAGCAGACCCTCTCATTGAGTTGGTGTCTTCTAGGGCATGGAAGGAACTGGACCCAGTACAGCCCATCCCCAAGCGCGTGGACAAAATCTTGTCTGCTCCCCAGGTCAAACCTTTGTGGACAAAAGGTATTCTGGTTGATGCCATGGTTGTTGCGGCAGCCACCAAAAAGGAGTTGGCCCAAGAGAGCTCCACTGTCAAGCCACCTAACAGGGAGTCTAGGGCTTTGGACAGATTTGGCAAGAGGTTATGCCTCTGCCACTTTCTACTTGAGGGTGCTAAACTACCTGTCCCATTTTACGAGACTACAGAGGGTCTTGGTCAAGGAACTCTCTCGCTCTACCCTAGGGTCCATGTCTGCAGAGGAGCAGACGGTCTTCTCCAGAATAGCCACCCTCCAGTCCCTATCAAATGCATCCATGACCCTGATATTCCATGCAGCAGAGGGTACCTCAAGGATGGCCAGTTCTGGCATTGCCATAAGGCATCATGCCTGGATGCTGCTGTGTGACTTTGCGGAACCTTTCAAGGTGTCCTTTGTCAGTGTGGCTTTTTACGCGTCAACCTTGTTTAGGTCCACTGCTCATGATGCACTCTCCCATTGTGAAAAAGATGGGAAGACCCTGTCTGCCATCTGATCCATTTTTCTACCCCACAAATGTCCTTCTCGGGGAACCAGTGTGGGAGTAAAGATGTGGTTCAAGAAATCTCTGTATACTTTCCAGGATTCTCTGGGAGATTTTTCCCCCCGAGGCAGAGGGGGAAATAATGAAAATGGTGGACACTGCCCACATGGGCGAGGGAGTTTGCAGAACCAAGGGTCTTGAGATTCTTTCTCAGACAAACCCTTTTAGCTCTTCTGAATGGTTGCCCAACTGCCTTCCTCTGGATGCAGTCAGGGGGTGCTTTTCCTTACGCTCCAAAGCCTGGGAAGCCATCACAAAAGATTGATGGGTGCTAAGGATCTTATCCAGAGGATACTCCGTTCCATTTTTAGAGACACCAGGATAAAAATCTGTCCTTCCAGATGTACCACCCAATCAGAAGGAGGGGGCAGCTGCAGAAATGGCAAAATTGCTGCAAAAAGTCATCCAGAAAAAGAGGAAAGAGCAATAGGAGCTCAAATAGAAACCGTGTTTACTCGAGGTTCTTTTTGGTTCCCAAAAAGACAGGGGACCTAAGGCCCATTGTGGACCTGACATCCCTGAACAAATCTGTAAAGAACACAAAGGTTCAGGATGGTTACGATTCAGTTCATCCTACCTCTACTGAGGATGCATGATTGGATGTGCTCAACAGACCTTAAGGATGCATACTACCACATCAAGATGGACAGGCTGTCCAGAAGGTTTCTTCATTTCTGGCTTGGGAGCCAGTCATTTTCAGTTCAAATCATTCCTGTTTGATCTCACCACAGCCCCCCGGGTGTTCGCCAAATGCTTGGTAATGGTTGCAGCTCATGTAAGGCTGCAGGGATTCCAGATATTTCCCTTATCCGGATTGCTGGCTTCTTCTCCTCCACCTGGGCATAAGCCTCCATTTGGTGAAATCCCAGTTGGAACCGGTTCATATTATCCATTTTATAGGAGCACAACTTGACACTGCAGTGTCTCGGCCTATCGGACAGTGGATTAAGTATCATGCCTTCACCTTCATGTCAGACAAATTCTAGCTTTACCAAGCCCCCCACCAACTTTGGTTCTCCGAGCTCTCGACTCTGTGGTAATAATGATACCTCTCTTCCCCACAGAGCATCTTCATATGAGAATATTACAATAGATGTTAGCAGTACAATAGTCCTTGTGCAGAAACCCTCTAAGCCTTCCCATCAGACTTTACCAAGTAAGCAAAGAATCCTTGTTACTGTGGCTTCATTCTGCAGACATTGCTTATGGACGGCTTTTCATTCTTCCTTCCCCAAATGCCACATTGACCACGGATACTTCCCAGGTGGGGTGGGATCAGACGGTCCAAGGCATGTGGACACTCCCAGGAGACCAACTTGCATATCAATGTCTTAGAGATGAGAGCAGTTCTTTTGGTGTTGCAGGAGCCACACAGCTTTCTTCCTTTAGGGACTGTTTAAATACGTACTGACAATGTCAGTGGTCTGGTACATTAACAAACAGTGAGGAACCAGGTCTTACTCCACTGTGTTGAGAAGGTATGAGAGTGTGGCAATGTGCGATCTCTACCAACCACTTTGTAGTGGCAACTTGCATTCTGGGAAATTTTGCGGACTGGCTCATTTGAGTCCTCCTTATGCCTCACAAGTGGTCTCTGAACCAATCCACAGCAGACATGCTCTTCCAGGAATTGGGGTCAACCCTGCTGCAACCTCTTTGCCTCCTCTGTCAACAACAAATGCAGCAGGTACTTTGCCTTGATCCCTCCTCTGGGTCCATTCCCAAGGGATGCTCTAGTCCATGCTTGGCTTCCTGGTCTACTTTATCCATTTCCCCCGTTGCCTCTAATTCCCAAGTTTTTACAGAATGCATCCAGGTTGAAGAATAAAATTGTCCTCTTTGCCCCCTTCTGACCTCAACAAATCTGTTTCACCTATATTTGGTCTCATCTGATCTGTCCTCTGGTGATTCTGGATCCAACTCCAGATCTTTTATCTCACCCCTTGAGGCACCCTCACCAGAACCTTCAAGGCCTGAAATTAACTGCATGGTTTCTCCAATTCTGACGATGGTCAGACATCCCAGGCTTTTTTCTCTTAGCCAGAAGATCTTGATTTCTGTCCACAAACATTCCACTAGGAAGATTTATATGAGGAGGCGGAAAAGGTTTGCCATATGGGCCCAACAGAAACAGATAGACCCTTTACAGCCCCCATCCCAATGGTGTTGGATTGTTTGGCTTCTTTTTTTAAAGCTGGGGATAGTTTTTCTGCTGTCACAGTTCAGTTGGACACAATTTCCAACTTTCACTTAGGGAAGAACTCTTCTTCATTGGCTTCATCAAAGCTTTATAAAGCTTTCCTTAGGGGTTCCTTTCTACTTCGTCCTCCCATTAAGGACCCTACTCCCCCTTGGGATTTGACTGTTAATGTTGTAGGCTCTGGTTTGCCTTCCTTTCAAACCAGTAGCCACAGTAGATTTAAAGTTTCTGTCTTGGAAGACACTTTTTCTGGTGGCAATTGCTTCCACAGGAAGAATCTGAGTTGCAGCTTCTCTCCTCCAAGTTCCCGTACTTAATTTTTCACAAAGACAGAGTAACCTTGCACACCAACCTAGCCTCTAGAAGCCAATATTAATCACTCCATTAACCTTCATGTTTTCTTCCCCAATTTTTAAAATAAAGGGGAATATACTCTTCATTTACTTGATATGCATAGACAATTGCGTTTTTACTTGGACAGGACTAAGAATTTCAGGAAATTGGAAGAATTGTTCATATCCTTTTTAGACTCTGAGGTAAAGCAGTTACTAAGACCTCCTTGGCAAGATGGTTAAAACTCCAACAGCCAAAATGAACAGGAAAGCCCACAAAACAATGACTCCAACAGCCAAAATGAACAGGCCCACAAGAGTTTAGAGAAGGTATTTTATATATTTTGATATTTATATATGTATGTATGTGTTTAGAACTGTTTTAAAGGACTGGTTTAAAGGAATTTAAAAAAAAGTTTTATAGGGCTGAACATCTATTAAGTACATGTGACCACATTAAGAATATACACCAATTGGATAGCAGTATTAGTTAAGTGGAGGGTATTTTAGGGGAAGAATTGTAAAAGGTATGCATTTCTGTTTCATCTGAGGAAGTCAGAGGACGAAAACGCATCCGTGGTGATGACAGCGTTTATGGTTTTATTCTGAAGAAAGTGTGATTCAATAAAGCTTGTTTGTGTGGAAAATACCAGTGGAGTCATGCCTTGGTGGAATTGCTGTATTTTCTTTTGTTTTTTTCTTTTGGTTTCGAGATGGTTAAAAGACTATTTCCTTTGGTTATTCTAAGAACATCCCTGTACCTGCCCAGATTAAGGCCCACTCTACAAGGTCTGTTGCAACTTCTCATGCCTTTTGGTCAAGAGTCTCTGTTAATGGCATTTGGGCAGCAGCTACATGATGTAACCGTCATACATTAATTACTCATTATAAACTGGACATCATTTCCAGGAATATATCTTCTTTTGGCTCTGCTGTGCCCCAGAATGTCTTTCCATGTGGCCACCTGGGGTTCCTGTAGCTGGGGACTCTGTCCTACAGGTTAATGAACGAGTGAAGATGACAACGTCCGATAAGAAGTTATGTTCTTACCAATAATGTTCCATCTGTGTTGTCTATCTTCATTCTTCATTAACCCCCTCCCCCACACACACACACACACACACTTTCACCCAGTCCTACTTTTCGAGTGACCTGATGGATGTGTTCATGGAACCTTTGTTCCTGTTTGAACTCTTGTTGCTCTTTCCTCTTTTTCTTTGATACTTCATTTGTAACTGATGGGGGATACATAGTGATAGCAAACTCAACCGGAGGTATTTTGGGGGAAAGAGGCATTATGGGTAGGGAGGAGGCGCTCGAGCTTCGAATCTCAAGCTAGTGAAGTGGATGAGTCTGTTCCGAGGGTTGGAATGGAGACCCACAGGTTGAAGAATGAAGCTATACAACACAGATGGAACGTTATGGTAAGAACATAACTTTATTTAAAAGGTGCTTATCACATCCCTATTCATCCAGACTTGAGGCATTTCTTAAGGCTTTTTTGTGTCTGGATCACATTCAGTTCTCTTCCCTACCCTTTGGACTATCCATTCCATTACGAGTGTACAGAAATGTCTAGCTCCAGCTATAGTTCATTGCAGGCTACAAGGTGTTTCCATACTTAGGCGACTTGGTTATCTTTTTAGAGTCTCTTTCAAAGTGTCAGGAATCTCTCCTTTTGGGTCTCATGACAGCTGTGATTCTGATGATACCCAAGGTAAGACTCCACATGAGAAATATACAGTGGTGTCTTAAATCTTTGGTTCCAGCACCAACATCCTTTTTTATCTTGTCAAATTCTAGTGCTGGAGTTTGTCAGAAGAGAAATTACTTGTTGGAGACAACACATTTTTCTTAAGTCCAAGTCTCCCATTCCCCTTCCCTGCTCCAAAGCAGACAGTCTCCACAGATGCCTTGGACTTTGCTTCAGCAGCAGTTTTAGGAGGGATAAAAGTACACTGTGTATGGGACACCAAGGACAGATGCAAGCACATAAATATAAAAGAGATGCTTGCCCCAATCAAGGCACTCAACTCTCTGAATCATCTTTGGTCCCTGGGACCTCTTAAAGTTGTTACAGCCAATACCACAGTCTTTTGTTACATCAACAGGCAAGGGGGAACTGGGTCATGCCTCCATTGCAGACTAGCCATGTTAGCTTGGGATATAGCTTCACAGAACTTATAATGTGCTCCAGACACACAACCTCAACTCTACAGGCATCCTACATTCCGAGCAGGACAAGGGCAGACCCTCACAAATGGGAAGTAGAACAGGGGGTCTTCCAAGATTAGATCCATCTGTGGGGAGTTCCTGAAGTAGACCAATTTGCCACCTCTGAGCAATCAGCTGGCAAGATTCTGCTGCAGGACTCCATTCAAGAAGGCTTGGAAGATGGATGCCTTTTCTTGTATAGAAATGTTCCTGTATGCTTTTCCACCCTTATCCAGGGTATTTCTGATTATTCAGAATAAATCCCCCAAGATCATTGGGGTTGACTGCTGTCGCTCATCCTATATGATTCAAGACAAACAGGTGGGGGGAGTTCTTTTATATGCTTTTATTATATAGAAACACATCAAGATAGATAGCAGCAACATAACATATAAACAAACTGATTGACTGACACACCATAACATACATACATGCTTGCATCTGAGCAGCTGTTTACAAAATGGCAATCTGCCTCACATGTGTTCAGTATTTATACACATGTGCAAGCCCATGGAAAGCTTCTTAAAGATATTCATAACACTCTAATCAATAACTCCATTTTGGCTCAGGCAACAGTGGTTACCTGTTTTGGAAATGGCCAGGGACATTTACCAGAAACTTCTCACAGAATGGATCTAATCACAGATCATCAGTAGTGTTTAATAACACCCTGACCCCAGTCAACTTCAGTAGACTGCCTGGTGTTAGAGTCTTAATTTCCTTTAGGCGCCTGTTTACTGATGACATGCAGCAGGTACTAATGGAGGCAAGAAAGCCTGGTACTAGAAAATCCTGTATTAGCAAATGGAAAAGGTTTTCTAATTGGTGCCAACCACATAACAAGCACCCATTCTGGGCTAGTTATCTGGTTTTACAGTAGTTGTGTGAGTTACTATCATATAGCCTTTTTACTTCTCCAAGGATCATTTATCAGTCATTTCAGCATGTCTGCCCATGAATCTTCCTCCTTCAATGCATTCTCATGTCAAAATGTTTTTGAAAGAGACTTTGGATAAGAGGCCTCCAAAATAAATGGTCCTTTATTCTTAACCACTAAAGGTCTTACACTACTGTGGTTACAGCTGTCTCATGCTGTTCTCATGCTGTGCCATCTTGTACATAAACATCTTGGAGACAATGAGAGGTTTAACAGGTTTACAACTGGATGTGAGCAAGCCTTCTCAGTAACCTTATGAAGAAATGGAGGATTTGATCAGTAGTTATTTACTGTAGATTGATAAAACCCTGACTATGCCTCAGATGAACAGTTTGTGTCTTAGTTGTCTGCAAGAACTGGCCTGGGAGTGATCACCCATTGTTGGCTCACCCATCCTACTGGAAGGGAGGTGTGACTCTGGATCATCCCATAAATGACACTTGGGTGTTTATCTAGTGGAGTTCTGAGCCTGCCAAGCCTGCACTACCATTAGTACACTCTCACTATGCAGCTCTAGGGAAAATTGGCATGTGGAGGCATGCCTTCCTTTGGGAGGCAGCAAACTGTGGACTTACAAGAGCTACAAAGAATGGAATACTAGGCCACCCCCAGGATCAGCAAGCTGGCCTACTCTCTGCCATCTAAATCTTGCTGGGGAAGAGAAGATTGATTGGGTTACTGAGCAGGAAAGAAGGGCCTAGGAGGTCTCATTTAGCTTGGAAATACCTGGCTTCCTTTCTGTTAGAATTAATGGGCTCTTTGGGTAAAGGTGGGGGAGCCCTCTGGAGGGGAGAGAAAGAAACTGAAGGCTTGAGAGACTGTGAAAATTTAGATTGCCAGGGTCACAAGATGTCGTCTTGAGAACAGAGTAATCGGGGCTGCTTTGAATCCCATCCTATGGGTGGACCTAAAAATGTGAAATATGACCAGCCCTGGGCATTCCAAGCAAGAAGTCTTGCACCTTGGTGTGCCAGGGGTCCCATCCTGCACAAGTCTGACCATAGCACTGAATGTAGAGTTCTGCAAGGAAAAAGTGCCTCTTCCTTTGATATCTCCAAAGGGTGTACTGATTATGTACAACCAAAAGATGCTTGTTCTGAGGAAGGTCTCATCTTCTGTATCTTTTTTAGCCTTCACCTGTGCTATCACAACTAGTGAAAGTCTTGGTTATACACGTTTTTTCTTTTTACGAGAGATGGCACCCAAAGAAGTACAAGTTGATCTAGTGCAAAAGTGATATCCTGATTATAGGCAGACTCAAATGAATCCAAGTTAATATGTATAGTAGACTGGAATAGGAACTGGTCCTCTAAGGGTAAAAGGCCATCCTGCATTAAGATTTTGAGATCCTTAGATTGGGTTGGTTTAATATTGAGGACTGGAATCCCCAAAATATTCACAGTATATATTCTTATTAAAAAAAAAAACTGTGGTAAAGAGTTGTAGTATATCTAAATTTAATTTGATCACTTATTAAAAAGATTACATCTCCCAAAGCAGAATATGCTGCACTACTCAACCAGTTAGTTGCAGTATCATTTGCGTGACACCTCCAGGTGCATTTGCAGTTAACTCATACTGACGCCTGTAGGCATTGAATATTGTTTGTTCATATTTATACCAATAGTTCCAAAACCATGCTAAGTACAAGGTTTTATATTTGTTTATCTTAAAGTGTACACAATGGCAAACTCAACTGCATTAATATTCGACCTCTGTCTAGTGCAGGTAAAGATATATTAACTGTTGTTTTTATGATATTAGTTTATATCGATATAGTTTTCACATTTTTCTAAATATCTCAACAACCAAGTAGCACAGACAGAATTCCATAGCCTCATATGAAACCTCTCAGCTAGATGAATAAAATGCTGCTGATAATGTGTGTAACTTGAGTGATTGCTGAGATATTGTAGGTTGTTTACAAAATGTTACAAACTTAATAGTTACTGTGTTTAATATAACTTACAAAATTCAGTTCAAGACTTAGAACCTAAAGATACTACCACTATAAAAGTAGTTCGTGCTTAAGGGTTTGCCATTTATTCTTCTTTCATAACCCCTATGGTTTCAAATATATGAACATTTGTTTGAAATGTGAGTACATAATCTGATTCTGTCAAAAGGATTAGGCTTCGCCCATTGAAAGTTACAGTGCAAATTTCCTGAGCTTCATTGGAATGAATTAGTTAGTTAATTAAGTAAATAAAATTAAATTAATTTTATTCCTCGATTAGAAAAATGCACAAGTCTTGCTGTGTCTTAAAGGTATAGAGCCCTATGTCCCAGGTGACTGAGGTTCAGTTAGCGGCCCCAGCACTGGAGGGGCAAGGCAGGGAGGGAGAGAGAGAGGGCCAAAGGGACATGGCTTGCTTAGCTCTCCTGGGGTTGGGAGAGCAATGTACATTCAGGGAACACATTGGGAAGTATGAGTTTTATGGAAGAGACTAGGAGAAATAACTTCCCATGCTTGAAGGAAAGAGGCCGAACTGTTTGGTGGCAACATCCCTTGCAGAATTGAGGGTTGACCAACACAGGCAGTCCATTACACATTCTCCTTCAGCTCCATGAACTAGACACCCATGGGGGATGTAGGCAGGGCTTAAACAAAAAAAAACTTTGAACCGCCCCTAATGGCTGTCTAAATATTTGCCCCTCCTGGTCGACCTTCACCTAGTGATTGGGAATGAATGTCCTTGGTTGGAGCTAATGGTCAACAGGCAGTGGGTCAAAGGAAGTAAAAAAATGTAAGCACACACTACAATACATTCAAAGTTCAGAAAATAAGTCTCTAATCAGTACCACATATGAAAATGTTTTTTCATTCCCACACAGCAAATGAGCATTGGTATTCATGGATATAGTGTGCAAGATGCTTATCCACGTCTGCGCACTTTGTCCAGTACACTGGCAAGGATTACTACCAGTCAGAGACATGAGTTGCAGTAATCCACAGTGATAAACAGTACCCATCCCAGTCTTATCCATCACAGATGTACCTGCTATACCAATGTGTATACTAAGTGTAAGGCAATTCTGTGTAGCACATGACAGTGCTAATTCAGGGCAGTGATGTAAGGCATCATATTGTGATATATTTTGAGATGGGTAGCTACCTGGTAAAGCACACTTTTCATTAACATGCTGCCTCACATAATTGCATTGTGGCCCACCATTATGCCTGAATCTGATTTTACAAAGAAATTGTAATTAGGCATAAATAAAGGATGTGGTTTATTACATCTTATGGTAATGAAAGGATATGGTTTTGTGCAAGCTGTCATTGGTGGGAGCTTGCTGGCATGGGAGTATGTGAGTGAGAAGAAGTTGCATGTAGTAGCAAGTTTATCTGCACTTTATGGGACTGTGTTGCTGTAAGCGATTTTCTTGGTATGCATTAGAGGTTTTGAAGTGTTTTTGCTTTGACAACACTGTATATTGCTTAGTACTGTCTGTTAATCAACTTACTAGGAGAAGAAGATTGCTATGTCCATAAATGGCACACCATCCTTGTGTATGTAGTTGAACTCCCATAGTTTGTACTGTGTTGTGACAATGGTAATGCACTATTTATGTCTATACATTTAAGGTGGGGGGATTCATTGGCATGTAAAATGGGTGCTTGGGTACTGACATTTTGCAGTAGAGCAGGGCAATGCACAATGTTTTACCCCCTTGTGCAGAAACTTGTAGATTGCAAAGGGATTTTCTATACCATTGTATGGCATGAAAGCACAGTTCTCTGACAAACAGTTTGTGAATAGTGCCTGTAAAGGCATGTGATTTTTTTATCTTGAGTTAGTAGTGAAAACCTAATAATTACGGTAGCATTTTCTGCTGAAAATTCTAAAATCCTTTGAATGCGAGGGACCTAGTACGTGATAATTTTTGTTGCATTCTGTGTATACTTCACAGTAATGTCACAATTTGTATGCTTTTAAAAATTATTTAAATGTAAGCAGCCTGTCTTTCATGTTAGTCATTCCTATAAGTTTTATAGATGAACCACTTACACAGTTTCTGTCTCCGGCTCTGTAGATGATGCTCATCATTTTGTATATTTAGGTCATCTGCACTTCTCTTAAGTTTAAAATTCTGATTTGTACAAATTATTTGTACTAGGGAAACAAGACCGACAAAACAAAACTTTGTTGTCGGTTCCTCCCCAAGGTGAATGGGAACATTTTTACCTATTCTCATACTTGTTTAATCGTCTTTCCTGCCAGTGAAGACTGTATATGTTTTATTAATACTTTTTATTGGTGAAGCTTTCTGTGAACTTAGGATTCCTTTGATTAAGATTTCTAATGTAATGCCAAGAATGATGAAAGCATCCTTAGAATAAATCAATTAAAACAGATATTCTAGTGCTTTCTTTGCATGTACTATAACATTTGTTAAACCGTAACAGTGATTTAGTAGATTTATCTCGATATCTAAACAGCTCCTGTAGCTTTAGTCCATTACTTAAGCAATGCGATAAAGTATACACAATTTCAGATTTTGGGTGGAAACTGAGAGTTGCAAAATTTGTGGAAAAGTGTGGGAGCAATTTTCCAGTGACCCTGATAATATCCAAAACACTTTGAACTGATGTGAGCAGTATATGGTAGAATCAAATTTAACTCTGAGCAAATCTGCAATCCCTGAAACAGAATGGAAGTTCTTAGATGTATTTTACACCTGGGTGTCCTTTTATAATTCCTTGAAAGTTTTGTTGAGAACTCTGAAAAGATTAGCTGACATAGTTTTTTATATGTGTGGGTTCAGAATGTAGGGTTTTACAGGTATTTCACTTGCCACAGCCTAGTAGGTTGCACTGGTATTATTTTACTAGGGGTGGGTATATGCCTTTTCAATGCACAGAAAACAAAGTATGTTCTTTTTTTTAAGCAAGAAACGTGTCTATTGAATTATCACTCATGATATAAGCAATCATACATTTATATCAGTGGTGCACAACATCTGGCCTGGGGGCCAAATCCGACCCTCCACACAAGCCATCTGGCCCCCAGAGAGTAACCAAAAACTTTTTAAAAAAGTGAAACAAATACTGTGCCTTACTCCAGTCGCACAAACTTTCCAGCACATGCTTACTTACCTAATTGACTGCAGTTGTGCACACCTCTAATTTTAGCTGCGGAAGTAACTATTCTTTCTTGTTTAGAACTTAGTCTGTAAACAGTAGTAATTTTCTGCAAGAGTTTGTAATAAGTCATGGCTGCAAGCCAGAATAAAGTTAAATGCAAAGCTGATGTAAAAAAAACGGGCAATTTCATGACTGATGCCAGTCACCTGTAACCCAGGGTTGCCAGTCATCCCTATTTGAGTGGGATTGTACCAGGATCAGCAGCCCGATCCTGAGTCCCTGCACTGCCAGTTAAAATCACGTTGAAACGGCTTCCGCTCTTTTTTTTTATTGGCTCATATGCCGGCATATGAGCCAATCAAAAAAAAATCGCAAAACGGAGCTACTTCTATTTAATGCAGAACTGCCTGATGTACCGCATTGAACAGAAGAGGGTCTGGAATATGGGCCAGTCAGAAATCGGCAAACACGGAGCTACTTGTGTTTAATGTGCAACTGCGACCTTTTGGTCTTCACTTAGTGTGACAGATCTTTTTCTTTTTTTTCTTTGTTCCTACCTGGCCTGTCAAAAATCTGGCAACATTGCCTGTATGTATTGTTAACTTGTAATGACTTACTGTGCTTTGAGGAGGCCTGCAGGCCCATTAAGAATTTGTGTAGTGGCCCTCTCCACAAAAAGGTTGTGCATCACTGATCTATATAAATGAAAACAAACCATATTGACAGTTTCATTTGCAAACGTACATCATTTTTAATCTATATAGTCACTGTCAGTCAAACATTACATAGCTCATTCAATTCCTGCATTCCCATAAACCTCATTCCTTCTCCAAGACATTATTCTGCATGCATTGTTCACACAATTCCCATATTCTCATTTTTTCTATGTAATTTGCTCCTCCTCTTTTCTAAAGATCCCATTTCCAGCTATTTTATCGGACTATATTCATTACTACTAGTACAGTTGGTTTAGACTTTGATTTCCATTTTTTTTTGTTTCAGCCACCAATTCACAGGTTAAAAACAAAAACATGTCCTTAGTTAAAACAGTTTGCTCACCCAATATTTCTGACAGAATAGTCTGTAGGGAATTTTTAAAGTCTGCCAACTTGTTACACTCATAGAAATGTTCTCAATTACCTCTTCCCCATCACACCTCCAACATTTGCAGTCTACTTGAGGAAAATTTCTTTGGAGTCTGCTTGAGGTATAGATATACCTATGCAGACACTTCCAAGCAAATCTTCTGGACTTTGTTGCAGATTTGGGAACCATACATATATCCTACCATTGTTTCTTGTTAATTGCTTATCCAGTGTCTGTCCAATCCTTTCTAACATCTTCTGATTCCAGTCCTTGTGCAGTATTTTATATGCCCTACTAATTGGCCATTTTTGACAGCAGATTCTGTTTTATATTCTACTGCAACCTCTACTAGTGCTGGTCTTTTGTTTGGATCCCCATACGTCTTTCACTTTGCCTATACTCTGATATCAATCCCTGATACGGAAGGCAATTTCTCGCCTACAGTCCAAATGAATTGTTGGCCTCTTCCTATTCTATTACCTCTCCCTCTCTGATTTGTTCCCAATACCTTGGTTTCTTTGCCAGTTTTCTCCAGTAAACTCCAGACTCCTCTTGCCTATTCTGTCTACCTCTAAGTGCAGTCATCTCTAAGTGCAGTCATCTCTATTAGCAGAATCTTTCTCCATTCCTGTGTTGGCTTAGTTTTTAGAATACTTTGATTGTAAAATTTTGTATGGTCATTATTGCTCATAAGGATTTGCATCCAAAATCCTAGTCTGTCTTTATTTCTTGAGACCCCCCCCCCCCATTTCATCATCCCTTTTTGCTTGTGTTATGTATAGAAGCCTTAACTGTGTAGTTCTGAAATATCCCTTCACATCAGATAATCAAAGACCACCTTGTTTTGTTGGATAACCTTATCCCACTTGACTTTTTGCCCTCCTCCCAGATAAAATCCTTCAACTATTTAATTGCTATCCACAACTTCTCTAGTTGATAAAAAAATGTACCTGGCCTGTGTATGAAACTAAAGGGACTGATTATATCTTGCTATCTGTATCCATAAACCAGTTTTTCCAATTTCTCAGTTTTTGTATTATGTTCTGTTTAGTTTGTTCTGACATATCTTTTGTTACCATAACAGAATCCTTTTTAATCTGTACTCCTAAGGTCATTTTATTATGTCCCCAGAAATTAGTATTGCTGAACCAGTTTTTGGGTGGGTATATAGTTTACAGCTATTGCCTTTGTTTTATATTCTGTTTTGTATCTCAAAAAGACTTGAAAGTGTGTCAGAATGTTCCGCACTGAAATATTCTTTTCTGGTTTTATCAGGTATAAAATAACATCCGCAAATTAAGCCAACCTTTCTTGATTACCTTACCAATTATATCCCTGCTTTTCTGAGTCTCTTATTTTCTTTGCCAGTGGTTCTAAATATAATGCAAACATCAAAGGGGAAAGAGGACACTCCTGCCTTGTTCCTCTGCCCAGACAGAACTTATCAGAGTGGACCCTACACACACTTTTTAATTTTCACCTCTGATCTGTCATATATCCTGTTAATCAAACTTATTTTATCAGTGAATGCAAAAGCTTCCATTACCCTACTCTTAAAATTCCAGCTTACTCTGTTAAATGCTTTCTCTACACCAATACGCACCAGCAGTAGTATTTCCGTAACATTTTGCTTCCTTCAAGATCAGTGTTCTATTAATGTTGTCAAATGTTTGCCTCCCCTCCCAAAAAAATAAATAAACATTGAGTCATATCTATTCATTTTGGCATCACTTTTGCCAGTCTTTTAGCAGTTACATAGTTTTGAATCAAATTGGGCCTTTATGGGTCTTTACCATCTTTAGATATTATAGCCACCACCGATTTCTTCCAGAAGGTTGGCACTTCGCCTTTCAAAATACTGTTAAACAAAATCTTCTAGATATTTATCACTTTCTTCCCTCCTGGCTTCCAGACTTCCAGTGGAATGCAGTCTATTCCAGGAGGCTGAAATTGGTTACACAGCACCATTTTTATCTCATCTCTTCCTATCCTGTTAGTCATTGAACCTCATCTGCCTCTGACCTTGTCATATTTAATTCTTCCATAAACATTTCCATTTGTGTTTTCTTGATTTCCACATTTTTCTGCTTTATACAGGTTTTCATAAAAGTTCTGAAATGTTTATAACCACTACAGAATCTGTGGTTATTTTCCTTGTTACATGCTCATTAAGCATGGCAGCAACACTGTCTGCTTTCTGTTGCCTGAGCCATTGTGCTAAAAGCTTTAGTGCTTTGGAGTTATCAAAAATAGTTGTTTTAACAGCAGTCTTTTCTCAACTCTTGCATATTATCAAAGTAGTCCCTTATGTTTTGTTTAGCACTCTGCAGTCTTGTTTTGTGAGCTTTCTCCTAGTCTGCAATACTTTAACATTTGTCAGTTCCAGTAAATAATTATTGTTACTTAACCATATCTCTTTTTTAAACCTATTTTTAAACTCCACTTTAATTTTTCCCACTCCCTAGCTATATTTTCTGAAGAAATTTCTATCTTCTCTAATGACTCCAGAATAATTTCCACTACCCATTCATTCCTTAAATTCGTCTTTGTGTAACAGATGGGAGGGAAAGCACCAGTGTCTCATTTTCATTTCAATTTCTACATTTTATTTTAGTTATTATTGGCACGTGATCTGAAATACTTAATTGGATGCGTATTAAAATTTTCAAATCTGAAGTTGTCATTTGTCTTCAACCTGTGGGACTCTAATCCGGCACAGATCTAACAAGGCCTTATACTCCAACATTGGAGCCAAAATCCAAGCTCCTCCTCTACCATAATACCCCGCACTCCCCTCAGATCTCTTTTGCCACTCATTTCAAACACCACAGGTTGCCATTGTTTTAAATAAATATAAAAACACTCGCCCGACAGGACGGAAACATAAAATTTCAGCAAAAAGTGAAATAAAAAACGCCACCAACAATGGTGCGACCACTGCAGGTACAGAAGAACATCTATTGAAAAACTTAGTGCTTTCACCCTGCAAACACAGGGTTTAATCAGAGTGATGATGCCCTGAGGTTGCAGGGTGAAAGTGCTAAGTTTTTCAAAAAAGGCTCTTCTGTATCTGCAGTGGTCGCACCATTGTTGGTGGCATTTTTTTATTTTATTTTTTGCTGAAGTCTGCCATTGTTCTAAGCTCCTCCAGCTGTTAGATTTGTGTAGTAAGTGCTTTTTAAGTTTTTTCCTCTTTCATTTTCTTGCCTACCCCTCTCTTCCTACTTTCTATCCCCGTGTAGTTTTTTGGTTAAAAAAAAAAAATTCTTGCTTATCCTGTTCTCTCTCTTTTCATTTTTTTTTTCATTTGTGTGTGTGTGTGTGTGTGTGTGTGTGTGTGTGTGTGTGTGTGTGTGTGTGTGTGTGTGTGTGTGTGTGTGTGTGTCTGCTTCTTGTTCCCATGGCCGAGACTCTTAAGCTGGGGTTCAAGACGTGCACAGAGTGTGGGCACAAGATCCCCCCCATCTGATGCCCACACTCTGTGCGTGATGTGCTTTGGGCTCCCCATCTTGATTCCTCCTGCTGGATTTGCGCAGACCTCAACCCGTGCACACTTAACGACAGGAGGAATAAACTTATTTTTAAAGGCCTTCTACCTCCCCTGCTGAGGCCTCTGCTTCCGCACCCTCCGCTTCTGGGACGCGAACTCCCACTAAGAAAGTCAGAAGGAGAATGTCTCAGGCACAAGGAGTGGGATCGGCTGAGGAAGAGGTCCCCTGCCCAGTCTTCCTCGGTCAAACTTCCTGCCAAGTCTATGCCCGAACTGACCCAGGGTTCTCCTCGGATCCAGTCTCTCCATTTCTGCCTGGAACTGGAGAGTTCCTGAGCTAGGTCTTCTACCTCTGCCTCCCCTCAGCGACATTCCCAGCTGGGGTTGGTAGCTTTCTCTGCCCAGTCCACTCTGAGCCTGACTGAAGCCAAGGTGAACAGGATGATGATGAAATTTCTTTGGCCCAGATTCAGTTGGGAGTCTTGCCTGTTCCATCCCTCTCTTGGGCCATGAGCACACAGTCTGGTTTCCTCCCTTCTCAATCCGAGCTTCAGCTTTGGAGTCCTTGGTTACGTGGTTTCCGAGCATTGAGGTGTCAGCGCTGATGGTCCTTGGTAACTTGACACTGATGGTTGCCTTGAGCAGTTTGGCTCCGATGTCGACGGAGCGGACTAACTCTGAGCCGTAGCTTTGGCATTGACTCTGAGGGTTTAGAGTCTGCTTGGAGACTTTTGGGGCTTTCCCTTCCTCTCGGGGATTCAGCACTGGGAAGCTCTGCTCCAGCTCCCCTCCCCCCCCCCTTGGTGCAGGGGGAAGTGGTCCGGCAGGCTCCGCTGCGTTCTGGGGTCTGCTCACCTTCGGCATTCGAGGTGGTGGAAAGGGTCCTCTTGGCTTCTTAAAGAGCCTTAACACTGTCTTCCTTGGATTCTGCCCTGGCTCCTTCTGTGTTTGGGCTGGAGTCCTCTGTCCTGTCCCCTCAGGGACAGCCTGCTGCCAGATCGCTCCAGGAGGTTCCTCTTCAAGTATTCCCCTAAGCTTCAGAGTCCTTCTCAGAGCTTCCCTCCGAGGAGGTTCCCCAGAAGCACATGTACAAGAGGAGGCACTTAGATTCCCCCTTTCTCCGGAATGATACAGACTTGTATGAAGGATAGGGTTCCGCTCAATCACCACTTGACTATGTCTCCATTGGGGACATCATTGAAATTCTGCGCCAGAGAGGTGTATGGTCTACACTGAAGCCCAACCCCGATGAGTCTGTATTCCTGGAAGTGTTTGGCACAGGACCTTCTACATCTTGGGTGTCCCCCCGCCCCGTGGATACTTTGGCGAATCTTATCTCCAGTAGGGCATGGAAGGAGCCGGACATGGTTAAGCCCATTCCTAAGTGCCTGAAGTTCTCAGTGCTCCTTCGGACAAGCCCCATTGGTGAAAGGGTTCCGCAGTTGATGCCACGGTGGCTGGGGAGGCCACCAAGAAGGAGCTGGCCCAGGAGGGCTCCTTGATAGCTTTGGGAAGCGGGCATTTGCTTCAGCCAGCTTTGCTCTGCATGCACTGAACTATTTGGCCCATGTCATCAGACTGTGTAGAGGGACCAGTTTAAGGAGGTATCTGAGTCTGTCCTGGGGTCCATGTCGGCAGAAGAGAAGGTTTTTTTCTTCTCATATGACTACCCTAACTGCCAGGGTAAGCACATCCATGAGGCTGCTTTCTCATGCGACTGAGGATGCCTCTAAGGCTGCCGGTATGGGCATTGCCATTAGGCAGCATGCCCGCTCTACCTTTGTGCCTTTTCAGAACCTTTCAAGGCATCATTCATGAAAACCCCCTTTGATTGCACAACTTTGTTTGGCAAAACTGTTCGTGACACTCTTGCCCAGAGTGAGAAAGATGGGAAGACCATGTCTGCCATCGGGATCCGCTTCTCTACTTTACAACGATCCTTTTCAAGGAATCAGTGTGGGGTCAAGAAATTGTAGTTTCAGAAGTCTCAAGGTTTTTCCCATGATACTTAGGGTAAGTCTTCAACAGTGGTAGAGGGGGAAATGACAGATGCTGCCCATGTGGCAGAGGGGGTCCAAAGAACAAAGGGTCTTTAGATTTGTTCTCAGATGGACCCTTTCAACAATCCTGAGGGATTGCCTGACTGCCTCTTCTCTGGAGGCAGTCGGAGGGTGCCTCTTGCTGCACCCAACAGCCTGGAAGTCTATCATGAACAATAGCTGGGTGCTGCAAATCATATCCAGAGGTTACTCCAGCCCATCCCTTCACCCTCCCTCTCTAATGTGACGCCTCCCAGATGTTTCACTTGGTCAGTAGGAGGCGGCAGCCGTAGAAATCACCAGGCTGTTTGAAAAACGAGTCATCCAGCCCATTCCCCCCCAGACTGTCCCGGATCAGGAATTTATTCCAAGTTTTTTTTTGGTGCTAAAGATGACAGGGGACTTGAGACCCATTCTGGATCTTTCCACCCTGAAGATGTCCGTCGCCAAGACGAAGTTTTGGATAGTCACCCTACAGTCCATTCTGCCCTTTCTGCAGATGAACGACTGGATGTGCTGAGTGGACCTTCAGGATGCGTACTATCATGTGAAAATGAACCGATGCTCCAGATGGTTCCTCTGCTTCCAGCTGAGAGTCAATCACTTTCAGTTCAGAGTACTCCCCTTTGGGCTCACCACTGCCCCCTCCTCGGATATTTACCAGCTGCAAGGTTTTCAGGTCTTTCCCTACCTGGATGATTGGCTCCTTTCCGCTCCCTTCAGGCATCAACTGATTCAGGACAGATAGTCTTCTCTTTCTAGCCGATTACCTAGGTATCAGGGTCAATTCAGCCAAGCCGAACCTGGTACCTGCTTAGCTGTTGGACTTTATAGGTGCCCGGTTGGATATGATTCAGGCCAGGGTTTTTTTGCTGCCAGACAGATTGTCGCTTCAACATCATGTGAAGTCCATTCTTCAGACCCATCTTCCCCAGCAAGTATGGTTCTTTGGGCGTTGGGGTCCATGGAAGCCATGATCACTCCTCTTCCAACCGCTTGTCTTCACATAAGGGATCTTCAGTGGACCTTAGCTATTCAGTGGTCCCTCCTTGATCATCCATTGTCGTATCCAGACCAGCAGTCTTGTGTTTGCCAGCACTCTCTCATGGTGGCTTCAGTCCTTGGATCTTCTTCTGGGCTGCCCATTTGTTCTTCCTTCTACAGCGATCAAAGTGACCACGGATACCTCCTTGCTCAGGTGGGGGGACATTGCATGAGACGGACAGTCCAAGGAACGTAGTCCCCCTTGGAGACCGGCCTGCATATGAACGTCCTGGAGATGAGAGCAGTGCTTTTGGTGTTGCAAGCCCTCCATGCCTTTCTTCTTACCAGGACTGTTGCCATTCAGATGGACAACATGTCAGTAGCAGTAGTCTGGTACATCAGCAAAGGGGACCAGATCTTATCCCCTTTCCTGCAAGACCATGAGATTGTGGGAGTGGACGATCTCTTCCAACCGGTTTCTGGTGGCTATGCACATTCTGGGGAAGTCCAGCATTCTAGCGGGCAGGCTCAGCAGAACTATTCTGATGCCTTAAGAGTGGTCTTTGAATCCTTCATTAGTGGACATGATTTTCCAGAAAATGGGGATATCCTTGCTGCGATCTCCTCCCTTCTACTTCTAACACCAAGTGCAGTGAGTATTTTGCTCTGATCCCCCCCTTCAGGAGAGTCGCCCAGAGATGCACTAGTCCATGCTTGGCCCTACAGTCTACTGTATGCTTATCCTCTTCCTCTGGTCCCCAAGTTCCTTCAGAAAGTTCAACAGCTGAAGAGCAAAGTCATCCTCATAGCCCCTTTCTGGCCTCATCAAGTTTGGTTCCCCACTCTGCAGTCTCATCTAGTGTGTCCTCCCTGCACTCTGGATCTAGTTCTGGATCTGCTCACGCACCCCTCAGGGATCCCTTACCCAAATTTATTCAGCCTGAAGCTCACTGCTTGGCTACTGCAGTTTCCCTGATGGCCAGGACTCCTGGGCTGTCTTCACCTGTCAAAAAGATCTTGGTTACAGCTCATAAGGCTTCCACGAGGAAGATTTATTCCAGCAAGTGGAAACATTTTTCTGTATGGGCTTCTTAGCATAATCTGGATCCATTTTCAGCTCCAGTCCCTGCCATTCTAGACTTTCTAGCTCATATTTTTCACAATGATGCTAGTTTTTCTACTGTTAAAGTTCAGTTTGCTGCAAATTCTAATTTTCATGGGGGTGAGAATTCAGCCTCCTTGGCCTTTTCTAAGCTTTGCAAGGCCTTTTTGAAGGGTACCTTTCTTCTTCGGCCTCCTGTCAAGGACTCCGTGCCTCCTTGGGATCTCACTCTGGTTTTACAGGCCTTGGTTTATCCACCCTTTGAACCAGTGGCCACTGTCTATTTACAGTTCTTATCATGGACGATGGCTTTCTTGGTGGCTATTACCTCAGCCAAGAGGTTTTCCAAACTACAGGCATTATCAATCAAGCTCCCTTATCTGCTCTTCCACAAAGACAGAGTAACTGTTTGGACTAACCTGCTTTCTTACCTAAAGTAGCTTCTGAAGCAAACATTAACCAAGTGATTAATTTGCTAGTTTTCTTTCCCAGTTACTAGAACAAAGGGGAATACAAATTACATTTACTTGACATTCACAGGCAGCTGCATTTCTATTTGCATAGAACTAAAAGTTTGAGGAAGTTGAACTAGCTTTTTGTATCTTTTTGTAAGCCATGTCTGGGAAAGCCTACTGCTACGGTTACTCTAGCACATTGGATTTCTAGTTGTATTTCCATGGCATATCCTTCCAAAGGAGTGTCACTAACAGGCCCTGTCCGGGTGCATTCTACCAGATCAGTGTCTACTTCTGCGGCCTTGTGGTCCAGGGTTCCTGTTGATGTCTGTTCAGCTGCTACCTGGGCCTCTTCTTTTCCTGCATCTCTCATTACAAACTGGATATTCTGTTCAGAAGCAGGGCTTCTTTTAGCTCAGCTGTGCTTTGGAACATCCTTCCATGCGGGCCTTCAAAGGTTATTGTAGCTAGGGTCTCTGTCCCACAGTTTGAAGAACAAATGAGAGCAATGACTTCAGGAAAAGAAGTTATGTACTTAGCATAATGTTCCATCTGAGTTGTTGCTTTTCATTTGTCTTCAACCATCCCTCCCTCCTTCCCCCTTGCCCTTTCTTCTGGTCTGTGTAGTGGACTGGACAGAGGCAACCATAGGCTTCTTGTTGGCTAGAACTGAGTCTTTTTGCGCCAATATCTTTTTTTGGGTCAGGGATGAGATGCCTTTATACTGCAAGGGGTTGGTGCTGTTCTACAACAAACTCGATCTGAGGGAAGTAGGGGGTGCGGGGCGTTGTGGGTAGGGGGAGGAGCTTGGATTTCAGCTCTGCTGGAGTATACGGCCGAGTCGTATCTGTCCCACAAGTTGAAGACAAATGAAAAGCAACAGCTAAGATGGAACGTTATGGTAAGTACATAACTTCTTTTTAAGTGAACATGTTCCTGTGAAATAGATTGTCTGGCCTAGCCCAGTCTTATTACCTTGGGGAGTAATATGTAAATTCTCTCCTAACTCCTCCTACTGAATGTGCATCTTCCACACTAAATATTTTTATAAATTTCTTCAGAAGTCTACTCTTTGTATTTTCCCTTCTAGCCCTCCCTCCCGATACATTCTTACTTTTGCAAATCAAATTCCATTATTTCTCCAAGAATTTTCTTAAGCTCCATTTTAGCAGTTTTAGGTGGAATATAAATGCATGCCAGCATAATCCTCCTCCCTTGCCGGTAGCTGCTTAATGTTACAAATCTTTTTTTACTCTTCTGTCACTATTGGAACCCCTTTCTGAATTAGTACAAGTGTTCCCCTTTTCCTTTGTCCCAGATATTATCCTGAATAACCATCCTGAAATCCTTTCTTTATCAAAGTCACATGCTCAATTCTTTCCAAGCGTGTCTCCTGTAGCATAGCTATTTGTACTTTGCATTTTTTAATATAATTTACCGCTCTTTCTTTTTGTATACATCTGTGAGACCATTTAAAGATAATATGGAAAGTGTTGCTATTATGATAAGAATTTATTCCCACCTGTTATGTATAATAGCTTTTTTTAAATGATTGATGTTACTTGGTGGCGTGTTTTGTATACACTCTGTATACACTCGTGGATCTCTTTTGTAGTGAATAAAAAACATTTATATTCTTGACTGGACCGGATTCATTTGTGCCTGGAGGTGGTGGCGTTTTTTGATTACTAGTTTGACTTCCACTATTTGCTCAGTTCGTTTTTACTAGCTTTTTTTAAATGTTTAGTTTCAGCTTTTGTGCTATGTGCATACAGTATTGTTTGTCAGGTTGATCTTTTATAAGTTATTTCTTGTCATATCCATTTGGACCTATGTTGCATCTTACAAGACTTTTTGTTTTAATGAAAACCCTCAAACAAAAAAATAAAAAACACACAACCCAAAACCTAGTTACTTAATACAAACAAACAAAACTATGTACCTCTTCAAATAATGTTTTACCCACATTATAGGAACAGTTGTTCCAGATTGACTGCCACACTCGGGCTTGAATTACCCATAATGAAGATTAGCCATAAGAGGCGTGGTGCAGCCTGTGCTTTTACCTACACCAAGTGCTGTCTTTTTTGTCTTGTCTTTATTTCTAATCCAGATATAGAAAACAACTTGAGTGCTTTCAGAAAACATCTAACCATTGAAAGAATGTATTGACTGTTTTTTATTGACCTTATCAGCTTGTCTCACTAGAAACATGAACACCAGATACACAGTTGCCTTCCACTACAAGCTTGTCATGTTGTACTGTGAACATTTATTTGCTAAAGGAACGCTTTTCATTATATTAAGTGTTTTTTTATTTACTTGCCTCCCCTTGAAATATTAGATCAAGTCAAGGGCCTTAATCTGGTCATTCTATGTAAAAGTAAGAAAAAGTATACACATTATATCTTCCTCTTTTGTTCAGGTTTCTTAGTTTAGTATTTTGGTTACATACAAAAATAACTTAAAAATCTTTACTTTCTAGTATACAGTATATGTAATGTATTATAAAATTGCTGTTAAGAACAGCATTTGTTTTACTTGGTTAACCCTTTCCTTCCTCTTCCCCCATTTTAATGTACTTCCAGATATTAATGACATGAAATAGGGTATATGCTTAGGAGTCCCCCTACAAGTGTAACAGTTAGTCAGATATTTCCAGGTTTTCGTTTCATCATATTTCACAAACGTAATTGATGCTTTGTAATCGCACATTTATTTGTTAATTTCTGAGTTCTTTGTTTTCTTCCTGTTGCTCTCCATCTCCCATCTCTAGTCTCTGGATCATTTCCTGTGTACTCATTGTTCTAGTCAACTCTTGCGCCTTTTTTCTCTGTCATTTTCCTTTGGAACATTGGAAACTGTTTCACTGACATAGTCTGTCTATGGGCATTATTATCCAAAGAATAAGCAGAATACCCTTCTGTTTGAGAGCTTACTTTTTTCTTGGACAGACTTTTGTATTTCCTCCACAGCGTGTTCTGCATCAAAGACTGTGACCCTCCAAGAAAAAATAATCTGAAGATAGCTGGATACAGCAACTTGAATCTCACAGCTGCTTCTCAACATTTCCTGATTGCTTGAATAAAATTTGCTTCTCTTCTGCCTGGTGTACAATAAGTAATCATTTTCCACAAACACTCGGTCTCCCACTTTTAGTACTTTGTCTTTCTGCTACAGTTTTGTCTGAATCAGCTGTTTCTGCTGGTAGGATTGCGTTTTTACTATTAAAGGTCTAGTTTGTTTTCTCATAGCCAAGTTCAGAGCATACACAAGATTTGCCCTTTGAATTAATAACTCGTGCTGTGGAATACCAGTCCAGTTGCTTATTTGTGCTTTCATAAAATTAATACAGACTGTTCCTTCTGATTTCTTGTTTTTTTCCTGTTTGTTCTGTTCTCTAAGTCTACCATTTTTTGAAACCCCTCTTCTTGAGCTTTCTTCATTCCAACCTTTGATTTTTACAGTTTTTATCAGCTCGTCTGAATATCTGTTTAAAGGTTCTTCATTTTTCCAGGCTTTTGTTATTTGAGCTGATCTACTCCTTCAGTGTTCCATTTATTTTAATCAGTTCTGAGCACATTTGACTTATTTTTTTCTTCTAGATTACTGGAAATCATATTGTGCACCAAAGCCAGAGCTTGAACTGCTTTTTGCTGAACAGCTGCAGGATTTTTCCCAGCCAGTATTTTGTCATCTTTTGCGATTGATCTGCTTTCAGGTTCTCTGAATCTTTTTTTTTTTTTTTTTTTTTGGCATCCAGGTAGTGCACTTACTAGCCAGTTACTGAACTTTACCCAAAAAGACAAATTCATTGGCTCTTTTTTTCTGAGTTACTGTTTTCACACAGGGAGAGCTGAAATTAAGCCATTGCACAGTGTGCAGCCATCTTAAAGGTCGGATCACAGAATGTGTTCTGAATGCATCGTAGCTGAGTTATGAGATTGGTAGTAAAAAAATCTTGTTCGTTTTTGAGCAAAACCTTTTCCTGTCGCAGCAAATAGCCATGACATAAACTCTCCAACCATTATAAATTATGTGAGAAATATTTGTTTCTTACAGTGAGTAAAGTCTTTTTCCTGGTATCTGTTTATCGCATTGCCCATGTTTTAATTCCTGTAGAATTTTCTTTTAAAATGAATGGAATATTTTCTACTTTCCTTGATTTTAAGAAGTGTGTTTGTGTGAGTATGTTGTCTGGAAGAGGAGTACTTCACTTAAATGTCTCCATGCATGAAGATTTTAGAGCACACACATTAAGAAATAGGAAGAACTAGCTAGAATCTTCATGTGAAAAGTCTCTTTACTCATAGGTTTCAGGATCTCCCCTGTTAAAAGCCATTCACTTTCTCCTCTGCTTTGGATTCTTCTAATCTTCTTGTGGGGGGGGGTCCATAAGGCTCTTAATACAGTATTCCTGGCCTTCCTCTTCAGTGTCTAAAGCAGTTTTCAGAATGGTAGAAGGGAATGTTCAGAAAGCTGTGTTGCAAGTTGTATGAATTAATTCTGTGCAGCTAACCACGTCACAGAGACTTAACTAGTTAAATGGCCAGGAGAATCTGCCAAACATTAAGCCCTATGCCAACTTCTTAGAAAATTTGTCTCTCTCAGTTGGAGTAAGACAGGTGCGCAGATGTCTTTTTTCCTTGGTAGAGAAAGACTCTTCTCTCAACCTTTCTCTTGGCTTTTATCAGGAAGAGCTACTTCACTAGTTTTTCCCATTGAATATAGTTGTTCTAGGCTGTTCTCATTGATTCCCATTTCATCACTGCCAGTCTCAAGTTTGTGTGCACTCTTCAGACATATTTGCAGCAGCCATTGTTGACTCTGGGAGGCTGTGTTGTCTTTATCAACCTTGTACACCTCAGCATGGTTGGATCCACCATTGACTTTGTCCACTGTGCTGACTGCACTGGCACCATCTCTTTCATTGTCAGTGGATTTCTTAATACTGTTAAAGGATTGGTGCTGTGGCACCCCGTTCCATGCCAACTCTTACTGTATTGACGTTGTTGCTGAAAATTTATTTATTTATTTATTTTTAGTTTGGTTACCGGGGAAGTCCACTGGGCCAAGAAGTGTCCATTTTCAGTGGATGCCCGGGGAGAAAAGCTCCATGAACAGTATAATACAATATAGGTTACAAAAATGCAAATAAAGGTTGCAAAGTGAAATACCATACAATATAGGTTGCAATAAACAAATAAAGGTTACAAAGTGAAATAAGAGTAGGGTACATACATTTGAGAGATGCAGAGTGTAAAGTACATTATGAGACAGTTTAACAACTTGACAACAGATTTTTTTTTGAAACAAGATTTATATGCTCGGAGTCAAAGTCTGCTAGTTCTGGATCTTTTGAAAAATAAGAACAAGTATGAGAGTATAGTGGAGTGGGGGTAAGGGGAGCTTAGTTGGGAGTCCCTAGAATTTAAGTGGGGTGAAAGCAGGATCATTTCCATTTGGAAGACAGGTGAAGAAAAAGTTGAGTTTTGAAGGATTCAGTGTTTGGTATAGTCCTAAGTGAAGTAGGCAGAGAGTTCCATTTTTTACCTAGAGAAAAGGAGAGTAAAAGCTGGCCAGCAGGTCGTTTGTGTTTAAGAATGGAGATTAGGTTTTGGTGTTCAGATCTCAGTGATCTGTTAGGGATGTATGGAGGAAGGATGTCATTTAAGGCTGGGCATTTATCAGGAGAGAATATTAGTTTGTGAGCTGTGGTTAGTTGTAGATAGTCTAGGTGGTTAGTGAGTTCTAACCAGTTCAGAGAGTGAAGGCTGAGGCAGTGGTGAGTTGATGTTTGGATTTGGTGGCAAATTTAGAGATCTTATTATAGCAAGCTTCGAGCTTAGAAGTGTTGGTAACAGACAAATTGGTTAGAAGAGGGGCTCCATATAGAAGGGAAGGTAGGAGGTAGGTGGTTGCCAGGGTATGCCTAGTGGAGTTTGAAAGAAAGTGGTTGTTCCTACATAGCATACCTAGCTTTTGGTGGGTTTTCCTACTGTTTTGTTGTATGTGAAGATCAAATTTGAGGTGTTCGCCAATGGTGATGCCAAGGAGTTTTGCAGAGGGGACCACTTCAATGGCAGTGTTAGTTTGGCTTAGAACATTGAAAGTGTTTTTGTCCAAAGAGGAAACCTTGGAGGGGAGAAAAATTAGTATTTTGGATTTATTGGAGTTGAGAGAAAGGTGGTTTTGGTGCATCCAGTTCTCTGTAGTGGTAAAGGCGAATTGGGTTTTGGTCAGTAGTTCAGGAAAGTTTGGGGCAGAGCAGACCAAGGTAGAGTCATCAGCATATTGGATGACTGTGGTGTCAGGGATGAAGGTGTGAAAGTTATTTATAAAGATGTTGAAAAGCATGGGTCCAAGGATGGATCCCTGTGGAATGCCAGTAGGTGTAGGCAAAAAGGAAGAGAAGGAGTTCTTCCATTTGACTGCTTGAGATCTATCAGATGGGTAACTGGAGGACCTGGATAGAGTATTTGGGGAGAGATTGAGATTAGCCAGATGATGAAGGTGTGTGTGGGAAATGGTGTCAAAGGCTTTTGAAAGATCTAGCAGAACTGTGTGGATACAATGAGTCCAGAGTCTCGTGCTTGATTGACAGTTTCTAGGAAGGATAGTAGGGCAGTTATGGTACTGTGGCCAGGGCGGAAGCCGTGCTGGGTGGGTGTTAGGAGGTGATTTTGAATTAGGGTAAAAGTTGGTGGTGGACACATTTTTCTAGAATTTTAGATATTGGAGAGAGTAGGGCGATGGGGCAGAAATTAGAAATAGTGGTGTTTTTGCCTCCTTTGTGAAGAGGTAGAATGTAGGCTGAACCCCAAAGTTTTGGTACATATGACTCATTTAAGGATCTATTAATCAGAATACTAATTGGGAGAGCGATACCTTCAGCAGCATGTTTGAGGAAGGAAAAGGGAATGTTATCAGGGGCATTAGAGCATGGCTTTAGCTTGGAGAGAAGCCTTTTTATAAAAGTGGTGGAAACAGGTTTGAGATGGAAATTGAGAGGATTGTTTGGGTTGTTGGGTGAAGTGAAAAGGGAGTTAGGTGGGTTGTTGTTGGGGAATGTTTTGGTTAGCTTAGCTATGGCTTCAGTAAAGAAGGTATTGAAGTGGGAGCTCAGTTCATTGTCTGATAGATTAGGGTCAGGGCAAGGGTTGTTTTGAGATCCGGGATGAAGAAGGGAATTGACTGATTTCCAGAATTGTTTTGGGTTTTTATTGTTATTGGACTGAAGTTTATTATAGTAGTTTTTTTTTTTCATTGGTAATAAGTTTTTTTTACTTGGTTGCAGAGTTTGGTATATAGGAGTAAGGTAGAGGACAGTTTATTTTTCTGGTAGAGCTTCCAGGATTTGTCTCTGACGCATAATTTGTTTAGTTTCTTTGGTCAGCCATGGTGCAGAATTAGTTTTGATACGTTTATTTCTTAGGGGAGCTAGGGAGTTAAGAGTATCTAGGAAGATAGAGTTAAAATACTCAACAGCATTGTCAAGTGGGAGGGTATTTAAAGGTTGCCAGTTAATTTGTTTAAAGATGTTAGAGAAAATTAAGGGGTTGAAGTTGCTGAGGTTACGAGTTTGAATGTAGAGATGTTGGTGTTGAATGGAGCTGCTTGATCGATGGATGAAGGCAGGGAGATGGTCACTGAAGGTGTCAGGGATAGTGCCACAGAGAGTGATTTTGGTTGGATGGGGGACTAGAATCCAGTCTAGGATGGGCCCTGGGGGGTGATTTTTGTTAGGGCGAGTAGTTGAAGAGATTACTTGGGTGAAGTTTAGAAGGTTAATGGAAAGTGAGGGGGGGGTGGTGTGTTAATTTTATTCCAGTCGATATTGACATCGCCTAGAATATAGGATTCATATTTTATTTGAGTTGAGGCCCAGTATAGAATATCTTCAAGGGTGGAGATATTGTCGCCTGGGGAGATGTATAAGGAAATGAAGCAGATATTCTTATGTTTATTTAATCGGAGAAGGCTAGCTGTGATTTCGGAATTTTTGAAATTAGGGGTAGGGATTTGAAGAGGAATTAGAGAGAGAAGATTGGAGTAAATTAGAGCAGAGCCTCTGCCTTGTTTGTTTAATCGGTCACTTCTGAGGATGTGGTAACCAGGAGATAATATTTCAGAGTGAGTGATATGGGGTTTTAGCCAAGTTTCAGAGATGGCTAGGATGTTGGGTTGATTGTGATTAATTCAGGCTTGTACATGGTGACATTTGTTGTTGAGGCTCTGGGTATTGATGGTGAAGATCTTCAGAGTGTTAAGGGGGGAAGTGGGAGGAGGAGAGTAAGGGTGGGGAGTGTTATTTGTTGTAGGTGAGGAAGAGGGTGGAGGGATGGAGTAGTTTGTGCTAAGGCGAGGGCCAGGGTTAGGATGAATGTCTCCCGATAAGGCTAGGACATTGCAGGTGATGAGTTTTGGTCTATAAGGTTTGTATAGTAGGTATTTGCTAAGGTTTAGCAGAAGATTCAGAGAGCGAGTTTTAGTTGAGGTAGAGAATAGTTTGGGATGAAAAAGATGTAATACGTTGGGTGGAATAAGGGAGGAGGATATGGAGTGAAAGTGAGAGGTGGAATAAGGGAGGAGGATATGGAGTGAAAGTCAGAGAGTTGGAGAGGTTGTAGTTGGGGGTTAGGGATAGTTTGAGTAGGAGGGGGAATAGAGGAGCTTTATGGGAGTATGAAGTAGCAAGATAGAGGTATTAGTAAGATGAGAATGGAGCTGGGGAGTTGAATAGTTAAGGGGAGTTGGAAGGGCATGTTAGGATAGGGTAGGGTAATGTACAGTGAAGAGGAGAATAAAGTGGTATGCTAGTTGAGTAGGGAAATGTTTAGAAGTGAATGGAGAGCGTTAGATATTGAAGCCAAGAACAATGGAAGAATAAGCGTATAGGGGTATTGGAAAAATGTAGTGGGAGGGGAAAGAGAGGTGGAGTGTTCTTGATTAGAGAATAGGGGAGGGGTAATTGGAAGAGGACTGTGATTGGATAGTAGGTTAGGTAGGTGGAGTTTGTTTAGGTATAAGTGTAGGCGTGCTGGGGGAGGGTGGAAATTGGGGACAGGGTAGGGGAGCGGAGTGAGCCCGCAGGGCGAACGGAGCGGGAAGAGCCACAGAGGAGTTCACCCAGGGAGAACAATCAGAGGAGCAGTAAGCTAAGGTAAAAATAGGTGAGGAGGTGGGATGATACAAAGCCTTGATAGTATTTAGAATAAACTGAGAGGATAGGCAGTGAGGAATTTAGGAAGAAAGGGCGATAGAGTGGGATTGTAGGCTCTTACAGGATATGGGAATCTGAGAGCCTGTAAGTTAAACTTAGAACCAGAATGGAGGGCTAGTGGAAACTGTTGGCCTCTAGTAGACAAAAGGCTAAATAGAAGTGGTAATGTCTAGTGAAAGAAAGAATGCAGGGCAGTAAGTTTACTGTTCAGGTTGGATAGGGTAAGAGTCAATGACCTGTAGTCTAGGAAGGAGAGGGGGAGACAAGGTATAGGAACAGGTAGAATGTTGCTGATTGTCCTGGCTGGTGGGAGTAAATTTACAACCTAGGATAGAACACACTATATGTCTATAGACAGTGGTGTGTACATACTTTCACTTATTAATTAGTTCCCTTGGGGGACTGTCTCAGAGGGAAGGATAGGTTCAGATCCTTAGTGTGGGGAACCCGCAGTAAGATGTGGACAAAGTTGTTTTTTCAGCAGGCAGGGCAAGTCCTCAAGACTACTGGCAAACCAGGTTGGGCAGCTGGGAATATAAGGGAGAAGAAAGACAGTGTTAAGACACACAAAGAGAAAAATACACAGTTAGAGGCCTATAGGGTGATAATTGCAGCATGGAAAAGAATAATCTAGCATACTAGTACATTCATAATAGCCAGTATTTCTATGACTCTATCAATGTTAAAGAATAGTCTGGTGTACATGTACATTCATAACAGCCAGTATTACTATGACTCTATCAATGTTAAAGAATAGTCTAGCATACGTGTACATTCATAAGTCAGTATTTCATTGACTCAATCAATGTTAACACATGGAAAACACATAGTTCAGGAACTTTAAGGTTCAAATAATCATATAATCCCCCCTTTATTTTTTCAATTAATTAAAAAAAGGCAGGCTCTAAATAAGTCCTTGACGTTTGTACTCAGCTTTGGTCACCCAGTGGATGGAAGTACGTTAATTAGGCTAAGTAATACAAGGTACCTAAGCAGAAGACGCTATGTATTCTGTGTACTTTCAAGTTATAGAATGCAACAACAAAATGCAGCTCTTAAAATATTCAATAGCAAAAATACAGCTAATTAGCTCTATACTGCTACAATAACAGTCGTAGTTGGTCTGAAACAACGCCAGGACGCTGAGAGTCGACAGCGTTAGCGTGCCACAAGAGGTGAACATTTTTTCCGTTAATACAAAGCTCCTAAAACAACTCTACCAGGTCAGTTGAAGGCTACTCAAAAAGGCTACAAAGCAGACATGCTAATATTTTAAAATAAACAATAAAAAGATCCTCTAAGCAAACTAGCTGTGTCATTCAGTATCCTTGCAGTAGCTGCGTTCGCACATGCAGTCCATGTGCAGAAACGCTTATGTAATTACGCTGAAAACAGCTAGGGATAAGAACCGCTACTAAAGCTTCCCATACCAGTCGTTTTCAACATTTCCTGTACGAATTTAGCTATTCCTCTAGGACTTTATAAGAATGCTGTGACACGGGTAAAACAAGAAATAAAGTAAGCTTACCTAGAAAACCCTATTTACTCCACCGCCAGGAATGCACAGCACTCTAGAGTTAAGCAGGAGAGAAAAGATGGCGTCCTAAGTGAGAAGGTATATTTAAAAGTTGTGATGTCATAGTGGGGGGGTGAAAAGTGGATGTATAGCGACAGGTAAAGACCAGATTTGGCTAGAGCAATACACTAGGAAGCAAGTGGAGGGGGTGAGTCTTGTGATAAATAGGACATGGTTCAGTCCTTAATGTGATCGAGAGCTGATATGCTGGGGAAATAAAGAAAAGGGCAGGAGCAAAGTATTCGAACCAACTAGGAGGTAGAGAACATAGGTGGTGAAAAAGAAGACAGTGCTCTGTAGTAGCAGGTTAGAGCCACAGAGGAGTTCACCCAGGGAGAACAATCAGAGGAGCAGTAAGCTAAGGTAAAAATAGGTGAGGAGGTGAGATGACACACAGCCTTGATAGTATTTAGAATAAACTGAGAAGATAGGCAGCGAGGAATTTAGGAAGAAAGGGCGATAGAGTAGGATTGTAGGCTCTTACAGGATATGGGAATCTGAGAGCCTGCAAGTTAAACTTGGAACCAGAATGGAGGTCTAGTGGAAACTGTTGGCCTCTAGTAAACAAAAGGCTAAATAGAAGTGGTAATGTCTAGTGAAAGAAAGAATGTAGGGCAGTAAGTTTACTATTCAGGTTGGATAGGATAGGAGTCAATGACCTGTAGTCTAGGAAGGAGAGGGGGAGACAAGGTATAGGAACAGGTAGAATGTTGCTGATTGTCCTGGCTGGTGGGAGTAAATTTACAACCTAGGATATAATGCACTATATGTCTATAGACAGTGGTATAAAGTACATACTTTCACTTATTAATTAGTTCCCTTGGGGGGACTGTCTTAGAGGGAAGGATAGGTTCAGATCCTTAGTGTGGGGAACCCGCAGTAAGATGTGGACAAAGTTGTTTTTTCAGCAGGCAGGGCAAGTCCTCAAGACTACTGGCAAACCAGGTTAGGCAGCTAAAAAGCCCTATTTACTTCACCACCAGGAATGCACAGCACTCTAGAGTTAAGCAGGAGAGAAAAAAATTGATAATACAGATGTTAGTAGTGAGGTTCTCCATATCAAGTCAGCAGGTAGTGTCAGCCTTGACATGAACTGTACACTTTTAATTACATTCGGTGCACCAACTAAACCCCTCATAAAACAGGGCAGAGGGGCCAAAGTTTTTTTGCCTCACCCATGATCAGAGTCATTCAGAGCTTTTCTGCCACCAAGGAAGTACTTTCCTCTGAGGCTTTTGAGGATCGACATTTGGCCGATGCTGCTCCTTTGCTGGGGAGAGGAGTTCCCTTTGACAGGAAAAAAAAATCCATTCAGTATTTTTGTTTATTAATAATACTTTCCTCTTCAGGAAAGTTATTAAAGCTATGAGTTTGTGTTTAATGGACTGTCAAAAACTATAGTGTACTCTTTTTCCTGTCAGTTTAAAGGTTGTTTAAAGTAACTGAAAAAAAAATTTTTCTGTGTAAAATTGTGTATCTGAAGTAGTTAACTTCATTTGTGCATCAACCTATGGGTCTTCGGATCCATATCGGATCCGAGCCGGCAGTTTCCAACAGCATAGATCCGAGCTCCAAGCTCCTCCCCCTATCCATAATCCCCTGCCAACCCTACCTGACCTCAGATCTAGTTTGCTGCGGTTTCATCCAGCAGCTCGATCACCAGGCTTTAGCGTCTTTTTGTGAGAAAATTTTACTGTTTTTCTCTCCTTTTTTTTTTTGTAAATTTAGTGTGCGTGTGTTGTGTACAGGTCCCTCATTAGTTTCTTTTTACCCGTCTGTTAATCTTCTTAATAGTTTTCCTTCCCCACCCTCGTTAGTGCGTTAGGGAGTGTGCTGTGTGTTGGGGCCTAGCGCGTGTTTTTTTTTCAGTATGTCGGAGGCCCCAAAAGCTGTTTTCTTCAAGTGTACAGAGTGTGGCCATAAGCTATCCCCGGCCGATGGCCACACTCTGTGCATGTTGTGCCTTGGGGTTGGACACCTGTCGTCAGGTTGCTCCATATGTGTGGCGTTCAACCCCAGGGCACTTAAGGACCGGAGGACTAAGCTGGTTCTGGCGGGACTGCTGCCCCCAGACTCTGCTTCGGCCTCCGGTCCCATGGTGGCTCCTGCCGCGGCTGTGGCTACTGCCACTCCTGCCTCCCTTCCACTGGCTGGGACTCAACCTCCCGCTTCAGGCCAGGAGGATAGGGAGTCCAGGAAAGAGAAGCGGAAGGAGAAGCACCACAAGCGGTGGGCCGAGGCCTCTTCATCGGCCCCGCCGGCTAAGCGGTCATCTCCCTCCAGGACTTCCGAGCCTTCCACCCCTGGGCTCCGGTCTCCTCCTTTTTCACCGGGACCAGAGGAGGAGGCCCGGCCCCCGTCGAAGTCACCGAGGCGGCACTCCTGTCCTGCCTCGGCCTCATCCAGATCCACCAGAAGCCTGACTGACGCAGACTTTGGACCGGATGATGAGAAGATTCCTCCAGGCCCAGCTGCAGATGGGAGTGCTCCTGCCTCCCCCCACTCCGGGGGGGGGGAGGTCGACCCCTTTTTTTGCCCCAATTACTCGTTCTCTGACCCGCTTCCCGGGTTCGGAGTTTTCGGAGCCGGGTAGCATCAGCACTGACAGTATCGGGTACTTCAGCGCCGACAATGCTGTCGGGTCCCTTTTCTTTGGATCCGAGAGCTGAGCTTCGGATCTGAGGGTCTCAGTGTGCCTTCGGCTCGCCCAGGTCAGAGCATACTGGACCTTCGGATCCGACCGTGTCGGCTCCGGCCCTGATCCACCCGTCGGATCCGAGGGAGGGTCTGCTCTTGGATCCGAGAGAGAGCGGCTCTCCTTCGGCATTTGACGTAGTGGAGAGGGTTCTGTCGAGGGATTTCCAGACCCCCGGCCTTGGCTACGGCTCCACCCTGCACCCCATCTCAGATGGGTCCGACTTCCGTCAGCCAGTCCCAGGGACAGCCTGTTTCGACGTCCCAGGTCGTTCCGTTGGAACATGACGTTGCTGGTGAGGTCTCCTCTGACAGCCCCCCTGAGGAGATTCCTCACAAGCGCAAGTGCAAGAGTAGGCACTTTGACTTCCCTGAGTCCTTGACCGAGGACACAGATTTTTAGGAAGGGGAAGGTTCCCCAAGATCACCCCCCTGAGGACGTCTCATTTGGAGACGACATGGAGATGCTCAGGATTAGGGGGGGGGGGTCTGCCTCAAAGCCTACCTCTGACGAATCTGTGTTCCTGGAGGCATTTGAAGCAGGCCCGTCTGCCTCTTGGGTGTTCCCTCCAGCTGACCCCCTGGTAGATCTGATCACTACCAGGGCATGGAAGGAGCCGGACACTGTGGAGCCAGTCCCAAAAAGACCTGACAAAATACTTAGTCCACCCCAGATCACACTGGAGTAAGGGAACCCCTGTAGATGCCATGTTGGTGGCGGCGGCCACTAAAAGGGAATTGGCCCACGAGAGTCCCTCGGTCCATTCTCCAGACAGGGAGTCTCGGTCGATGGATCGATTAGGGAAGTGGGTTTTTAGTTCAGCTACCTTCTCAGTGAGGTCACTGAACTACATGGCACAAGTCATATGACTGCAGCGAGACCTTATCAGAGTACGCCGTGTCGCCCCCGGAGTCCATGTCGGCGGAGGACAAACAGTTGTACTCTTCCCGAATGGCCACTCTTAGGTCTATTTCGAACACCTCTATGCAGCTACTGTCCCATGCCACGGAAGGGGCCGCTAGAGCTAGCGGAGCAGGTGTCATTATGAGGCGACAGGCCTGGCTCCACCACTGTGATTTCGCAGAACATTTTAAGGCGTCTTTCGCTAATGCCCCTTTCGATGGTTCTGCCCTTTTTGGCAAAACCGTATGCGATACTTTGATCCAGAGCGAGAATGACTGGAAGACGTTGTCTGCCGTCGGAGTCCGCTTCTCTGCTCCCCAGAGGTCCTTTTCCAAAAACCAAAAGGGACAGAAGAAGCTGTAGTTCCGGAAGTCGCAACAGCCCCGTTTCGCTCCAGACCACCAGTCCTTCCGCAGCAGAGGAGGACAGGGTGGATGCCGCCGTAGAGGCAGAGGGGGGCCAGAGGAACTTTGGGTCCAGAGAACCGTTCTCGGACCGGCCCACGCAACAGCCCTGAAGGGTTACCCGACTGCTCCACTCTGGAGGCAGTCGGGGGGCACTTCTCGAGGCACCTAGCAGCTTGGGAGTCCATCACGACCGACCACTGGGTGCTTCGCATCATATCCAGAGGTTACCAGATCCCTTTCTCCCATTTCCCTCGCAATCCCAGACACCTCCCCGACGTCCCACCCGAGCAGAGGGAGGCCGCAGCTGCGGAAATCCAGTGGCTGCTAGAAAAAAGAGCCATCCAGCACGTCCCCCCAGACCAGTACGGATCAGTCTTTTACTCCAGGTTCTTCTTGGTGCCAAAAAAGACGGGGGACTTCAGACCGATCCTTGACCTATCCCTCTTGAACCTGTCAGTAACCAAGGAAAAGTTCCGGATGGTCACTCTTCAATCCATTCTCCCCCTCCTGCGGGAGAACGACTGGATGTGCTCTATAGACCTCAAGGATGCATACTACCACATTCTGATAGACGATCCAGGAGGTTTCTCCGCTTCCGGCTAGGATCCAGCCATTACCAATTCAGGGCCCTTCCCTTTGGTCTCACCACAGCCCCCAGGGTGTTCACCAAAGTTCTGTCGGTGATAGCGGTCCACCTGCGACTGCAGGGCATTCAGGTTTTCCCATACCTGGACGACTGGCTCCTGACCGCCTCCACAAGGCATCTACTCTGCGCAGCCAAAAACTCCTTTCTTCACCTAGCGGCCTGGCTGGGGATCATCAACATAGAGAAATCTTCCCTTTCTCCAACTCAAACCATAGATTTCATCGGAGCAAGGTTGGACACAAACAGGCGTCTAGCCCTCTTAACTCCAGACAGAGTGCGGACCTTAAGACTCCATGTGCGGTACCATCCTCCTAGCCCAGGCACCCCCGGCGGAATTGATCCTGAGGGCTTTGGGTTCGATGGCGGCCACCATCAACCTATTGCCGATGGCGCATCTGAACATGAGAGTCCTGCAATGGACTCTCCAAGTTCAATGGTCTTTTCTGCAATTCCCCCTGTACCACCCTATTCCCCTCAGCAGCGTTTGCAAGGAGGCCCTCTTATGATGGCTCCAATCCCCAGACCTCCAGAAGGGGTGCCCCTTTTCTATGTCCCCTCCCCTAACCACGGTGACCATGGACGCCTCTCGCCTCAGGTGGGGGGCGCATTGTGCAGGCAGGACTGTCCAAGGCACGTGGAACAGCACGGAGACCTCTCTGCATATAAATGTCCTAGAGATGAGGGCGGTGCTTTTAGCGTTGCAAGCACTACAGAGCCTTCTTCCCGTAGGAACGATTGCAGTCCAGACGGACAACATGGCAGTAGTCTTGGTACATCAAGAAACAGGGAGGAACCAGGTCTCAACCCCTTTGTCGAGAGGCCATGAGAGTGTGGGAATGGGCGATTTCCACCAACCGCTTTCTCATAGCGACGCACATTCCGGGATGGTCCAACATTTTAGCAGACAAGTTGAGTCTCACCATCCTCTCGCCGTACGAGTGGTCTCTGAACCCAAAAATAGCGAAGCAGATATTCTCCACTTGGGGTCAACCTTGTTGCGATATTTTCGCCTCTCCTTCAAATGCAAAATGCAACGAATACTTCTTTCTAATTCCCCCACCCGGGGGAACCCCCCCCGAGACGCTCTGGTGCATGCTTGGCTCCCCGGTCTCCTTTATGCTTATCCTCCTCTTCCGCTGATGTTGATGTTTCTACAGAAAGCCAGTCGGTTGCAGAACAAGATAATCCTCATTGCCCCATTCTGGCCTCGCCAGGCTTGGTTCCCGTATCTTTGGTCTCACCTAGTGAATCCTCCCTGGATTCTGGATCTCATAACCCATCCATTGGATCTTCCGACCCCGAATCTGGACAACCTCAAGCTCACGGCTTGGTTGATCCAGTTCCAAGGTTAGCTAGGACTCCCGGTATCTCTTCCCAGGTCAAAGCTATTCTGGTGGCGGTGCATAAGCCATCAACCAGAAAGGTCTGTGATAGCAAATGGAAACATTTTTCTATTTGGGCGGAGCACAGAGATCTAGATCCTTTCACAGCTCCATTGCCTGCGGTGTTAGATTTCCTATCAGGACTCTTCGATCAGGGCGCCAGCTCTTCTGCAGTCAAGGTTCAGTTGGCGGCTATCTGTCACTATCATGTAGGAAGCGACCTTGGACCGTTGATCTCCTCCAAGTTATGCAAGGCCTTTCTGAAGGGTACCTTCTTACTCAGACCCCCAGTGAAGGAAGCAGTCCCTCCTTGGGACTTAACTTTGGTATTGCAGGCACTTACAGCCCCTCCCTTTGAACCTGCAGCTTCAGTAGATCTAAAATTTTTATCATGGAAAACTGCCTTTCTTGTAGCTATCACCTCAGCTCGAAGGGTTTCCGAAATTCAAGCCCTTTGTGCAAAACCACCTTATTTGTCCTTCCACAAAGACAGAGTCTACCTCAGGACCAATCTCTCCTTTCTTCCAAAAATTGCATCCGAATCGAATATTAATCAGTCCATTAACCTACCAGTTTTTTTTCCCAAGTACCAAAACAAAGGGGAACATAAGTTACATCTGTTGGATCTACACAGACAACTGCGCTTTTATTTACACAGAACAGCTGGTCATAGGCAATCAGATCAGCTGTTCATTTCCTTTACCAAATTTAACTTAGGAAAGGCTGTTTCCAAAGTCACACTGTCCAGATGGATTTCTCAGTGTATTCTGTTGGCATATGAAAGTACTGGTCGGCTCGCACCTCTAGGAGTTCATGCCCACTCTAGCCGGTCTGTCTTTACCTCGGCGGCCTTTCGTTCTAGACTCTCGTTGGATGATATCTGCTCAGCAACAACATGGGCTTCGTCTCATACCTTCATTAATCACTACAAGCTGGATATGGTCTCCAGAGGGAGAGCATCCTTTGGCTCTGCAGTGCTCCGGAACATCCTTCCTTGAGGACCGCCCAAGATTTAGGTAGCTGGGGACTGTCCCATAGGTTGATGCACAAATGAAGTTAACTACTTCAGATTAAGAAGTTATGTACTCACCATAACGTTCCATCTGAGTAGGTAAACTTCATTTGTCAGCAACCGACCCCCCCCTTCCCATCCCCCTGACCTTCGGATGTTCGAGATGTTACCTTCCTTATGGCAAGGGTATGTAGATAGTTTTGCGGGTGATTTTTGTATGCTTATCTAGCTGTGGGCAAACTCGATCTGAGGTCAGGTAGGGCTGGCATGGGATTATGGGTAGGGGGAGGAGCTTGGATCTATGCTGTTGGAAACTGCTGGCTCAGATCCGACATGGATCCGAAGACCCATAGGTTGCTGACAAATGAAGTTTACCTACTCAGATGGAACGTTATGGTGAGTACATAACTTCTTATTATTTTACTTTGTGGGACTGGCAAAGTGTTTTAAAGTGCTTTTTTACTGTATTTGTGAAAAAAAATACTTTTATTTACCAGCATTTGGTGCTCATTTTCCCTGTGAAAGAAACACCATTTTTGGCTTGACCATAGAATAGTACGTTTGTCCCATGGACAGTCCTTCTTCCAGCCTCAAAAAGAGAAAGTTAAGCAAACAGCCTTTACCATCACAGCAGGCTAGCAGTTTGCCTCAGCTTGCAGGTGGATGGCTCTGTTGTGGCCATTATTTGTAACACAGACTACTCCTCTTTTACTCCTGATCCCTCTGGTGTAGCACCTACAGCCACTATGGACCCAGGGGTTAGCCACATCCTCTGCAGCTGTCTGGGTCTCTTCAGTGGTCAAGGGGGAGAACACTTATTGGTTGTAGTAGTGGGAACAGGGAAAGGTTTCCTGTTTTGTCAGAATGTTGTGCACATCTCTGGAGAAGCTGCTTCCGTCATTAATAACACTTTTGGTCCCATTTTTCTTGTCAAAAAAGAAACAGAAAATATCTACCACTCCTCAAATTTCCTTACACTAGAGTAGTGTACTGGCTCTGGCTCTGGGTTTAATTCAGGCTATTAATCGTTCTTTTACAGTAGTTCCTGGTAAAAGAAAGAGGGATACCTCCTTTTTTGAAGAGATTAAAGATTCTGAATCTGGACAGGAGGATGAAAGGGACAGATGCAGGGTTTTCTGCTCAGATTTTGGATTCAGACTCCGAGGAAAGCTCTGTTTCTGACTGTGTGGAAGGTTCTCTTTCTTTGAAACTATTACTAGAATGTGATAGTGTTTTAAGTGGGAGAACACTGAGGTTTTTCAGTCCCTCAGAATATACTGTGGGCTGTTACAGAAGGAATTTCCAGAACCTCCACATATTCCTACAGTTCTGTCATCTTTGGAGGATGTTACAGCCTGCAATTTTCCTGACCACGTCCTGCCCCTAAAAAGGCAGATAGGATGTACAAAGTTCCTCTGTCTTTTAAGTTATTATACATGCTTCCCATCTCACAGCTATAGCTTTAGTTAATCCCTCTGCCACTAAACACTTAGTTAATTATTTTCTCTTTGATAAGGATGAAAGTATTATTGATAAGCATAAGAAAACAGTTTGCTTCTGCAACTTTGATTTTCAGAATTTTGAATTGTCAGAATTGTGTTAAGGTTTGTTCTTGACTAATTGTGAAAGTATGATCGTTTTATCTGCATTCCCTTCTTAAGGAGAAATTTGCTTTAAATTATGTAATTTCTTCTACTGTTCATGTCACTGCTCATTGTCTGCCATTTTTAATTTCTCCAAGTCTTTTGGGTTTCTAATACCATGACTGGAATGGACCCCATTCCTAAGTCAAAGTACGATTAAAGTTCATGAAATTAGTATTGTTTCACTCTTTGATGTTAGCCAAAAGTGCTCTTCGCAGCACCAACAATCTGCCCAGTAATGACTCCTTCTGCAATTCATACAGTGTTACATGAATTGATAACATATCTAAATGTTGTTGTTGTTGTTGTTGTTGTTGTTGTTGTTGTTGTTGTTGTCGTCTTTCGGCTTTTCCCGGTTAGGGGTCGCCACAGCGGAACTCCGGTCCGCTAATGATTGGCAGTAGATTTTTATGTGCCGAGTTGCTGGCCCTGATGCACAACCTTCAACGAAGGAACCCCCATTCATGCATGTCTCCACACACAAGACGCTCTAGCTGAGAATCGAACAGGACAATGTCTTACTGTGAGGCGACAACGCTACCGCAGCACCACCACCGCAGTTTGGTAACATATCTAAATATGATTGTAAATTCTTTTTTATAAGACCAGTTGCTCCTACTACTGTTGGAACTGTCTGGGTATCTGTCTTCCACATGGCTCTCGTTTCTGCCTGCAGATTGAGGTATTTTATGACTTTGTGTCTCTCTGTATGCAAGACACTGTAGTCACTAGGTGTGGCGATTTCAATGATCAATGCTACTTTTGTCTTTTTTTCTTGGACCACTAAATCCGTTTTTCTAGCATCTATCTTTTGGACTGTTGGTATTGGGTGATCCCATGTGATGTAAACTTCATTATTTTCTATGATTCTCTGTGGCTCATGATGTTCTTCGTCTTCCATTGCTGCAGTCCTGACTATTGGGTATAGTCCGTCCGTAGTCCGTACCCAGCCAGGAGAGAAGAGAGTGACGCCGCGGGGCTTGGCGATTTAGACTGACGCCACGCCAGGTACGCGCGCATGCATGACCCACATTTGCTCAGTCTTTTCTGCCGCATGGTCCGATGCAGAGGCAATTTTGCGGGTGCAGGTTGGCGTTCTGAGATTTTCCCAAACCGGAGTTTCAGACCAAACAGAGTTGGTTAAGTAATACCTGCTAGAACATTTTGGTTTTTTCTTGCCTCAGTTTTTATCCGGATGTCAGAAAAAGTGAATAACTGTATTTCTTGTGGGAAGCAGATACCGCATAGGGATTATCATACATTGTGTATACCTTGTTTAGGGCCTGAGCACGACGTAGATGGTTGCCGGAGATGTGCTAGATTAAACAAGCGCAGAAATAAGAGGAGGGTAGATTGTGCTAGGTTAGTGTATGGGAAGCGATGTAATTATAATATGCCCGCGGATGCTCCCCGCTTCCTCATCCAAAGCGCAAGGACAAAACAGTGAAGCCTAGGGGTGAGGAACCGCAGTCCCGACGCCGGTTCTTTAGAAGGCTCAGGGAGTAGGTTGCCGCAGGAGTCTCTATGGAGTCTCAGGCAGATACTTTACTGTTACAGGATGTGCCCTCTCAGGAGGTAGGCCAGGCTGAGGGGCTTCTCAGGTAACTGTTCTTCCCTCTCTTCCCAAGGTAGTTAGGGCCTCTCCTTCTGTTGCCAAAGCTTCTTTTAGAGGTAGGCCAAGTTCAGCTTCTGTGGGCTCTCCCTAGCATTCGGGCTCTGTGCCTAAGAAACATATGCTTAAAATGGCAGAAGATTTGATTACTCTGATTAGAGGTTCTATGCCCCGCCTGATAAGAGGCCTAGGGTGGAACAGGAGTTTGATAGTTTTGAACAGTGTTCACAGGCTTCAGAGTCTTCTGTGGAAGACTTGCAAGACTTTCCTACTTATTCTGATTCTGATGTGGATGATTCCACTCCTACAGCTTCTCCTCCTGAGGATTTTTCATTTTCAGAGACTCTTCACTCCATGAGGGAGCACTTTAAATGGGAAGGCCAGGATTACTCTGATTCCAGGAAAAGGCTTAGGGAATTCTTGTTTTACCCCAGCATAGGCCCTTAGCTATTCCTCCGGTGTTGAATGTGGTGGAGGATGTTTTGCAGAGGCTTCCTGAACCCTGACTCCTTGCCTCCTGCTCCTGTTAAGCCTGATAGGTATTATAGGTGCCCGAAGCTCATAAGTATTTGTTTAAGAGTCCAGGGCGGACCCAGAAACTGTTTCTCAGGGGCCTAAAGGTGTTAAAGCTTCTGTGGTTAAAAATCCTGTACCCTCTGATAAAGAGGCAAGGGCTTTGGATAGGTGGGGTAAGAAAGTATATACTTCTTCCACTCTAGCCATGAGGCGTTGAATTGTCAGTTTCATATGCTGAAATATCAGAATTATCTCCTTTCACAATTGAAATCTAAGGTGGATGCTTTGGCGGAAGGTATTGAGTGTAAAGAATTGCTGGATTTGGTTCATGTGTCTGAACAAGTGGGTAAGCATTCTTTGCAGTGTGGTTTTGATGCTGTTCAGGCCTCCTCGAGGGTGGCTGCTACTAGTTCTGTTCTTCGCAGACATGCCTGGTTGAAGGATCAGAATTTAGCTGAGCATGTTAAGACCAGGATTTTGGATGCTCCTTTACAGTCTGATGTGTTGTTTGGACCGCCTGTGGAAGCAGTTTTAAAGAAAATGGAGGACAAAGCTAAGTCTATGCAGACTGTTAAAGATTTTTGCAGGTGCAGCCTCCAAGTTTAGTAGAAATTGGCCTGCTAAGGGGTGGACATATCCTGCTTATGGTTCCCAGTCTAGGGGTAGGTCTAGGGTGGTAGGGGGGCAGGCTCAAGTCTCGTTTAGGCCTAGATCAGACAGTTCACCTGCTCAGACTTCTGGTGAGGGCAGGGGTCAGTCCTTCTAAAGCAGACCCAATGACCTGCCCTTTTCAGCTGCCAGTGGATTCTGTCTGGCAGCTCCTTTGGGAGGAAGACTGTCTCTTTTCAAAGAAAATTGGGATTTAGTCACTCAAGACAGATGGGTGCTGGATATCATTCATCACGGTTACAGATTTTATTTCCACACACTGCCCCTTTCAAAGGCATGCCAGATGTTCCTCCTCCACAAAGAAAAGAGGCTCACAAGCAAATTTCTCAGTTACTCCAGATAGGGGCCATTCAGCCAGTCCCTGTATCAGAAAGGGGCTTCGATTTTATTCTCGCCTGTTCCTAGTACCAAAGAAGGGGAACACGTGGAGACCAATTTTGGATTTATCTATCCTCAACACTTATCTGGACATTCCCAAGTTCAAGATGTTGACGTTACAACAACTGTTACCTCTGCTGGGCAAAGATCACTGGATGGTAACTTTGGATCTCAAGGAAGCTTACCTTCATGTGCCTATAAGGCTAGGTTGCAGAAAGTAACTGGAGATTTTCATTATCAGTTCTCTGCATTGCCCTGCTTTTCTATCTACTGCCTGAGAGTATTCACAAAGGTTTCTGCTCCAGTGATAGCTTACTTCAGGCTTCAAGGCATTCAAATCTATCCTTACTTGGACGACTGCCTGATTCTGGCTCAAGAAAAGGAAGACCTTCTACAGCATCTGGAATATGTCATAGCAGTGCTAAGATGCCTGGGGTATTCTGTGAACGAAATAAAGTCCAGTCTAGTACCCTCTCAAGACATGTGCTTTCTGGGTGTGAGACTGAATACAGCAGCCCAGATGGCCTTTTAACCCCGGACAAACAAAAGAGTCTGTCACTTTACTTCCATCAACTATCTCATCAGTCCGTGCTGACTGCAAGGACAGTCCTTCAAGCATTAGGGTTCATGGCATCTTATTTCTAGTGCTTCCCAATGCCAAACTGCATATGAGGAAGCTGCAATGGTATCTCAAAATGTATGGACACAGCACTGCCAGGATTTGGACACTGTCATTCAAATAATACCTTGCCTTCAAAAGGAATTCTGTGGTGGTGGTGGGAATGTCACAACAAAAAGGGACTCTCTGTGACCGCCAGAGGGCCGAGTCAGATTTTAACGACAGATGCCCTCGACACTGCTTGGGGAGCTCATCTAAATGGAAAGTGGATACAAGACAAGTGGCCTGCCAGACTACAGCATCTACATATCAACATGAAGGAGATGTTAGCAGTCCAGTTTGCATTGATGGCTTTCAAGGTTTCTTCCAGGGCAGGTGTAGATCGATTCAAACAGACACACAACTGTCATGTGGTACACATCAACAAGGGGGAACACATTATTCTATCTCTCTATGGCAAAGCAATGATTTTTTTAGAGACTGTTATAAGCCTGCAACTAACTCTTCAGGCAAGGTTTCTGCAGAGCACAGAACTCCCCTAGCAGATGTGTTAAGCAGACAAATCATGGATCCCCGAGGTGGAAACTGGATCTTCATGTATTTCAGGAATTGACAGTGTCATGGGGAACTCCAGACATAGATCTGTTCGCTTCTCCACTAAACCACCAGCTGCCAAAGTATTGCACAAAGGGGTTTCATCACACAGCTTGGAAAGTGGATGCTCTGTCTTTCAGTTGGAAAAACCTTCATGTCTATGCCTTTCCACCTCTGCCTCTTCTTCCAAAGGTATTATTAAAGGTCAGACAAGACAGGCCAAGGATGATTTTGATAGCTCCAGATTGCCTCGGCAACACTGGTATCCACTACTACAGAGTCTGGTAAGAAGCCTCCATGGCCTTTACCTCTGATTCCTCATCTGTTATCTCAAAAGGATGGTCATCTGCTCAATGTCAAGCTTCACTCTCTTCATCTAACAGCCTGGCATATTCTCTGAAGCACAGCAGGTCTCCTCAACTTTCCTCAGCAGTTTTTAAATGTGATTGGAAGCTAGAAGACCTAGTACAAAGGAAGTGTACGCAGACAAATGGAAGAGATTTTTATTTTGGAGTACAGCAAAGAACTTGGAGATTTCTGAGCCTAATTTGAGTGTGGCTCTTCAATATCTTACTGAATTATTGGACAAAGGTTTGTCCTTCTCTTCCATTAAGATTCATGCTGCAGCAATTTCAGCTCATTATGATTGTGACCCACCTTTGTTTTCGTGATCCTTTGTTCAAGCAGTTTCTTAGGGGCAAGAGAATAATACCCCCCCGTGAGAGCTCCTACTCCTGCTTGGGATCTCAATTTTGTGTTGGAAAAACTTACTCTTACACCTTTTTGAGCTCATGGCTACGGCTGAGTTGAAATACTTGTCATGGAAGACTGCTTTGCAAGAAGGGTGTCTGAGTTGCAGGCCCTTATGGCAGTAGAGCCTTTTGATTTTCCATAAGGATAGGGTATCATTACGTACTAATCCTTCCTTTATGCCTAAGCGGTTTCTAGTGTGGCTTTAAACCAAACTATTCATTTGCCTACTTTTTATGCAGATCCCCAAAATAAAGGTTTAGATGTACACAGGCAATTGAGATATTATTTAAGCAGGACTAGATTTTAGGCAGTCTCAGCAGTTGTTTGTTTTGAGTTCACAGGGCAAGCCTGTGTCAAAACAAACTATTTCCCGGTGGATTGGCTTTTGCATTGCATTTTGTTATTCCCATCATGGCAAGGAGATTCCAGCTGGGATTAGGCCTCATTCCACTAGGGCTACTGCCACTTCTACAGCATTTCTAAGGGTGGCAACTAAGGATATTTTGGAAGCAGCTACTTGGAGTTCAGTGCATACTTTCTCTAAGCATTATCATCTTCCTATCTACTCTAAGTCTAGGGCTGGTTTTGCCACTGCTGTTTTGCAAGGCATGTTATCAGCTCCTACTTCCTTATAATTTGCCAGCCTCCCTTTCCTCTGCTTTGGGATTCTACAATTAGTAGGACTGCAGCAATGGAAGACGAAGAACATAGTACAGTTTTGTACCTACCATAAATGTAGATGTCCTTCCCTCTGTGTTTAGGGGTGGGTGAGTTTACATGCTTATATTTTTGTATATATTGTTGTATATATTGTACATGTTTTTGGTGCAGGTTGTTTTGGGACTTGTCTTTTGGGTCTTCTGACATCTGGACTATACCCAATAGTCAGGACTGCAGCAATGGAATCCTCGAACATCTACATTTATGGTAGGTACAAAACTGTACTTTTCCAGTGTTTTTCAGCTACTTCGATACCATAATGTTTTGCATTGTCTGCAGTGTGTGTATGACACTGATACTTCTTCTAGGGCTATAGTCACTGGTACTGTTTTGAGAAGTTTTACATGCATTTTATCAGAACCTCCCAGATGATGTGAAAATGAGATTTCAAATTCTCCTTTGAATAGAAATTTAGATCTGAAGTAGTTTACTTAATTTGCTATTCAACCTGTGGGTATTCAGATCTGGATTGGGTCCAAAACAGCAGCTTAACCAGCATCTGATCCTAGCTTCAAGCTCCTCCCCTTATCCATAATACCCCTCCATCTCCTTCCTTCCCTCAGATCTCGTTGCTGCAGCTTAGCCTAGCATCATGGTCTCAGAGCTCCAGGCGTGGTGAGTGTCTATAAAGTAAATTTTTGGGTAACTGACTCTATTTTCTAATAGAGATAGATCAGGTTTTCCCTTCTTTCCTCCCCTACTTCGTTGTGCATCGCATTTCATAGCAAAAAAAAAAAAAAGAGAGTTAGTGTAGTAGTTACCTTTCTCCCCCTCCTCATTAGTCTGTGTGTGTGCGTTAGTGGGTCGGGTAAAGACCTTTCATTTCTCTTCTAGCATGGCTGAGCAGGCTAAACCTATTTTTAGGAAGTGTACTGTGTGTGGCCACAAGCTGTCCCCAGCCGATGGCCACACTCCGTGTGTTGTGTGCTTAGGGGCCTCTCACCTATCTACTGATTGCCCGATTTGTGCGGGCTTTAATCTTAGGGCTTTGAAAGACCGCAAGGTCAAACTTATTATGAAGGGGCTACTTTCTGCTTCGGGGGCGGCTGTCCCTGTGACTACTTCAGTCACGGCTGTGACTGTCTCTACTCCCCCTTCATCCTCCTCCCAGGCCGGGGCTCACCCTCCTGACAAGAGGCCTGTGGAAGGTGACCTTTCTAAACAGGACCAGGGACAAGGCGAGGAAGAGATCCCCGGACAGATTGGGTCAATCGGGTCCTCCTCAAAAACTGCAGGCTATTACTAGGCCTAGCACTCCTTGGCCCTGGTCACCTAAATTTTCTCCGAGGCTGGCGGTGCCTAGACCTTCCTCTAGGGCTTCTGTACATCAGCATTCCAGGTCTGCGTCAGTGGCCTCATCGTCACGCTCCACAAGAAGCTTAAGTGAAGCGGAGATGGTCAAAGTGATGGGAAGATTCATTTGCACCCAGATCCAGATGGGAGTCTTGCCAGCCCCCTCTCCCTCTAGAGCAGGGAGCTCACTTCCCTTTTTCACTCCTATAACTCCTTCTTCGATCCGACCCCCAGGATTGGAGTTTTGGGATCAGAGAGGTCTCTGAGTTGGGGGGGGGGGATCGGCACTGATGGTACCTTGTACCTCAACACCAGCCATTACCTTGAGCACATCTGATCCGACTATTTCGGACCCTAGCACCTCTCTGATCCGAGATGGAGTTTCCATCGGCTCTAACCATGTCAGGTCATGGCCCTCCCTTCAGTATCTTGGAGCCTGCAGTCTTGGCTCCAATTCCCCTGTCTGATCCGAGGAGAGTTGCTTCCTTACTGGCTTCCAAGGAGGCTCGCTCTCCTTCGGCATTTAATGTGGTGGAAAGGGTTCTCTTGAATGGGTCAACTCCCTGGGTTCTAGGAACGAATTTGGCTATTTTGTCCACTCAGGGACAGCCCGTGCCTGATGTGCCCCTGGCGATTCCCCTTGTGGAACAGACGGTTTGCGAGTCTGCTCCAGAGAGTCCCACCGAAGAGGCTCCTTGCAAATGTATGTGAAAAAAGGAGGCACCTGGAGTCCTCCTTAGAGTCCCTCACCAAGGACAGTGATTTGTAGGAAGGGGGAGGCTCCCCCAGATCACCCGCCGATGAGGTCTCCTTTGGAAATCTCATGGAACTCCTGCACCATTGGGGGGGCAGTCCGCCCCCAAGTCTACCGTGGATGAGTGAATGTTACTGGAGGTCTTTGACACAGGCCCGTCTACTTTCTGGGTGCCCCACCTCCACCGATCCATTGGTGGACCATACCACCACCCAGGAATGGAAGGAACTGGACACTGGAGCCAATTCCGAAACACCCAGACAAGATCCTAAGTCCTCCTTCAGATAAGCTTAGTTGGAACAAAGGGTTCCTTGCAGACGCTGTGGTGGTAGCAGCCACCACCAAGAAAGAACTATCACAAGAAAGTTCTATGGTCCATCTGCCTGACCGAAAGTCTAGGACAATGGATCATCTAGGGAAGCAGGTGTATGCTTCAGCCACCTTTTTCATAAGGGCTCTGAATTTGGAGTCCATGTTGCTCAGTTCACAGAACCCTTTAAGGTTTCATTTGCGAATGGCCCTTATGATGGTTCTTCCTTGTTCGGAAAGACCGCTTGCAAGACGTTGGTCCAGAGTGAAAAGGATGGGAAGACATTGTCTGCCGTCAGGATCCGCTTCTCTACCCCTCAAAGATCTTTCTCCAGGAATCAGCGAGGGCAAAAGATGTGTTTCTGGAAGTCTCAGTTTTCCCGGGACACTCTGGACTCATCTTCCCCCCAGAGGCAGAGGGGGTTTTGATAGATGCCGTCCCAGAGGCAGAGGGTGTCCGAGGAACATGAGATCTCAAGAACCTTTCACAGACAGGCCTGCGCAGCAGCCCTGAGGTGTTGCCCAACTGCTCTGGAGGCAGTCTGGGGTCGCCTTTTGTTGCACCTAATGGCATGGGTGTCCATGTCAACATACCATTGGGCACTTCAGATCATATCCAGAGGCTATTCCATCCCCTTTGTAGTATCGTCTCTTCCACCAAAACACCTCCCAGATGTACCCCCCCTCAGAAAGGGAGGTAGCAGCACTCAAAACAAGCAAGCTGCTAAAGAAAAGAGTCATCCAACCTGTAATCCAAGATCAGGCTGGATCGGTCATCTATTCCAAGTTCTTTTTGGTGCCAAAAAAGAAGGGGGACCTAATACCTATTCTGGATTTTTCCACCTCACCCTGTCAGTTGCCAAAGAGAAGTTCTGGATGGTCATATTGCAATCCATCCTGCCTTACTTGCAGGAGAAAGACTGGATATGCGTGATAGATCTCCAGGACGTGTACTACCATATAAAGATTCACAGATGCTCCAGGAGGTTCCTCCGCTTCCGGCAAGGGGCCAATCATTATCAGTTTCGAGCCCTACCCTTCGGTCTCACCACAGCCCCCAGGGTGTTCACCAAGGTCATGGCAATTGTAGCGGCTCACCTGAGGCTTTGGGGAGTGCAGGTCTTTCCATACTTGGACGACTGGCTCCTTGTTGTTCCTGCCAAGTGTCTACTTTGTCAAGCCAGAGACTACTTTTTGAAGCTGTCAGGTCATTTGGGAATCACTATCAACACATCCAAGTCTTCTCTGAACCCAGTCCAGGTTCTAGAGTACATTGGAGCAAGGATAGACACTTCAGAAATGAAGATTTTTCTAACCCTGGAAAGAATTCGGAGCTTACGACTCCATGTGTCCTTGATCACTCAGTCACATTTCCCCCTCAGCAGGGACTGTACTATGAGCTCTTTTTTCCACTCCAGCTACCATTACTCTTCTTCCTTGTGCTCGTCTACATATGCAGGAACTACTGTGGACATTAGCAGTCTAATGGTCATGGTTAAATCTACCGTTGACGCATTCAATATGCATCAGCAGGGCCGTTGGGAAGTCTGTCCTCTGGTGGATGCACTTCTCGGAACTGGCCGAGGGACGCCCATTTATTGCAGCCCCTCCCCAAGCCACTGTGACCATGGACGTCTCCCAACTAAGGTGGGGGCATTGCTTGGGAAGGGCAGTCCAAGACACATGGTCCCCGAACAAGACCAGGTTGCATATTAGTGTTCTGGAGATGAGGGCCATCCTTTTGGCTTTGTAGGCCCTTCATGCCTTTCTTCCTGTTGGGAACTATTGCAATTCAGTCAGAAAACATGTCAGTGGTCTGGTACATCAACAAGCAGGGAGGGACCAGATCTTACGCGAGGCTATGAGAGTGTGGGAATGGGCGATTTCCACCAGCCGGTTTCTGGTAGCAATGCACATTCCGGGAAGGTCCGACATACTGGCGGACAAACTGAGCAGGACTATTCTAATGCCTTATGAGTGGTCTCTGAATCCTTTGGTAGTGGAGCAGCTCTTCGAGTGGGGTTGGCCTTGCTGTGATCTCTTCACATCTCCTTTGAATGCGAAATGCAGCAACTTCTTTGCTCTGAACCCCCCCCCCCCGCATGGGGGAGTCCCCCAGAGAGATGCTTTAGACCATGCTTGGCCTTCCGGTCTTCTCTGTGCTTTACCCTCCATTACCTCTTATTTTGAAATTCCTCCAGAAGGCTCACAGGCTGGGGAGCAAAGTGATCCTCATTGCCCCGTTTTGACCTCGCTAGATATGGTTTCCCTTCCACTGGTCTCATCTGCTAGCTCCTCCATGGATCTTGGATCCAATTCCAGATCTCATCTCTCTCCCACTGGGGGTTCCTCATCCAAACCTGGACAGTTTAAAGCTCACTGCTTGGCTGCTCCAGTTCCCTTGATAGCTAGGACTATTCTGGTGGCAACTCACAAATCGTGTACCAGGAAGCTTTACCATAGTAAATGTTTCTCCATCTGGGCTTCTCAAAGGAACCTGGACCCTTTCACAGCTCCCAATCCTGGCGGTGTTGGAATTCTTGGCATATATATTCCATCAGGGTACTAGCTATTCTACTGTAAAAGTTCAACTGGCTGCCATTTCCAGCTTCCATATTGGGGAGAACATGGTTTCTTTAGCATCCTCTAGACTTTGTAAAACATTTCTTAAAGGAACCTTTCTTTAAGACCCCCTCCCCGGTGAAGGATCCTACCCCTCCTTGGGACTTGACTTTGGTTTTACAGGCTCTGGTTGCTTCACCCTTTGAGCCGGCTGCGTCAGTAGACCTAAATTTCATATCTTGGAAAACGGCCTTTCTAGTAGCTATCACCTTGGCTAGGAGGGTTTCAGAACTTCAAACATTGTCTATCAAAGCTATATATATGGTTTTCCATAAGGACAGGGTGTCACTTTGTGCCAGTCCATCCTTTCTTCCCAAAGTGGCTTCTGAGACCAATATCAACTAGACTATTAACTTACCTGTGTTCTTCCCAAATTTTCAGAACAGGGGTGAATATAAATTGCACTTGTTAGATGTACATAGACAACTGAGGTTTTACTTGCACAGAACTAAGACCTTTCACAAGTCCAACCAGTTATTTGTGTCTTAATCTAAACCCTTTCTGGGCAAACCAATCTCCAAGGTAACTGTGACTCGATGGATCTCTCATTGTATCCTTCAGGTAAACAAAGATAAGGGCATGTCTCCTCCGGGTAAAGTAAAAGCATATTCTACCAGGTCCATGGCTACCTCTGCAGCTTTTTGGTCCAGGGTGTCTCTGGATGATATTTGTTTTGCTGCTACTTGGTCCTCATCTCATACCTTTATTTCTCACTATAAACTGAACATGATATCTAGAGGGAGAGCATACTTTGGCTCCGCGGTGCTCCAGAATATCCTTCCATGAGGGCCACCCAGGTGTTACTAGCTGGGGAATCTGTCCTCCAGGTTGAAGTGCAAATTAAGTAAACTACTTCAGATAAAGAAGTTATGTACGCACCATGATGTTCCGTCTGAGTAGTTGTACTTCATTTGCCTTCAACCGTCCCTCCCTCCTTCCCCCTGATCTTATCATTGTTTTATTACACTGGTAGGTGGGAGAGGGCGCCTCTGTGACTCTCCTGTTCATACTTAATAGATTTGTATATAACCTATTGTGGTAAGGTCTAATTGGGTCGGGCTTAGGTTGATGGTGCAGCAAACTCGATCTGAGGGAAGGAAGGAGATGGAGGGTATTGTGGGTAAGGGGAGGAGCTTGGAGCTCAGATCAGATGCTGGTGAAGCTGCCGTCTCAGATCCGATCTGGATCTGAATACCCACAGGTTGAAGACAAATGAAGTACAACTACTCAGATAGAACATTATGGTGAGTACATGGCTTCTTTTTTTTTACCCTTTTGCCGCAGAGGTGATCAAAAAGTATGATGAAAGGGATATGCTGATGCATGGAATTTCTGAGAATTTTTCAGCTGTCCTTTTCAAAGTTTTCCAGTGAATTTTCTAACTCCTCATCCAGTTTTGATAAGAAACAAAATATGGTCAAATAAATGTTTAAGAAGAAATTACAAATGGGTTCCAAGAAGATTCTCAAAACCAATGACAGTCCTATAATTCAAAATAACTTTTTAGAGAATTTGTTCCTCTTTCCCACTCTGGCAGACCCATTTTTTTCTTCCTAAAAGTCTAAATCCCACTTTTCTGTTTGGCACTAGATAATTTCAGGCAACTGGGTTCTGAAAAATTATTTGTCAAGGTTACATATAGCAGTGGGAGGAATTTCCTCCTTTCCATGGAGTAAATCAGATGTTTTTGGTTCCACCTGTCCATTACCTACTATCCCATAGAGTGATAGAACCAGTTCCCCCTTCTCATTTAGGAAAGGGGTTTTACTCAAGGATGTTTTCATTGCCAAAGAAAGAAAATGCTTTGAAGACCAGTTGTGGATCTTTTTCCTGCATTTGTTTGTGGTAGTGCACAAATTCAAAATGATGTCACTTTGCAATCTGTCACCTCTTCTACCACATTCAAACTTCCTTGTAATTTTAAATTTAAAAGATGCTTGTCACATTCCTATTCATCCAGACATCAGGTGTTAATGTCCTGTGTGCCTGGATCACATTATCAATTCTCTGCCTTACTCTTTAGAGTATCCATAGAACCAAGATTGTTCACAAAGTGACTTGCTTTAGATATAGCTCATTGCAGGCTACAGGATATCCACATTATTCTAGATTTAGATTACTTGCTTATATTTGCAGAGTCTTTTTTGAAGAGACAAGAATCTGTCTTGGGTGAGACATCTCTTACACAATTGTCTTAATTCCTTCCCACAGGATTGTGTTTCTGGGTTGTCAACAAGACACTGCAGTTCAAAGAGCTTTTCTTTCACAGGAGGAAAACAGATTGAGATCTAAATCTGTTTCTTGGGTTTTCCACTTAGACTTCTGTCACTGCAAGGGTATACCTCAGGATTTTGGGTCTCATGGCTTCTGTGATTCTCATAATATCCCTGGCAAGACTCCACGTGCGAAAGATACAATGGTGTCTGAAGTCTCTTTGGTCCTAGTATCAGTACTTGTTTTTTCAGATCCAATTGCTGGGTTTTGTTGGAAGGCGATCATGTGGTGAAGACAACAGATATCCCCATATCCAGGTCTTCCCTTCTCCCTCCCTATTCCAAAGAAGTCATTCACCACAGATACCTCTGACTTTGCTTAGGGAACAGTTTCAGGAGAGATCCAAGTGCAAGGTGTGTGGGACACCAAGGATAGATGCAAGCATATAAATATAAGAGATGCTTGCCCTGATCAAGACACTCGACCCTCGATCATTTTGGTCCCCAGATCCTCTTCAGGTTGTTACAGACAGCACCATTGCCATGTGATACATAAACAGACAAGGAGAAATTGGGTCATAACCCCTCTACAGACTAGTCATGTCAGCTTAAAATCTAGCTTCGCAGCACAGTCTCACTCTGCAGGCATCCTGTATTCAGGAACATGTTAGGAATGTTAAAAATAAAAAAGTGGATTGCCCGGTGGTTAAACATTTCTTAGAATGTCATGATTCTAACCCAGGTGACCAAAAGGTTACTATTTTAGAAAAAGTACATAGAGGTTTTTGCTCAGATAGCTCGTATAAAAAGAAACTAATGCATAAAGAAAGTATTTACATTTTAAAATTTAACACTCTGTCCCCTTTAGGGCTTAATCTTGAATGTAATTGAAGGCTGCTTGTTTGAATTCTAATTGATTGATTTTAATAATTTTGTATTTAAATGGGGGCTAACTGATGGTTTTATGTACTCTTTGAATGCTTTGCTAAGGTGCTAAGACATATTAAAATTCTGTACTTTTGCTGGCTGCTGTTTTGTGGATTCAAGCTATTTTTTGTGGTTGCTGATCCTGTATTCCATCAGAACAGAATTGTCTGACAGATAAGCTGGGTAGGGCAAGGGCAGACCTTTGCAAATGGAAACTAGATTGTGGGTCTTCCAAGATTTGATTCATCTGTGGGGAGTTCCTCGAGCAGACCTCTTTGCCTCCTATCTGAATTATCAGCTGGCAAGATTCTGCTCCAGGACTCCATGCAAGAAGGCTTGGAAGACAGATACTTTTTTCTTTTCCTTAGACAGGATTTTTTCTGTATGCTTTCCTAGCCTTTCTGCTAATGTTAGGGGTACTTCTGGAGATTCAGAAAGAATCCTCAACTATTCTCTGTCTTATATCGCCTACTTAGAGGTGATCTCTGCGTGACTTACAAAGCCATGTCTGGTGAATTCAAACGAATAGCTGTGAATACATCAGATAATATTAATATTCAAAGAGAATTTGATATCATCTGTCAAAAATTAAAGAACAGAGGTTATTCTAGGGATATTGTTTATTCTCACAGGGCCAATGTTGAAAGAACTTTAAATTTGAATAGACAGGGGGTTGTTAGTAGGAGTAATAAGAAAATTGGGAATAAATCTATTCATTCCAGGATAAAGGATCCAATGGAAATGGATAAGATATTTTTTGTGGATAAATTCTCTCCTTTTTCTTCCATTTTGAAAGGAATTGTGTTAAATATGTGGCCAGTAATAACTAGTGATGATTTTTTGAAAAATATAATTCCAAAAAATATTATTTTTTCTTATACAAGATGCAAAAATCTAAAGGAACTAGTTAGAAGTAAGGGTAAGAAAGAGAAAGCTATGGATGCAGGCTCTTTTGCTTACAATAAATGTAAGGTTTGTGATAAAATTATTAATTTGGATGATTATAAAATTAATGGAATTGTATATCATGCATTAGATCATTTTGATTGCAGTTCATCTGGGGTGGTATACATTATTGGGTGCAACTGTGAAGAACGAAAATGGTACATAGGACAAACGAAACGTAGGGTCAAATTAAGAATTTTAGAACATTTGTGAGATATTAGGAACAATAGACTTGATAGTCCAGTTGCTAGTAATTTTCATCAATTTCATAATGGAGATCAAACTGGTTTTAAGTTCAGTGTTTTGGCAAGACCATGGGGAATAGGGGAAAATAATAAAAATGTTCAAACTAAATTATTGAATATGGAATCTAAATTTATTATTAATTATGGAACTTTATTTCCCAATGGTATGAATTTAGATGTATAATTATTAACATGAAGTATTATATTATGTGCATTTTGTATGAATTTGATTTAGTATTTCTTTAAAATGTAATATATTTTACATAATTGATTAATTGTTTAATTGATGTGATTGATCAATTGAGGTGTGTATTTATACTGGTTTATGCATAGCATTATTATTCCATGTGAAGGCGAAGGCCGAGGTACCAGAAGAGTTCAGTAAAGAAAATTTTACTCCAGTTTGGCTGCTTCATTTTGTTTTGTTTTTTGTTGGAGCTTCTATTTGGATACTTCGTGATCCAGAAGTGTTTCTCTTAAAGCCATGTCTGACCCCAGCTCTGTTAGAAATGCTACATCTAAAGAAATCCCAATCCCTCCGCACCACATGCTTCAGAGACCTCAACCTCATTACCACAATCAACAGAACATGCTGAAGGGACAGGTTCATAACCCAGAGACTGTCCATGCTATGGAATAGACGTCCCCTTACATGTCAAGCAGAGCACCTCACTGGCCCGCTTCAAGAGAAATCTTGATGAGTGGATGGGAAATAGAAAATTCACCCTGGGGATCACTCCAATGGCTCTACTCGACACAGGCAGTAGGAACTAAGGTTGGATGGCACGATGCCAGGGTAATCCCATGGGCTAGGCTTGTAAAGGCTCCAGGGCCATTAGCCTACTACACACCCATGAACTTATGAATCTACCAAAAATCATTGCAGTGACTTCCTTTTGGAAATGGCATGGGGAAATTACCGTATGCTTCCTCACAAACTAGATCTACTTTACACCACATGCTTCCTCACAAACTAGATCTATTCACACAAGAACAGGGAGTTTTGATATACCCCAGCACCAATCAACTTCAGTTGACTGCCTGGATGATAGGGTCTTATTTCTCTTTAGGCCCCCTGTTTACCAAGGATACGCAGCCAGGTACTAATGGAGGTAAAAAAGCCTGCTACTAGAAAAATCATATATTAACAAATGGAAAAGATTTTGTAGTTGATGCCAGTAACATAACTGGAACCCATTCTGGACTAGTTATCTGTTTTTGTAATATTTGTGTGTGTTACTATCGTATGGACTTTTTCTCCTTCATCAAGGTTGTTTTATTGACCATTTCAGTATGTCTCCTCCTCAATTCTCCTTATATTCTCTTTTCAAAATGTAATTGAAAGGAGTTTTGCATAAGAAGCCTGCAAGATGACTGGTGGCTTGTCCTTAGGATCTTAATTTTGTTTTAGAAAAGCTAACACTTGCTCCATATTAACCAGCTAATCAAGGTACCTTGAGATTCTTAACTTGGAAAAGTGTTTTTTATTGATTGCTCTGATCTTTACAAGATAGGTATCTGAGTTGCAGGCTCTTATGATGATTCAACCTTATCTCATTTTTCTATGGGGACAGGACTTCTTTGAGAAGTAATCCTCCTTTTTATGCATAAAGTGGTATCCAAGTTTAATTTAAGCCAAGCTGTCCATCTCCCTGTCTTCTTTCTTGAGCCCAAAAATGAAGGTGAGAGGTTTCTCAGTACCTTGGGTGTCCACAGATAACTCAAGTACTTTCTTGGCAGAACTAAATCTTTCAGATCTTCAGATCTATTGTAATTTCTTGTGAAGGTAGGAAGGTACAACCTGTGCCAAAATGGATTGTTTCCAAATGGTTGTCTAAGACCTATTACCTTTTATTATACTTTCCACAACAAAACTTTTCCAGGCAGGATCAAGGCACATTTTACCTGGGCCTTGACTTTATTTATGGCTTTTTGGAAAGGGTTGGATTCCAGAAGTATTCTAAAAGCTGCTACTTGTTCTCCTGTACATATTTTCACAAAGCACTATAAGCTTGATTCCTTCACTAGGTCTAGATCAGGTTTTGCAAGGACCATTCTGCAGGGGCTCTCCTGAACTCTTCTCCTTCTACCTATCAAATGTAGTAAGCTAGGTTAATCTAGCCATACAGCTTAGGCTACTGCAGCAGAGATCAGTATGATGAACATAGCACAGCTGTGCAAGTAAACCTGCCTCAACAGTAGATGCTTGATCACTGCAGCAGTATCTGCTTCCTCCCATCACCCCCCCCCTCTTGTTTGTTGGCGTGTTTATGCCAAGGTGTGTTTTTTTGTTCTACCTAGCATTGTTCTTTCTGGACTCTGCCTCTATCTCTTTGATGGCAGGAAAGCTCTGAGGGCTTGGCAACCAAACTTGTCTTTCAATCAGCCCAGCTCGAGCTGCCAGACAGTTTGGGCATGTGGAATGTATCCTGAAGCTTTGGAAGCTGGCCGGCTGTTGTATCCTTGGCAAGATGCAACACACATAGCCAAGTCTCCTGCAGCAGTGATCATTGAAACATCTACTGTTTATAGTAAGTTTACTTACCTAACTGTACTTTGAGGCTCACCCCCTCCACATACACACAGGTTAGACTCATGTGGAATAAACTATATTACAAGATAGCTTTGCAGGTAGACTAAACAACTGAGTACATTTTGCAGCTAAGAATCATGATAAATTCCCCTGAGAATTTTGATTTTAGACTTCATGAATTTACTGAGAAATTGTCCTTCATTGCTTGGTGTACCACCAGTAGTCCTGTGTAGTTATTTTGGTGCTCTTTTGCCATTCATTTCACAAAAATGTATTTGCATTTTTTTTTTCAGGTTGAAACCACAGTATGCATCAGAATTGTATTTTTGATCTGTTCATGTAAAAATAGAACCAAAGCACTTTTCTGTACAAAAATGCAGTTTTCTGTAATGTTTATATGGTATAGTCAGTTGCACATATTTCTAATGTTCGCAGAAGTATCTGCATATTTGAAATTGTGTTGAGTATTTTCCCTAAAATATATTAGACTGCACAAAACAAAAAGAAATTGTAATTATTAGGGGATTTTTTTTCTTAAAAATGGATAAGAATATCTTGTAGCAGTAGAGGGATTTTGTTATTTGAAGTCACGCTGGAATGCAGGGCAGGAGGTCCTTTGTAAAGTGAAAAGATGCATCTTTTACAAAACAGCTGAAAACAAACATAGCTTTATTTTAATACAATACCAGGAAAGGAAGATAGAATGCAAATACGACAAACCAGTGTCCAAAAGAATCTCTAGCGTATTAAACAATTCTTGTGGACACTTGCATGTAGCGTTTACTTATAAACAAATGCTAACAAAATACAAGTGTGCCTTATGATTGCAGGCCTAAAAGGCTGTGTTTCACTACAAAAATGATCTTTTTATTCAAGTTTTATGTTGGCATAAATAAGCAACATTAAAGTATGCTAGTTTCAGCTGCTGCTTTGTCTTTGGGGGGGGGGGGGTAGGAGCCCATTCTATGGTTCTCCTGGATTCAGTAAAGCAGATGGTTCTTCGTGTTTCACTGTTGCAGTCATCACATTTGGGTTATCTACTTGCAGTAGCCCTCATTCGGCCTGATTATCAAAGTCTTGGGTTCTGCGTCGGTTGCTTTCTCATCTTCCATGATGTCAGGTAGTCAGGGGTATAAAGCATGCAGCCGACGCCATTACATCAGTCTTTCTTGCTGTGCGGTGCCCAAAGCAGAAGCAGTTTGCAAGTGCCGGTCAGCTGACTCCTGAAACTTTCGTTTTTGAGTTTCAGAGTCAAAGTCTTCAACTAAAGCCAAGTACCCCGTTGGGGAAACTTTTTCTTGATCTAAACCGATGTCAGTAAAAGTCAATAATTGTATTTCTTGTGGAAAGCAAATACCTCATAAAGATTTCAATTCGTACTGTATTCCTTGCCTAGGCCCTGACCACGACGTACTTCACTGTCGGTTTTGTGCCTTATTTAAGCAAAAAACTATTCGTCATCAGTATATTTATGCTTCTAAATATTGTGGTACTCAGTTCAATTATCCAGATATGTCTTCGGTAAGCCATCAGACTACCGACATTCCAAAAAATCGCAAAGATAAAGACAGAGACAAGCCACCTAGTTCCAAAGCTGCCAACAACACTTCTAAGCCAGTCGCCAGTTCATTGGTACTCAGTGGGGTGCTTTCGCAGCCCCTGATAACCACTAATTCAGATTCGCAGGCCTCTACTGAGACCCATTCGGAGTCCGGTATGCAGCGAGATGCTTCAACTGTGGAACCTGCGGATGTCTCTACCTTGGATGGGTCCGGAGTCGCTGTGCAGGCATCGGCTTCTGAGGGTGTATTCAGGCCTACTGACTTGCATATTAAACTAATGCCATCTTCTTCAAGGCCTAAAACTCGAATCATACCTAGAAAACCGACGCCCAGACCGCATGGTCAGGCCTCTATGCCTAAAAAACAAATGATAAGAATGGCTGAAATCCTTATTACTTTAATCAGGGGAAGCTAACCTTCCCCCTCTGAGACCTAGGACTGAATTTGCTTAAGATACTTCTGACCAGGATTCTGAAATTTCTGTTTCCTCTGATGACCAGGATTTACCCTTATCTAACTATGAGGATTCTGAAGCAGAGGACTCTATTCCCTCTGCTGCCCCCAAGAGGATTTCTCTTTTGGTGAAACCTTGCATACTCTTAGGGAGCTTTTTCATTGGGAAAGCCAGGATTACTCTGATTCTAAAAAGAGGCTTAGGGATTTCTTACTCCTGCTCCAACACAGGCCTTTAGCTATCCCTCCTGTACTAGACATTATTGATGCCTTTTCGGAATCTAACTTGGCCCCTGACTCTCTACCTCCTGCTCCCAGAAAACCTGATAGATATTACAGGGTTCCTGACTCTAAAAGTTCCTTTTTAAAAATCCTACTGCGGATCCTGAGAACATTTCACAGGGACCCAAGGGCATTAAGGCTACTACTGCCAAAAATCCTACCCCCTCTGATAGAGACTCCAGGCACTGGATAGATTGGGTAAGAAGGTATACACTTCTGCAACCTTGGCCATTAGGGCCTTAAACTGCCAGTTTCATATGTTAAAGTATCAGCAGCATATTATTGGATTGTGTAAACAGAAAATGATGTTCATTCCTGACTGTGCTGAAAATAAGAATTTACAGGATTTAATGCATTCTGCTGAACAGGGTGGAAAACATACTTTGCAATGTGGTTTTGATTCACTAGAGGCATCTTGCAGGGCTGCTGTCACTGGCTCTGTACTTAGAAGGCATGCTTGGCTTAAGGAGCAATCTTTGCCAGATCATGTTAAAGCTAAATTGCTGGATGCTCCCTTAAATTAGGACCGCCTGTTTGGCAACAAAGCAGAAGATGTTCTTAAAAGGATGGAGGAAAAAGCTAAATCTATGCAAACTGTTAGATTTCCTACAAGTACAGCCTCCAAGATTTAGTAGGCATTGGCCCTCTAAGAATTGGTCCTTTCCTGCCTCTTCCAGGCCTTCTCAGTCCAAACCCAGAACCTGCAGAACACCCAGGCTTCAGTCCACGGGTATGCACAGGACTAAGCAGTGGGGGGCTCCCACTTCCAAATCAGGAAGTAGTAAGACTCCCCCCTATGGTAAACTGTCTCAATGACTTAACTTTAAAACTTCCAAGCACTTCTCAACTGACTGCTCCTTTAGGCGGAAAGATTGCTCTGCAGGCAAAAAACTGGGAACTCATTACCCAGGACAAATGGGTTTTAAATATAATTTCCCAGGGATACAGATTTCACTTCCACACGTTACCAACCCCAAACAGTTGGCCAGATCTACCCCCAAATCAGTGGGTAGAGGCTCAAAAGCAAGTACTCTCTCTCTTGAGCATAAAGGCTGTTCAAACTGTATTAGAAGAGGAAAGGGGACAAGGTTTCTACTCGAGACTTTTCCTGGTACCCAGAAAAGACAACTCATGGTGTCCTATCCTGGACCTTTCTATCTTAAACACCTTTTTGGTGATTCCAAAATTCAAGATGGTAACTCTTCACCAGTTGCTTCCTATGCTAGGCAAAGATGCCTGGTTGGCAACACTGGATTTAAAGGAAGCCTACCTGTACATCCCAATCAGGGGAATCTTGCAGAAGATACCTATGCTTCAAAGCAGGCTACGTGCACTATCAGTTCTCTGCACTGCCGTTTGGCTTATCTGCTGCACCCAAGGAATTCATAAAGTGCCTAGCTCCAGTTACTGCATTTTGCAGGCAAAGAAATATTCAAATATACCCATACCTGGACAATTGTCTAATTCATGCAGAAAGCCAGGACATACTTTTGAATCATCTGGCATTTGTACAAAAGGTGCTAACTTTGTATTGGGAAAAACTCACTCCTCCTCCTTTTGAGCCAGCTGCAAGTGCAATTCCTTTCTTGGAAAACAGCCTTCCTTTTAGCAATCACTTCAGCAAGTAGGGTATCTGAATTACAGGCCCTTATGGCAGTGGAGCCTTTCATCATCTTTCATGCGGACAGAGTGTCCCTCTGGACCAATCCCTCCTTCACGCCCAAGGTGAAATCCAGTGTGGCTCTTAATCAGTCCATTCATTTGCCAACCTTCTTTTCTAATCCACAGAATAAAGGGGAACCAATACTGCACTCCTTAGATGTGCACAGACAACTTAGATTTTACTTGGACAGGACTAAACCTCAAAGGAAATCTGAACAACTGCTGGTGGCATTTGCTGCAGGGGCAGAGGGGAAGGCTATTTCAAAGCAAACCATTTCTAAATGGATAGGCCATTGCATTCCTTTCTGCTATAAACACCATGGAAAACCTATCCCACAGGGGATTAGACCCCATTCAACCAGGGCTGCATCTACCTCTACAGCCTTTCTCAGAGGTGTCCCTGCCAGGAACTTCCTAGATGCTGCTACCTGGAGTTCTGTACATACTTTCACCAAGCATTATCATTTTCCAATTTTCTCTAAATCCAGAGCTGCCTTTGCCACTGCAGTCTTGAAGGGCCTTATAGCTGGTCCTAATGCTATCTAAATTCCTCCTCTCATCCTTAGCTTTGGGAATCTATCCAAATGTAATGACTGCAACAGTGAAACATGAAGAACATAGTACAATTGTGTACACTTACCATAAATGTAGATGTTAGAGTGTGTCCACTGTTGCTGTCTTGGATACCCTCCCTCCATCCCCCTGACTTCTTTTAGCTATATTTCTACTCTCCTTTACTATGCTTAAAAGCTTTTTGGTGTATTTGCTTTTTTGTTGGCGGTATAAGCTTGTTGATATATGTATATGTATATGTGTATATATATATATATATATATATATATATATTTTTTTTTTTAATTGCTTCCCATTAAGAGGGGCACCTGACATCTGGGGCAAGAAAAACTGATGTAATGGTGTCGGCTGCATGCTTTATACCCCTGAGTACGTGACGTCACGGAAGATGAAACAGCAACCAACGCAGGACCCAAGACTTTGATAATCAAGCCGACTGAGGGCTATTGCAAGCGGATAACCCAAATGTGATGACTGCAACAGTGAATACACTCGAACATCTACATTTATGGTAAGTGTACACAACTGTACTTTTTACAGTGTCAGAATAGTGTAGCAGCTTCTGCATAGAATGTGGCTGCGGAGCGATCCAGTAAACAAAGGCTGGGGATGTGCACAAACCTGCCAGCACTGTTCTGACACAAGACACCACTGAATAATGCTAATTACCTCATTTGCTGGTGAAAACCATGCAGATGAGGTGAATTAGTGATTCAGGAAGCAATGCGAGAGCAGTGTCCATTGGAGAAATGTATTCGGTTACTAACAGTTTATATTTCTTCAAAAATCAAAATGGCATAACAGCTCAAAGTAAAGCATGTATTATGACTATTAGGCATGCCAATGGCCTAAAATATGGTCATTGGCATAGAAAACAGTTGCAAATTTTTTTTTTTTTTTTTTTTTTGGCCAATTTCAGCCATTTACGCATAGTGCAACAGTGGACAAATAAGATTGTGCAGAAATTAAAAAAAAAATGTGAAAAGACAATTTTAAGTGAAATCTGCATTTTGCCATTATAGTGGGTCACATGCAGAACCAAAACAATAACCGGTAACAGTGCTTGCTAAGGAGAAAGACTCTGGTGTAGTGGTGTAACAAGGGACTAAGGCAGTGGGGTATGCAAATGAGCTAAATTTATTGAATAGCAAAATGGGAGACCGTGTCCACCTGCACCTAACCGTGTAGTAGCTATAATGCTGCAGTGTAAGCAGGAGAAGCAGCTGACATGAAAAGGGGGTGTGTCATGCTTGGTGTAAGCACATTGTAGCTCTCCTGCCTCTATTTGCGCTTAGCTAAGCATAGCTAAGCAAGGAGTGTGTCTGAGCTAGTTCATGAAATGCCGAGCATGTTTACGTCCCTGGGAGGGTCCTTTCTGCTAAAATCTAGTAGCTGCAAGGGTTTGTGCGGTGTGCCATGGGGCTTAAACACAAGGGGAAACAAACAAAAAAAAACAGCAGGAACCAGCAGAAGTGTTTACATTTGAGCAGTGGGTGTGCGTGGCACGCTGCGGGGCTTAGAAGGGGTAGAAATGGGAAGAGAAAAAAGGGGAAATAGAATAAAGGCACTTGAGTACAAATAATATAACTGGCAGGTGGAATGTATATTTGTCAGCCAATCATGCAGCATCTGCAGCACAACAGTATAAACTATGCAAACACCTTTCAGTCTGTTTTTTCCCCACAAACTCTGCACCATTGGTGTACACACTCGGGAGGGGGGGGGGTTAACTGACAAAATGTTAGGGGCTGCTGTCGCTTTGATACATCAGTATGTGCTAGAGGTTGAGGGCAGTGAGGAGGATAATGCTGATAACCACCCCAGAATGAGGAGGAGGAGAAGTGTTCAGACTCAGGGTAACTTAACAAGGGCTACATGATCTGGGGATGCTAAAACGCTACAGGGTGGACAGGAACATACTTCAGCAACTCATTGAGCTGTGCCGGCCTCACCTCAGACCCAGAGCCAACAGAGGGGAACCCATCCCAGTGGGAAACCCAAGGTATGTGTAGCCTTACGAATACTAGCTACAGGGAGGTACTTTCCAAAGACCTACTGGGGACATCATGGGAGTCTCACAGACATCTGCATCCCCGGTACTCCACCAGTTCCTGGATGCCATGCTAACACATGCTGGTGAGTACATTTACATCCCCAGCACCCCTGAGGAGAGGATCAGCAATATGCACCTCTTCCACCGTGTAGCAGCCTACCCAGAGGTACTGGTACCATAGACTGCATGCACATCCACTTCAAAGCACTACCTGGTGAAGAGGGTAGGGTCTACGTAAACCGCAGTGGCTTTCACTCCATCTGCCAGGTCATGTGCAATACCCAGGGCATTATCATTAATGTGTGTGCTGGCAGTCCTGGAAGCTATCACGACTCCCACATCGGGCATTCCTCACAGCTGTACCAGGGATTTGCCAGTGGGGACATCTGTATGGCCATCTCGTGGGGGATGCTGGCTATGCACTGGAGCCATGGATGACGACACCCATCAGAAATGCACTTACATGCACTCAAGAACACCATAATGAGACACACGCACAAACCAGGATCATTATAGAGCGTGTGTTTGGAATGCTGAAGTCATGGTTCCGCTGCCTTGACATAATCTGGTGGAGTCCTGCAGTACTTTCCAGCCACATGTACACACATGTTCATACTATGTGCATTGCTACACAATATGATCCTGCAAAAACATCTGTGGCAGGAACAGCATGTGGAAGGGCCACACAACCCCCCACCATTGCCAAGATCTCCACAGGCACAGAGGGACTGGAGGAGGATCCCCCTGAGCCTGCTCCTATAGGCAGATGGAGGAGTGCCCAGTATGCTCTGGCCTTGGCAGAGGTAACGCATAACACACACAGTGACACTGTGTGGGGACCCAGGGACTGACGCATCTAGCTGACTTGCACAGTAAAATGGATGCCACACACATCACACTACCTGTACTGTGTACCATGTACAGGCAGTGTACTGCGTGCATCCAACATAGGCAGCACTCAAGCATCATCCTCACAACTGCTGTAGGCATAAGGTAAGTCTGTCTTCTTAACAACAAATGAATGGAGTAGTATGTTCTGGTAGAATTTCTATGGTATCGCTGCATGCATGCAAGGGAATTGGGTGGCCTACTGTGATAGCAGAAGACAACTGACAGCTATCACACCAGGAAATGTTTGACCAGTACTGGCTTCCCCACACTGTCGTAGTACCCAAGGTGACAAATCTCACTGCAGTATATGTGGGGGGTCATAGCTCACATGCATGGATGTCAATGTGGGGGTCCCGTACTCACCCTCAGCCTCACCCAGCAAGTCTGCCATAGAAAACCATAAAGAAATGTCTGGCAAAGGCACACAAATGGCGACAATGATGAAATATCCCCCTACAGACATGCACAGTGATAATACAGTAGGTCTTGCAGTTGCAGTAAGGCACTGAAGGGTAAGAATTCTGAAACTCAAATGTATGCCATTACAGTTTGTAACTCTGATAACATAATTTTGTGAAACTACGTTGTTTGCTGAATCATTGATGGAAAAAGGATGCTGACCATTACATACATAATTGAAACAAGTCTCATTCTCAAAAATCCACGAATGGTCTTCATCCCAGGCCATTTGCTGCTCATACAGAGACATCTCCAAATGGACTTTATACAACACCATCTAATGTACTCATTGACAAAAGTCAACACACATATGAATCCAATTATGTTTGTAATGGGCAGCATCCTTTTTCCATCAATGATTCAGCAAATAACGTAGTTTCTTAGAATGATGTTATTAGAGTTACAAATGCAGCAGATGACCGACGTGGTCAACATATTCTGTCTTTCAACAAGGATGTCAATACTGTTGACAATGTGTCTTCTCGACATATTCTTTCCATCAATAATGCTGACATCTCTGCAGATGACGTGTCTCCACAACACATTCTTTCCAACAATGAAGCTAACAACTCTGCGGACAACACGTCCCCACCACGCGGAGTCCTCAGTGGAGCAAATCTACCTGGTTGTGTTAATACATTGCTCACAGACAATGAACTATTAAATTTTCTCAATGAACATATTGGTTTTAATCCTTTTTTATCCACAGATACACCTCCTAGGTCATTCAGACAAATGTCACATGCTAACAGACAAGCTGAATTAATTTCTGAATGTAAACCTTTGATATTCAGGTTAGAAAGATTATTGATGGTTTTCAAAAGTATAGAATTAGATAACTTATATCTAGATGCTTGTCTTTCATTTTCAATTGTACCCAAAGGGCTTCGGTTTGGCAGGTTTCCCAACAGGACAATACCTAATTCAAGGCTACACTTAGATCTCTGTGATTTATATAACACAACAGGGTTGAATGCTCTAAAAATTATTCAAGAAGACAACACCAGCAAATTACATGATTTAAGACCTAAAATTGTTGAGCTAATTAACAGCATTCAGCAGCATCCACAGTTTCATTTTGTCAAACCCATTTACGATGCTATCTCTGCCAAATTATCTAGACATGTTGCCACCATCATAGCCAAAAAGAGAAATAAATTGCAGAGAGACTTGACACAATACAAATCCAATTCTGCCTACCCCATCACAGATGTCTTCTTCCAAGACAACAGAAATTTTCATTCAGACAACAGAAATTTTCATCCCTCTAGGAATGCTGATACGTCCAATTCCTTTTCTCCTTCCAATACATACAACCACCCTCAGTCAGACTTTTTCCAGAATGGACACAGAAATGGATCCAATCCCCTATTTAATCTTTCCCACTACCGTTCTCACAATGCCCCAAGAGTAAGATTCTACTCCCCACCCTCCTCTCATTCCCAGTCAGACTCCTCCCACAATGCTGCCAAAACCAGATTCTATTCCAGATTCTCCTCCTCTCGTTCACAGCTTAGTTCTAATCAGAATAATATGTCTGCTCCCACTCTTCCTTCACATAAACAACACAACCGATATAACCAACACAACCGATATAACTCTACTCCAGTGGCTCACAAAAACTATTCCTCTCCTCTAGTCGATCACAAATACCATTCATCCACTCTAGTCTATCATAAGAACCTTCCTTCTTTCTCTCACTGTGTTTCCAACTCCCTTCCTTCCCATTCCCCTTCTGTTCTTTCCTCCTTCCCATCTTTTCCTGTTAACCCTAGGCAGTTTAATCCCTCCTCTTCCACGCTCGAATCTCTTGGGCCAGTTCCCAGATCTCATGGACCTGTTCTCAGACCCCATACACCTTCCCCAAGCAATTTACCAGACTTTCATGGAGTCAGAAGAGATGTCAGAGGAAACAACCAAGAATGTTAAGTTGTCTATCTCGCCTTCATTCTTGCTGGATGACTCGGCCACTCTAAAAGCTCAAGAGTTGGTTCCACCGGCTCGAGGCTCCCCCTATATCCCACAATGCTAGGCGAGAGTTACCTCAGATCTCGTTTGCCGCTACAGCGATCGAGGTGTGTTTTCTACCGGCGCCAGGTTAGTAAAAGTTAGAATAGTTTAAATTCTTTAACTTAGACTAGTTTAGTGTACTTTTCTTCCCCCTTAGTGTACTGGACTTACTTATCCCTTACTCCTTGTGTGTACTGCCTGGGACCTTTACACCTGCAGGACTCTTGTGCTGTATGCCATGGCTTCAGCCCTAGAGTCCTGCAGGAGAGAAAAAATAAACTCATTTTGAGGGGTTTAATTAAGCCTGAAGGTTCCCTTCCTGTGTCTTCTGGGAAACCTTCTAAGGCTTCTAAGACCTCGGCTCCAGCTTCAGAGTCGAGGCCTAAGGCTTTGAAGCCTACTGCTTCATCGGCTCCGGCTGGAGCCGATGAGTCTGTGACTGCTGTTTCAGTGGTTTCCCGGGCTCCGGCCGGAGCCGAGGCATTAGAGAGTCATGGGTCGGCTCCGATCATACCATCGGAGCCGACATCTAGAAAGAGATCGAGGTCACCGTCCCTTGGCTCCGTTCATTTGGCTCCAGCGTCTCCCCTGCTGTCTGAACGGAGCCATAGATCTCACTTCTCCAGGTCATCGAGGCTCTCAGATCACGACCTCCAGAGGGTAGTGAGTAGACTTTTGAAGTCCGAGGCACTGGCCCAAATGCTCCAGAGTCCGACTCATCAGTCGATGCCTCAGCTTGTTCCAATTAATATTCCTCCTCCGACTCCTTTGAGCTCGAGCCGGGCGCCTCGGAACCGAGACTGTGGTAGCGCCGGAGCCGATACATTTGTCTTCGGCTCCGCCATCGGCCCGATTTCTTCCTTTGAAGAATCTCGGCGCCGGCTTCCTCGTCGGCTCCGAGGGGTGAGTGGCATCGGATCCTTGTCCGACCCCCTCTCCTCTCGGTGCTTCGGCTGGTGAGTTCGGCTCCGACATCGCCTCGGAGCCATCTCTGTCGGTGCCGAGGGAGGTTCTCAGCTTCTCGGAGCGGGGACCTCTGGCTCTGCCTGACAAGGGTGCATTCGAGGTCATGCGGAGTGTGTTGGAACCTTGTTCGACTCCACAGTCTGCTCCGTCCGCCCCTCCCACTTCGGTGCCTTTGGTTATGTCGACTCACTCCCTCATCCCAGACCGCAGAGAGCAAGCTCCTCAAGAATCCCCTGTGGGATCTCATCCTCTTCCGAGGCCTCTCCTGAATTGGCAGGGGAGCCCCCTAGGAAGAGAAAGTGTAAGAGGAAGCACTTAGACTCACTTGAGTCTGTCACCTCTGACACAGATTTAGAGGATTCCGAGGGTTCCCCGTTCCCCTTCTGAAGATGTCTCTTCGCAGACATTCTAGAGATCCTGAAACAGAGGGGAAATTGGCCAGCCCTTAACCCTTCGGAGGATGAATCTGTGTATCTTGAGGCGTTTGGCTCTCGCCCTTCCACCTCCTGGGTGTCCCCCTTTGATCCCCTCATGCAGGTGGTTGCAAGAAGGCCTGGACGGCTCCTGATTCAGTGGACCCTACCCCAGGAGACCCTCCAAATTTATAACAGCACCAACTGACAAGCAATTTCTCACAAAAGGTGTTTCTGTGGATGCTATGGTGGTAGCTGCTGCCACCAAGAAGGAACTAGCTGATTCTTCGGTGCCTGTCCATCCACCTAACAAGGAATCCAGGTCTATGGACAGGTACGGGAAGCGGATGTTCTCGTCAGCGACCTTTGCAATGCGTTCGCTGAACTACCTATGCCATTTTACTCGTCTTCAAAGGGACTTGATCAAGGAAGCGAGTGATATGTTGAAGGATCCTACAGCTGCGGGTTTTCAGGACAAGATGAACACTCAGCTGGCTACCCTGAACTCCATAGCTAACTCCTCCATGTGCCTCCTTTCTTATGCGGCTGATGGAGCGAGCAGGGCCGCAGGGACAGGTGTGGCCTTACGCAGGCACGCCTGGATGCGGTTATGCAACTTTGCGGACTCCTTTAAAACGTCTTTCACTAATTCCCGCTTTGATGGATCATCTCTTTTGGTCCTCAAGTGAAAGAAACCTTGACTAGGTCCGAGACCGATGGCGAGACTCTTTCTGCCGCCGGAGTCCGTTTTCTACTCCTTCTAGGCCTTACCCCAAAGGCCAGAAAAGTGGGAAAATGTGGTTCCGTAAACAATCTCAAGGGACTTAGCCTGACGACAAAGTCGGTTCCCGCCAGAGGCAGAGGGGGAACAACAATGGTAGACGATAAGCCCTAGAGGCAGGGGGTCCGAGAACCAGGGCAATCAGGAAGTCTTCTCTGATAAGCCCTTTCAGCATCCCTGAGGTGTTGCCCGACTGCCTACCTTCGGAGGCAGTCGGGGAAGATTGTCACTGTACCCAAAGCCTGGCTATCCCTGACTCAAGACAAATGGGTACAGTCCATCATTTCGAGGGCTATTCCATTCCCTTCTTCGCATTCCAAACCAATCAAAAATCCCGTTCAGATGTCCCACCCGCTCAATGGTATCTTGCAACTTGGGAACTCGCAAAGCTGCTTGCACAAAGAGCAATTCAGCCTGTTCCAGCAGCCCAGCAAGGATCCGGAATCTACTCCAGGTTCTTTTTAGTTCCAAAGAAAACAGGGGACTGGAGACCAATTTTGGATCTCAGTATCTTGAACAAGTCAGTCAAGAAAACAAGATTTCGGATGGTCACGCTGCAGTCCATCCTTCCCCTTTTGGGAAAGGGAAGCTGGATGTGCTCTATAGATCTTCAGGATGCGTACTATCACATAAAAATGAAAATACGCTCCAGAAGATTCCTCCGCTTCAGGCTGGGAACCAGTCATTTTCAATTCAGGGCCCTGCCCTTTGGTCTCACCACTGCCCCCCGGGTGTTTACCAAATGCATGGCAGTGGTAGCTTCTCACCTGAGATGACAAGGATTCCAGGTGTTTCCATATTTGGATGACTGGCTCCTTACAGCCCCCACCAAGCATCTTCTTCTAATGGCCAGGGGCTACACCTTTCGCACTTGTCAAAATTTAGGCATTTCAATAAATTTCGAAAAGTCTGTTTTGTCGCCTTGTCGTACTATTACCTTCATAGGCAAATCTAGACACAATCAACATGTCTCTTGAGACTAACAGATCAGAGAATAACAGACATACACAAAATGGTCTCGCTCCTCTTCAGCAGCAACAGAATCAAAGCCAGGTTAGTTCTGAAAGTGTTTGGGATTATGGCGGCTGCCATACCTCTGCTTCCATTAGCCAGATTCCACATGAGAATCCTTCAATGGATGCTCTTCACGCAATGGTCGTACCAGCAACTTCCAATGTCTCACACCATTATAATCACGCAAACATGCAGAAATCATCTTCTGTGGTGGATGTCTTCCCCTCAGCTCTTATTGGGAAGACCCTTTGTTCCTTCCTCCGGTTGCTACTCTGACAACGGACGCCTCCTGATCGGGTGGGGGGGGCATTATCAGGGCAGAACTGTCCAGGGCACATGGCAACCAGACGAATGCCACTTGCACATAAATGTTCTAGAGATGAGAGCAGTGCTTTTAGCGTTGCAAGCCCTTCAAGACTCTCTTCCCTTGGGAACGATAGCAATCCAGACGGACAATATGTCCGTAGTGTGGTATATCAACAAACAAGGCGGAACCAGGTCCTACCCCCTGTGTCAAGAAGCACTCAGACTGTGGCAATGGGCGATTTCTTCTCAGCGTTTTCTGATAGCAACGCACATCCCCGGGAAGTCCAATCAAATCGGACAAGTTGAGCAGAGCTATCCTCATGCCTCACGAGTGGTCTCTGAAAGACTCTGTTGTGAGAGAAATTTTTCTCAAGTGGGGCCAGCCTTGCTGCGACCTTTTTGCTACTCCCCTAAACAGCAAGTGCAGAGATTTTTTCACCCTATTCCCGTTACCAGGCCAACCCAGCAGAGACGCTCTAGTCCAAGTTTGGCCCCGGGACTTCTGTATGCATTTCCCCTTCCCACTAATCTCTCAAGTAATACAGAAAGCTATCGCTCAGAAGGCTTCATTGGTCCTCATTGCTCCGTACTGGCCTCGACAGGTTTGGTTCCCCTTTCTACATCAGTTTCTGTTGGAGCTACCTTGGCATCTGGACCTAGTTCCAGATCTTTTGATCCATCAGTCGGGTCAGTTTCATCGCCCTTCCCTCTCTGAACCTCACTGCTTGGTTCCTCCAATTCCAACTTTAGCCAGGCTTCCTCAAATATCTCACTCTGTTCGAGATATTTTGATAGCTTCCCATAAATCTTCCACTCGAAAGATTTATTTGAGTAAGTGGAAACGTTTCGCCTATTGGGCTCAAGGAAGGGACATAGATCCTTTCACTGCTTCCATCCAAATGGTCCTTGATTTTCTAGCTGAACTCTTCCATGCAGGTTCATCTCCTTCTACTCTTAAAGTTCAATTGGCAGCTATTTCTAACTTTCATGTGGGCATTTCAGATTCTGCCATGTCCCACAAGCTTTGCAAAGCCTTTTTGAAGGGAGTTTTTCTACTCAGACCTCCGGTAAGAAATCCTCCTCCTCCTTGGGACCTAAATTTAGTTCTCAGTTCTTTAATTCTCTCTCCTTTCGAACCTGCATCCTCCTGTTCTTTAAAATTACTATCATGGAAGACTCTCTTTCTAGTAGCTATTACTTCAGCTAGAAGAGTTTCAGAACTTCATGCACTCAGCTGTCGACCTCCGTATCTGTTGTTCCATAAGGACAGAGTATCCTTATGAACCAACCCGTCCTTTTTACCTAAAATAGCCTCCACGGCTAACCTAAATCAAAGCATTGACCTCCTGGTGTTTTTTCCAGAATATTCTAACAGATCTGAACAAAGATTACATTGGCTAGATGTTCATCGTCAATTAAGGTACTATTTGGATAGAACAAAACAATTCAGAAAATCTGACCAGCTGTTCGTCTCTTATGCAGAAGGCAGAAAGGGACTTTCAGTTTCAAAGGTATCCTTATCCAGATGGCTAACATCCCTGATTTCCCTTGTTTATGAAATTAGACACCAAAAGCTGCCTAGCAAACCTAAAGCCCATTCTACCAGAGCCTTGGCTACTTCTATAGCCTTCCAAGATAGACTGCCTATTGACACCATTTGTGCAGCGGCTACTTGGGCTACTCCTCACACTTTCATTTCTCATTATAAGTTGGATTTAGCCTCTAGACATAGAGCTAACTTTGGTTCCACTGTTCTCAAGAGTCTGTTCCGTTAGGCCACCCGGGACAAGGTGCTAGGGACGCGGTCCCATCCAGCAAGAATGAAGGAGATAGACAACTTAACATATAGAAGTTATGTTCTTACCATAACGTTCCATGTTAGTTGTCTTCTTCTCGCCTTCTTCTTGCGTCCCACTCCTTCCCCCTGGCCTGGACAGACCTAGAGGAGTTTTGATTGTGACCTCTCTTTCTACCACCTCTTTACTTTAGGTATATGCTCTGCTGTGCATATTTCCTGGATCAGGATGTAGGTCACCCTTCTCTTCTCCCTTGTTTATAGAGGTGGACTTTGTTACTAGTTATTTTACTACTATTATAGGCAGTGCCTAGCTTACAAACGAGATCTGAGGTAACTCTCGCCTAGCATTGTGGGATATAGGGGGAGCCTCGAGCCAGTGGAACCAACTCTCGAGCTTTTAGAGTGGCCGAGTCGGAGCCGAGGATCGGCTCCGAACCCATCCAGCAAGAAGAAGGCGAGAAGAAGACAACTAACATGGAACGTTATGGTAAGAACATAACTTCTATTTTTCCACCATTGCCTTCAGACAGAATCCCTTCCTCTAGGATTGTTTCACCCCTTCCCCCTTCTAGAATCGATACACCCTTTCCTCCAATTTCTTCCCCAACCCCTTCCACGTCATTAAATGCTCAGAACTCTTTTTTAGAATGTCAAAACCCTCTAACAAGGATTACCTTTTCTCCCTTTCACAACTCCCTAGCAAGAGAAGACAGACCAACCACAACAACAGTCAAACGGAAAAGAGGCCTGGGCAAAATAGGTTACCACATACCTCCCAGACACATAATGACCAGGAGCAGCCACAAATAGATACACACGCTAACAACTTTGAAACTCAGCCACACCTGATTGACCCCACCTCTGACATTGAAACTCAACCAACCACTGACAATGCACCTCGACCTTTACTCAATGACTCCATCTCCACCATTTTCAATTTGTCAGACAAATCTTTATCAGGAGACCACATTAAGGTGCTACAAAAAGGACACTCTTTTGCTCCAGCCCAAAGAGCAAGACTACCTGATTTATTGATGGATGTTCGACTGTTTGCAAGAAAATTGAATTTACAAGTACTACTCAATGACAATACATGCAGAACTCTCGTCATCATCTTCTTCTCAGCTTAACAATGGTATTAATTTAGAAGTTGCCAATTCCACAAATGTTCCTACTACCACTTCAAATACAGAAGTTTCATTTGGCACAGCTAATAGAAGCATTAATACTACTATTTTAAAGAAAAAGAGTTTGTTTAACCCACCATTGCATAATACTATTTCTGCTTTTACCAGAGTATGTGAAAATGACCTCAGACAAGTGATTAACTCTGACTGTAATAACAAATGGTTTAACCTCACACACAATGAGAAGGTTGCTTTACATGACTTGGCTAATGATCGTCACTTACGAATTATGAAAGCGGACAAAGGCACCGGAGTAGTGCTCATGAACCAAAAAGACTATGTTACTAAAATTGAAGGTCTTTTATTGAATGATGACTTTTATAAACAAGTGTCTTTAGAGTTTGTACACACTCGTTTCATGCACATAGATACCGTACTCAATTCATTAGTGAAGAACCACCACATTACATATGAAGACTTTCAGTTCATGCACACTTCCAATCCTTGCTTGGGGAAATTGTTTGGAATTCCCAAGATTCACAAGAACTTACATGATCCACCTTTTAGGTTAATCATCTCTAATAATAGAACCAAGACAGAGAAAATTGCACAATACCTCGATTTTGTCTTGAACCCAGTGGCCCAGTCAAACCCTTTTTACATCAAGGACTCTTGGGACTTCTTAAACGAGCTTCATGTTGCCAATCTTAACGGCCATGGTAAAATCCTTGTTACTCTTGACATAGAAGCATTATATACCAGCATCCCTCATCATGAAGGCTTAGCTTATGTTAAACATTTTTTGTACAAATTCATGAAATACCCAAAACACAGAATAGATACTCTACATACCTTAATGTCACTTGTTTTAGACAATAACTTCTTTCACTTTAACAACATTATATTTAAACAAGTCAAAGGGGTGGCCATGGGCACAAAAATGGCTCCAGCTTTTGCAAATGTTGTTTTGTCTGAATGGGAATTAGACACCTTAATGCATCTACCAGGGTTCGAACTTACTGAGCACTACTGTTGTTTCATAGATGACATCTTTTTTGTCTGGAAAGGTACAGATGCACAACTTAACATATTTGTTGATTCTTTATCCAATAGTATAGGTTTTCTGCAATTTGTCATGGCAGGAAAAGGTTCTTCTGTGTCTAAAGACACCACTTTATCTATTGATAAATCTTCTGGTGAATTCTCCTCTAACATCTTCAGAAAGAAAACTTACAGGAACAGTTACTTAGATTTCAATAGCCAACATCCATGGTTCATGAAAAAGAATGTTGTAAAGGGTCAATTTGTAAGACTGTCTAGGCTAATTAGCAATGATTTTTCCTTTGAAAGAGAATGTGATTTTCTATCTGCCTTGTTGGCACAAAAGAACTATCCTTTACGAATGATAAACAATATCAGAACAGATGTTAGAAATAATAGATTCACCAGATTTAAGCCCATTTTGAGATTTGGATTTCAACACACTGTAAATACCACTGACACTGAAGAATCAGAAAGCTGGTTTAATAGCTTTTCATTGTCAATTAGTAGAGATATGCTTAGCATTAGAAATGTTAACTCTCAAAATTGGAGAATTTTAACAAGTGACAGTTCCATCAAAGATGCATTGAGTTCCACCCCTAAGTTTCTTTTAAAAAAACTAAAACTTATAAGACTATGTTTGAAAGAAATGACAAGGCCTTCTTACTCACACAGCACAACTTAGTGAATAACTCCAAAGGGATGTTTTCCTGTGGCAAGTGTGTTGCTTGCGAACACATATTAACAGGAGACAAATTCTGTTTTTCTCATTGCAATGCCCCTGTGTTTTTTAAGAAGAGTTACAATTGCAATAGCACTATGATTGTATATGCAGCTATTTGTATTTCCTGTTCAAGTTTCTACATTGGCAAGACCACCAGAAAACTAAGCGACAGGATTAAGGAGCACAATGCTGCCATTAGATTTAAAGATACCTCAAATGCTTTAGGCAAGCACAGCCTGTCATGTTCTTCTTTTTCAAAGTTCAAATTCTTAGTACTTGAACAGGTAGATAATTTCTTTGGGGATGCTGCTGGTTTACTTCAAGTGCTGGAATTGAGATGGCAACTGCATTTAGAAACTCATTACCATCCGGGCTTGAATGAATCTTTGAACTTAAAGTGTGTTCTGAAATGGCTGCAGTAATGACAGTACGCAGCAGTGACAGTATGAAGCCTATTATTTCAGTTTTCAGCTTATGTTTTATTCATCTCTGTAATTAGTTAACTGACACTCATTGGGCTACATTATTATTGTATACAGTAATTTCATTGGTTGTTTACATACTTTATATAGCAAGTGGAATGCATGATGTTCTTCATCTCACATTGCTGCAGTCCTTACATATGGGTAGTCTGCTGTCCTCGGTCGGCCCGAATACCAAAGTATTAGGCTGACGTCGGTCATGGGCGCTCAGATCTGACATCATAGCGTCAGGGTATAAAAGCGCATGACCGACGTCATATCCTCAGTCTTTTTTGCCGCATGGTCCGATGCAGAAGCAGCGTTGCAAGTGCCGTTGCGTTCTGAAATTTTCAGATTCTGAGTTTCAGACCAAACCAAGTTGGCTAAGTACCCGTTGGGGAATATTTTGTTTTTCTTGCCTCAGTTAATTCCGGATGTCAGAAAAGTGAATAATTGTATTTCTTGTGGGAAACAGATACCGCATAGGGATTATCACTCTCTTTGCATTCCTTGTTTGGGACGGATCACGGCGTAGTCGGGTGTCTGTTTTGTGCTAGGTTTAATAAGCGCACTATAAAAAGAAGGTTAGATTGTGCTAGGTTAGTCTTTGGAA